>NC_089868.1:14128206-14443050 GCF_036373705.1 Amia ocellicauda | reverse complement strand
CTGCCCATCACAGCTGGCATTCAAAAGCCCCCTTTGTAAACACTCAAAACTAATTCCCACACGCTCCCAGTTTCCCTACAGTTCTTCTGTATTTAATGTCACCATCTGTTTGGTTATGGTTACCTTTATTTTCTACTAATCTCTCCTTGCTCTATCCATCAAGACATGTATTGTAAACGTTGAAAAGAGTGACTTTGTCTATTTATTTGTATTTCCCGATCAAAGATTTTTTTTCCTATCTAGGTTTCAGATTCATGGACAGTCTGTGCTGCTCCGTGTACACAGACACACAGCGCTTGCCAATGTTAATGTCCATGAACTGACCGCAACATAACAGTAGCCTGCTCTCATTAGTAAGAGAGCTCTCACGCAGCGGCAGCAGCAAAAAAAAGAAAGAAATAATTAAAAAATTGCTGAACTATCCTTACTACATTAATATTCTGAAGGTGCAGAAGTAATATTATACGCTGGCCATTTTCCAGGAAGGCAAGAGGGTCTGCATACATTGCTTCTTAGAAAAGATAATCCATTTTATGAGTTTAATAAAATTTCACAAAGAATTTTAAATGTACGCCAATCACATTAATAGAATGGGGCACAGGAGCAAACTGCTCAGAATGGCTGGTAAGAACTGCTTGTCTCCTGCAGTAGAGACAGTGTTCAGGTCTAATATACTGTACCCATTGAAATAAAAGACAAAAAAAATGTCTAATAAATAACTTACTGCCACTCAGTAATGTGAGGCACTAGTAAAGCTACTCCTGCAGACACAAGACTTCTTAAACCACTTGACTGGGTTTCCAGGGTTTGTGGTTTATTATTTATATAGGCCACACACACACACACACACACATATATATACAAATACATGTGTGTGTTTGTGAAATACAAAAATGTGCACAAGGCAAGAATATTATTTGAAATTGGCCAATGGGAGATTTAACTTGGAAACCTACTACAATGGTTTCATCTAATTTCCCTGTTTGGAAATAGAAGGTCCGCTTTCTTTCAGCCCGCGGCCTGTGAGGAGGCTAACTGTGGCATTTCACTATTGTTCAGAAGTCAGGGACTGTGACCATCCAGTGGTTTTTGCCCGGCAGTCCTTGCTCCCTGACTATATTTAGTCGATTATGAATATGTAATAGTGGTGAAAGTAATTCAGCCAGACATCCCACTGTCCAGCCTAATAACATCAAAGTCATTAATGGAAGAAATATAAAGTTCATCCTGACAGTGGGCCTTGGAATCCACAGTCTGTCCACTCCACTGCCTGTCCCACCGATTATGGCTGTGAAGTGGGATTATAGCGCGTGGAACGACGCCGGCTCCGCTAACATGTATAGCAGCAATATGGACTGCTGTGTGACCTACATACATGCCAAATACTGATGTCTGAGACCCTGACCACGAAAACCAGGGTTTACTCTTCAATGTCCGTTTCATTGTTGCTGCAGTGAAGTGGACTCAACACGGCAAGCTCCTTTTTTGTATTGGCGAGGAGATGACATTGAACAGGAAAAAGGAGTCTTGGGTTGATCTAGTCACATTAATATGTTTCCACACACATATAGTCACACACACACATACACTACAACTGACCTACATATGCAGAAATGTAAGGTCCTAGCCAAATTAAATGCAATTAAACATTTAACATTACGATGTGCAATATAATGGCTTTATCACTCATGTCTTAAATAAGAGAATACTGTTAGCAGTTGCTGACATTACCATTTGACATCACAGCTAGCCTAGTTTATAGGGATACATTTAGTGGTCCATATTTTCAATGAAATGTGTATCGATTTAATTTCACTAAAGCTCATTTACAAAGCTTTGTCTGATGTATTGACAGATGCTCTTATTTGTAAGGCTGACAAAGAGCCGTCTTCTGTCAGCGGGGCGGAACTAATCACAGAGAACTTTTGTGCCGATCATCGCATATCATCAACCAAAGAAAAAACTGAACACAGTGACAAGCCGGCTTACAGTGTCTGCACCGATTGCCCTATATAGATTTATGCTGGTATTGGTAGTAATATACCGTATGCAAGGCAAGGACATCAATGCAGTCATGGGAATTGCCTCAATTCACATACAGGACCAACATTAAAACCTGTGTAAATTTGTCTCCAGAAACTAATGAGATTTCAGCCATTACAAAAGGACTCTGACAGTCACGTTCTGTGTGAGGAGTGCACACAGGATAAAGCAATAAAACAGGAGAAAAGCTGAAAACGGGACCAACACTAGAAACACACAGAAATCAGTGACCACCTCTGAACATACACACCTGCAACACTGGACAGGGGGAACCTATGGATTACATGCTTCAGATGCAGACTTGCAAAGTACTGCTTTCATCTTGAATACAAGGAACAAAAAAATAAAAGATCAGGTATTTTCACGTCACAGAATGATGCCCCAAAAGCGCCAATGCTCGGCACCATGGGATACCTCCTGTGCCAGTGTAGGGCCTCCTGACATTGTTTTCATGCTGCATATTAACGATCCTGTATAAAGGCCTAATTCTAAAGCAGCGCTGTTGTCAGTTTGTTCTGTACCTTCTGCTGGCCTCTCGGCAGATCAATCTCAGCCCTTCTTTGTATCCGAACGGAGCAGGGGATGCTCACAGGGTCAAACGTCGCCCTTTTTCTGCAGGACGGCTTTACAGAACATGACAGAGCTCTCACACATCTCCCGACCCCCCCACCACCCCCCAGTCTCCTTTCTATCAAACATCTGTAGGGTGTCTTGGAAGAGTGCATCAGGACACACACACGTTCACTTTCCTCTCACGACAATAACAATCATCATAATAATCATAATCATAATCGTGATTTGGAATGTGCAGCCTGATGTATTTTTGCACTGTTTTTGTCTGGTTGTTTTTTTTTTTAAGATAGCGAAGTAAAATAAGAAAAAAAAACTGTTTTCTAATAAAAACAAATTTGCAGACAGCAAATTATTTGGCTTTTGTATCGTCGGAAATGAATTCCCCCAATCTGTCTCTTTGCCTTCAGTCTTTTTATTCCTGCTTTTTGTCAACCTTATTACACAAAGGACGGTGCATACGGCAAGTTTTCAGGATCAATACGGCAGTAATGGTTTTTGTGTTCCCATTATCGTTGTAACAGAACTTGTCAGAGAGAAGGCTATACATTCAGTTGCTCGCTCTGTTCAGGTTGAACAGCCAAGTGGATAATCTGATAAAGGTGCTGTTGATTTTTTTAGTTTTAGGACTCTTATTGCTTAGTAGTCCTGTTAGGATCACCATTAGTTTTCATAATATTATATATAAAGAAAAAAAAGAGCCCATTCCTACGCTTGCTAATACTTGCTTGCTGACCTCTAGTCGGTCCATATAAGCTCAGTTTAAAAGTAAAAACGAAAAATCTCTGGAATAAACACAATAATAAGCTATTCTATTCTATCAAAATAATAATATGAATTCTTAGAATCCTGATAATATCCTTATGTATAGTCAAGTGATGTATTTCTACTCTTTAGACCTTATCTTAACAAAGCATGACAATAATTTAACATTTCTACAACCACTGAAATAATAGCAGTCAGGAGGTGTGTCTGAGGATTATCAACAGAGTCCGTTTCCTCCTGGACGTGCCCCTTGAAGAGCCACAGGAATGTCCCACTGAGCACAGCTGTCCCAACTTATTGAAAGGCCGTGGCCCGTGGTACACCGGTCAAGGGACACGGGGCCCAAGACTCTCTCATCCGATCTGATTCGTCAACAGAGCAGAGGGGCCCTTCACCTTCCTCCAATTACCAGACACATTGCATCACTGTCCGGTCCACAATTTTCAAACACGCCAAAAGGTCTGTTGAAGCTTGACTTGGGTTAGCTGACATTATGGATTTATGGATTAATTTCAGTCCCCCGTTGTCTGAGGATCACCCGAGTGGGGCATGATTTTAATGACAAACTGAATAACGCTGTCCGCACTTGAGTTTGCCTTGACGTGGACTCACTGTCAAGATGACTCGTCTGAGGGTGGATCTACCCTGATGCTGCCTTTCTAATCAAGCTTACAGTGCAGTTCATGACATTTCTTCTATCATCTAAGACTGACTTAATCTTTACCGCTTGTCATTTTGCATGTTATGTTTGCCAAACGTTATGTTTCAGACAGCTGAAACAGGAAAGCAGCTTATTTCCTTATAAAAGAGGCACGGGATGTTAAAAGTGAAGCTGGATTTGGGGCAGGACATGACACACAGCGGAGGGAATAAGACAATAGCTAATTCACTAAAAGAGAACCGAAGGGTGTTTGTTTACAGCCTTAACCCACTGTGACACGCTCTCACCTACAACAAGCGAATTAGGGCTCAAATATGATATGACAGTTCTGGCACGTTCACGTAATTCTCAGTATTTTGAATCCTCAATGTGCCAGCCACGCTGAGGGGATACTTTTGAAAGCAGGTAACTATTTCTTGAGGGAAACACGGAAAAGGAGAGGCTAATGATGGATGTGAGGTATTAAAATAGCAAAGCTGGACATAATACTCCTGGTATATATAAAAACTGACCTTTGTAAATAGGCTAAGCAGCCACACAAAGAAGCCTTCTTACATCACTGGTTTAATTCAGTTATGAGCGAGCTCTCTAACCAGGTTTTCTAATCCCCAGCGCTGCCTCGCTCTCTACATGAGACCCAGGAATGAGACGCGCATCCCAGGCGGGGGGAACACACCAGAGACCCCCCTGATCAGAGCCGGAGAGCAGGGAGGCGGTGGGGATGCACCAACTGTCAGAGGATGATATATAAACTTGCACTGCTGTCACCACGGAGCCAACGCTAAACAGCTTTCCTGCTGACTAATTACAGCCAGGCAAATATTGTGCTGTCTAGTCTCACCACAGCTGGCGTGCTGGCAACTTCTCTGCGAGATCAGATAAGCCGGGGGACACGCTGGTTTTGTTTCATACACCCAAACAGGAGGCCAGACATCCTGCTCCCACCACCTCTTCCCTTTCTGTGGTCAAGCTCGCTGTTTAATCTCTGCATCCTCGTTAGTTAACGGACGGGGACAACAAGGCTTTGCACTCTCTTTACACAGGCTTTTCAAAAGGACGGATTCAATACAAAGAAAGAAGTATTTTCAGTGTTCCTCCTTCCGAAGCTCTTATCTCCCCAAACCGAGTGCCTCGGAAACCTCGAGACCTCTGCTAACATTCAATTAGCACTTCATTTCAAATCATCCGGCACGAGGAACACTTTTTTCAATTAAATCTTACAGTCTTAATAACATATATCTCCCTTCTCGAAATTAGTGGGACGACACGTTATAATAATAGGCTGGCAGCAATGCCCGAGTTTTTCAACAGATGAAGCTTGTAAATATAGGAATGGTACGACAGGTCTTCTGTTAAATAAAGACATAAGAAATACAATCAACAAGGGTCCATTTAAAGCAGGGTTTAGAAAAGTAGTACACATACACTCTAATTCATATATTTAAATCTAAATGTCTTTTTCAAGTCTGTGTGACATTTATTTTGTTCATTTAAGCTTAGAATAAAAATAATAGATACATTTTGAATGACTTTATAATTATTTTATAATATGTGTTTATTTTATTGTAATAACAGGCAGTGGGCATTTATTTCTAAGGCTGTTGTGTTTTGGCATTTTTTGCTTAGACAACTAAAAAGGTTGTTAAATCACAATTAAGCTTTAAAATACAGACATAAATAAAGCCATTCCTTTCAGTACAGAAGGAAGCTCTGATGGTCAAACAAAAAATATAACTCTTCATTTCTGAAGAGACAGACTTTACTTATCATTTTATTTTGGATCCCTTCTTTGGGAAGAGAAAATCCAAAATGTTATTACTATGTAAAGCGTTCGGCTTTTTAATAATTTAATATTGTGTTAACATATTCAGTTATTTCTTCAAATCACCTCAGAGAATCATAATAATTACCTGCTCTATGTAAAATCTGATCTTTCCAGGTTCAACACGCACTTTGAAAGAATGACATTTTGCTACCCATCCAAGTATTGTGGTGTCATTATCATTAATTAAATGGGCCTTCAATTTTTTCATGATATATAATGGAACCTTATAACCCTACTAAAATACAATCTGCTTAAATAGCAAGCATGCGGTACCACAAAAACGGTGCAGTGATGTGCCTGTGATCTGATCTTAAATCACCTGTGAATCAGCTGGACAAGTCCCAGAGTCAGACACTAATTTAAAGTGCAGAGGTGCACATATGCAAAGTGTAGCACTCTCAGATACTCAGGTAAAGCTGTAATAAAAATCTGACATGACATTACAGTCTCAGATACAGGATTGACATGACTGTACTTCTATTCATATGAAAGGTACTGCAATACTATTATATATAAATATATATACACATTTTTGGTGGGGCAGGGAATACTCAAATACCTCAATATGCATGCATATATATATATATATATAAAACAATATTATTTGTTAACATCTTCACTGGCCGTAATGCCAGTAGGTATCCATAGCATAGAAATACTGTTATTTAAAATCCTATGGACTTAAATAACAAATGTTTCAATACCCTTATTAAACCACATTTAGCCTATACTAAATGGCAGTTTCAGCCTTCTGAGCTGTCCCCAGTGACAGTGTTTAATGATATGTTAAAGATTGTTTGTGGGAAAGTTAATAAAAACTAAGCTACACACACACTCCAGATACACTTTGTCAACTGACTAAGCATAATGTTGTCTTTGTTATCAAACATCAACTGTCAAAACTCATTGATAAAGTGGAAAGGCAGAAAGGATCAATATGTGGCTCAAACTATTTTTATAACTGACAGACAATGTAATGTAAAGGAACAATGTATACACTGTGGTCAAAGTATAAACCTAATTGAAACACTGTCACCTGCTCTACTACATAAATACACAAAAGCTCTGATTAAAACTATATCAATAATAATAAATAATAATATTGGTGCCACACAAATGAAGAAATAAGAATCTCTCCAGGAGATAAATAGTATTTCTCATGTTAAGGTGAAACTAATCATGATTCATGTTTATATTAATAATTCAATCAAGTAAAAATAAATCACTACTGTATATTATAACATCGCTTACTGTTTTTATTTTTATGATCACCTCTAGTGTAGCCTAGTTTCAAGGTGTCTGAATGTGGCTGTAGACCCAGACCCAGGTTGGCCTCACACCCCAGGCGTCAGCGGCCCCAGTCGCTCCTCCCCTGCCCGTCTTGGCACTTCGTCTTCCCGGTCGTCACTTCATCATCGTGGTCCCGTCATTTCGTCCACACCCCCTTCCCCTTGTGGCTAAAAGTTTCTGGTTTCTGATCCGGATAAAACGCATCGGTACAGCAGTGACGCGTCTACACTGCCATTTGATCCGGATCCATTTTCAGCCGCCACAGGGGTCTTCGCACGCGCACTAGCACGTAAGTCCAAACTTAATTATATGCATCAATTAAATGAGTCCTTTAAACACAGAGCTGTACCAGAAACTGTCGTTTTATCTCATTATGAAATATCATAACATGTAAAACCAACGCAACGTTTTTCGCAACCGAAGCATTAAAAATAACGGATATTTTTTGTTCACATGCCGGGACAGCGCTGCTCTTGATCCTGCTCATCGATGCACCTCAGCACAAATACATTTTAGATTTTGTTTTTGACATTGACAACATATATATGTACACCACATAAAATTGACACCACACCGTCAAATAATAAATACACATAAAATAGCCTACATAACTAGTGTACAAATTGTTATTCGAAAGATTTTATTAAATGCTATTAAATAACTGAGAAGCTCTAAGATAATTATTAGCAGGAATTGTAATGCATTGTATATGAATAATATTAAGTTATATATGAAGTGGGCTGTAGCCTATAGCCGACTAGGTAGTATACCAGGTGATACACCCTACACAGACTCAAACATAATGGTATTATATGCATTACTACTGCTGTGTGTCCAACATTAATGTGTCCAGCACCTAAAGCAAATGTTTTAGGCAGGTGTGAAGAAATGTTGTTGACATGTTCTTCTTCTTCTTCTCCTTTTTTTTCACAGCCTTAGTCCCAGACTGTCCTGGGGTCAGCTGCTTTGGTTGCTCTTCTCCACTTGTCTCTGTCGAGCACATCTTCCTCATTCACTTCACATACCTCCATATCTTTTCTCACACAATCTATCCATCTCTTTCTAGGCCTGCCTCTTCCTCTGTTGTTGTTGTTGTTGACATGTTAATAGATTATATTTATAAATTTACTAAATGCAAAGTGAGTGAACAGAAGAAAAATTTCAATCAAATCCATATTTGGTGTGACCACCCTTTGCCTTCAAAACAGCATCAATTCTTCTATATATTTGAAGTAGCCTACAGTAACTTTCCTGATAATTGTATATGACTCAATTATTGGAGTTAGTCTCAAATACATTTATAAATTAAGACAAAATATGTGTATATATAATATTGATATGCCTATGCAGCCCATACGTTCTATGGCTCTGTTGTTGATCTATTTATTTATTGCCATTCAGTCAAACAAAGACTAGGAATTTGTTGCCACAGCACACATACAACCATATATAAAAATAGAGCAGTTCCATACGTCCTGTTGTTAACCATGTGTTGAGAGGTAATGCCATCCTTTTCAAGGTGTTATTTTGTGCGTCACAGACATGTTTTTTGTGTGGCGCATTCACACGAATTTAACAGGGATCCCGCATCATTTCAGTAATCCTCAGTAAGTCCATATTGCACCAGAATGGAATGTGCCACGCAGAATGGGGTTTTAAACATGGCACATCAGGGGTATCGCTAGACCCTATTTAGGGGGCTTCAGCCGGAAAAAACACCATCATCAGTGAATATATCATGCAATCTTCACCTCTGTTGACTGATCATTTATGTTTCCTGACAGCACTGCATCTCTCAGTATCACACTGGCCATCTACTTCCCCAGTGATAAAGGTCACCAGATTTTACAATTCATTTCGATTTTAAGAACACGCTTTGAAACCCTGCTTTTGGGGAACCGCCTGAAAATGGCGATCCCCCAAAATCAGCCGACGTGATAGAGAACAACTGCCACCGAGACTTTCCCCATCAGATCCCGGCCGGGCCTCGGTCTGATCCTCATGGCGAGGCTCAGGGGCCACAGGGACCGGCGGCCCTGACTGTGGGTCTGTGGGGTTGAAGCTGAGCAGAGCCGCCGCGCCGCCGCGCCGCCGCGCCGCCGCGCCTCTCTCCCCGGGTTGAGCCTGCCTTCATTAGCACCACTGTCGGACAGCAGCGATGGCGTCACCGTGCCGGTGTGATCCCAATAGGTCAGTGAGGCCTTCAGGGCCGGCTCCATTGAGCCCCGTTCAGTTCGTGCGTTGTTTGAAGAGACTATATATCAGCTACACGGAGAACAACATAGTAAGTGGGCAGTAAGTTTTGTGTCGGCTCACCCAAATGGCTTAAAATCTCTGGCCATGCTAGTGATGATCACTGAAAGAACATGATTGTACCTTTTAAGTTTTTTCATGTTATATTTTATAGTCTTCCATATTATGCAATATGCTGTTGGGTATGTATTGTCATTTGGGCTATTTGAGTTATTTTGTCAGTGGTCTTAAATTAGTTTTTCCCCCAATTGGGTGTTGTACAGTGCCAAGTCTAGAGATGACCGACAGCATCTAGATTATTATTTATTATTATTTCGCCTTATCCAGGGCGACTTACAACATAAGTGCAAGAATACAGTTAAGTACAAGGCATCACACATTACAAATTCAATTTACATTAAACATAGCAATTCAAAATATAATACATTTTACAATTTCCAATTTACACAGGTAAGTACAGTAAGTGAGGTCATACATCCTGGAAAGTAAAGTGCTGTCAAGATGTAGTGTCACAGTTAAGGGCTACGGGAAGGGAGCAAGGGGAAAATCTATCAATAATACAAGTATTAGTAATGCAAGAAGCATGATAAAATGCTGTGAAGTGCTATCTAATGGGGATTAAAAAACTGATATTACAAGTACTGTCTGAAAAGATGTGTTTTGAGTAAGCGCCAGAAGGAGGTCAAGGAAGGGACGGATTTGGCGTATGTTGCTCAGGAAGAATCTACACGTGCGTGTCAGCATGGTGATGTGCTGAGTGTAGGAGAGCGCAGGATTGAGGGTGACTCCTAGATTTTTAGCAGAAGAAGAAGGAGAGAGTGTTGTAGATTCCAAGGGGATCGAGATGGGGAGGTCAGCAGAAGGTGAGGAAAAGTGGGAGAAAAAGAGGAGATCTGATTTGGAGAGGTTGAGCTTGAGGTGGTGCGAGTGCATCCAGGCGGAAAACGCAGACAAGCAGGAAGAGATGCGAGAGGGGATGAGAGGGTCAGAAGAGGTAAAAGACGGGAAGATCTGGGCATCATCAGCGTAGAAGTGGTAGGAGAAACCATGGGAAGTGATGAGGGGGCCCAGGGAGCGAGTGTAGAGAGAGAACAGGAGCGGGCCCAGGACGGAGCCTTGGGGAACGCCTGTGAGGAGAGGTTTGGGGGTGGATGAGGAGCCTCGCCATGTTACTTGGTAGGACCGGTCACTGAGGTAGGAGGAGAACCAGGTGAGAGCAGTCCCAGAGATTCCAAGGTCAGCGAGGCAGGAGAGGAGGATGGAGTGACGGTGTCAAATGCTGTGGATTACTATGTGTAATCTTTTCATTAAGAGGGCCCTCTGTAATTCTTTTATGAACCACCCCAAAAATGGAGACTTGAGATGATAGATCAGAGACAGGGGCTTTGGAGCAAATTCAATGATTGCTGTTTATCAATATAAGACAAGGACATTTCAACCAATGTCAACTTTATGTCAGTCTTTTTAAGCAAAATACTGAATTACTGACAGAAGAGAATTGTATAATTAGGGATGATCTGATCTTGCCTTTAGTCCGTATATTTGCATCCATACTGCCTTTTAGTCCATAGATTATTTTTGCTTTTGTTGTTGTTTTGTCATGGTTTACATAAGCTAGACTTCTCTTGTGGAGAATTATGGGGAACTTCTAAACTTATGATTTTAAATTATTGTAGCCATTTATAATTACAGCCCTGTTTAACCTTCAATTAATGAATATACATTAAAAGTAAGTGAGAATTGTCATTTGGAATTACTGGGATTCATATTCATAGAGGCTGAAAATATCTCCACTTTATAATTATTATAACATTTAATAAAAAAGCATTTCTTACCATAAAATTAAGTTTATTTAATTAATTGGTACATTCTGATGCTCAGTTAGACATTTGTAATCTGATATTAAATTGTATGTATGCAGCTTATGAAAAATAAGACATTTCAATTATAAATATACAATTTTAGAATATGAAATGAAGGGACATTTTTTAAACACAAAAATGCTCAGACTTTACTGAACCTGGTGCCTGGTTTCTTTCTGCTCCTTGACAACCAATGGTTTTTCATTCACTGTGAGATTGCTATGTAACAGTATGCAGGATGTCAATATGTAGGGACTCTACAGAATTAAGACACACCCTGGTTGAACATATATGTCATGAGCTGATATGTAGTGATATTTCTTTATAACACAATGGCAGAACTTTAATAGCTTATTGTGCTCAATGCACCACACTACCAGGGGAAATAAAATGATTACCGTACACTTTATGGGCAGGAAAAAAAAACGTGCCTTACCGGTGATGAATTAAAAAGGGCAAACCTGACTTGCAGCTTGATACTGAGCAATAACAGCCATGGCTAATGCATGTATCATTTCATGGATAATTGTCTCATTTCACAATGTGCTGCTTCTTTGAGGTCTGCCGAGTGATGGCTGCATGTGAACTTGCGTTAAGAGAGGCTGATCGGCCCTGACAGGGTGTGATCTGTACTGAGCCAGAGCAGCAAGGTCTCAGCCCACTCTACTAATGAGATCAGCAGGAGCTAGAGAGACTCCAGGATCTCTGCAGCTACGCCCGCGTCACATGGCCAGACAGCTAATCTATCTTCACCGAGGAGGCACCAGCCAGCTACCATGTTTATTGTTAACCGCTTTGTAGCCGAAGAGGGGAGCATCTTATTATGGATTCTCCACGAATGAAACTGAGGCCAGCAAACCCAAACCAGGGAGGATTGTCATCTATCCTCAACAGGCTTCAAATATTAGTAATATGTCACAATCCAGGTATAATACCTCTGATGAAAGTACAATTGCTGTCATTATATGATATTTAAAGCACAATGTACCCTATCAATCACACACACCTCCTATATATTTTACAATAGTGGTTAAAAAAATAAAATAAAGGCATGTTCCAGACACTTTAGGAGCTACTTTACCTCTCCATGTAGAAAGACAGAATTCTTGTCTCAAACATTAAATGAATTTGCCTTTCAGACAAGATCCAGCTTTACTAATATTTCTTGTTGCAGACCCTTACATCTCTTTGCTTAAGATTAAAAGCAAACACTACGAAGGGGACATTTCAAATCATTATAATTCAGTTTTCTATGTTGTACCTTTCACCGCAAAAGGAGGATTCGATGAATGTTAAAGTACTGGAATTTAATATTACTGCATGCGTACAAAATCAGCTAATTATATGTTCAGTTCAAAGTACATCAGAACCTCTCTTGATAAAGATGCTGTGACATAACATATGATAACATAAAACAAAAACCTGATCTTAGAGAGAAGCATGTGTGACAGATGTGTATCAAGTTAGTTTTTTGACATTGACAAAATTGTTGCGGAGCACTGCTGTTGGTTTTATATACTGATTTCACTAAGGGATATTCACCTCCATTTTTGGTCTTATTCATTAATTACTACAGACAGACAGACCGGGAAATAAGTAGTATTTCATCTATAAACTGTCATTCCTGGAATTCTTATGAAAAGGTCTGTTATGAAGACCATATCACTGACAACAAGGAGACATTTCTTCACACAAAGAGTTATGGGGCTTGAAAACAAACTTCTGGGTCATGTTATAGACGTAGACTCTTTAAAATCCTTTGGAAATGTGCTTTATGAGATTCTGGGATCATTAAACTACTAGCAACCAAACCAGCATGTTGGAGCATTTGGCATTTGGTACAGTGGCACTCCAAACCTGTTCACTAGGAGATCAGTGACCTATCACATTGTGTAACCACATTAACCTTACATAAGAAAAATATTATTCTTTGAAGAAGTGGTCTCTATATTTTTTTAATCATAGGTTATTCGCTTCATTTTTTGGTTTGTTTTTTGTCCATTGCTGTCTTAGTCTATCAGATAAACACATACTTTGAAGGAACAGTCCTAACAAGATCCCCAAATACATGGATTGTATATATATGATAGATGGAAGACTTCTCACAAAGAGACCGCAACGATAACGAATTACTAATGAATCCCTGAATGTTGTCAATAGCTGAAATGGAAAGGGAATGGTTAATGATCTCAAACCGCCAGATAAGCACACTGACATGTAGTTCCCCACTGTGTGAGCCTGGTGTGTTTATGAGCATCTTGCAAACGCAAAAAAACAACAGAACAAAAAAGAAATGGACGCACACATTCAACCACATACTAGATTTTCTGTTGCAGTTTTACACAGAGAAATGCACACACACAAAAAGAAGTAAACTGCTTTCCGCATGAAATTCCCCCCCTTTTCCAAAGCCATTGGTTCTTGAACTTAATAGACTTGGAAACCTTGACATGCGTCTCCAAAGGCCCATATTAAATCTCAGATGTCAAGCAGGAGACCCAAACTGCCACGCTAACATCAATTCCCACCGTAAGAGGACGAGTTCTTGTCTTTTGCTGTCAATAAAATATGACCTTGTAAAGGGTATTGTGACCTTTAGAGCTATTTGTAACATTGCCATAAAACAGCAATCTGGAAAATCTATTTGAAAAACAAAACACAACAACCCTCACCACCAAAAACAAACAAAGATAATGTGTAACGTTTTTGCTAATAAATAATTTGCATGCAATTGTAAGTACATTTACAGTACAGTGGATAGTTACATGACTGTGTAAATCACTTTTCATTCTGTATAACAAAAAATCGAATCGGCAAAACAACGGCTACTACTATAGTGACAAATCAACCAGTAGGAATATAGTTAACAACATTTTAAGGCTTCATATAAACCTTTCAATATATAGTATTAGATTGCCTTTGCTTACTTGTCAAGATCCTCAAATAATGTAATATGATTCGATCGCTTTTTCAAAGATTTGCATTCAGAGGGCAATGTTAAAAGATTTATAATGTAAATATACAACTGTCATTTCGGAGGCTGTCCACTTTCAGATAGTTTTCACATTAAATTATTGGCCAATCTTGACAGGTTATCAAAGGTATTTCATATTATATTGATAGGTTTCTATGAAACATTTATATGTAATCTAACACGAAAACAAAACTAATATTACTATACTACTACTTATAAATATTCACAAACTTTAAACAATTGTATCTATTCTACATCTTACAAATCTTGACATTGTTTTAAAACCATTTCATTTCTTGTTTAACACATTATTATTACAGGTCAGATGTAAAGGTACAGGGATATATGACCGCAGCTCGTCCGACCGCTGATACTGCAGATGAGTAGGCCGAAATGCTATAAACTGTATGTCTAACCTCTAAAGTTATAATCTGAAATCAGTTGCTTGACTTCAAATTCCTTGGTGTTTACGACTTGGTTTATGTTAATAAAGTGTTTGTGCTGTTGATTGTAAGGCTACATTGTGAGGATAATGTACCCTGATGCTGGTCATTCTTATTGTAATTAGCCCCACCTACTAATTGTTGATTTTTATGATCATCGCCTTCTCGAAAAGCTCTATGCAAAGTTTCATTTCCTTAATATAGCTCTTGAAGAATGCTATACATTATGTAAGCATAGCTTTAGCATGGATGAAGGTGTCCTCCCAGCTAGGCCCTCAGGGTCACCAAATCCCTCTTGTGCTCAGTGAAGCTTCCATCCCCCAAATATAGAGGTCTAAATTAGCCCATGGTCTCCCTCCTCAAATTAGTCATGTTGCTCAGCTGTTCACTCATTGAAAAGTGAAATGGTCTTGAGCAGGAACAATCTGTGCACATTAGGTTAATATATTCAAATCAGACAAAGAAATATTCAAGATGCATCGTACACGGCTCCTTATGGATCTCCAAAATCACTGTCCTTTCTCGCTGGTTTCCTGGAGGTATGGGGCCAGGTGTTAACCCTGCACAAGTGTTCCCTTTCTTCAGAAAGAGAGTCCTGATATTTACCTCGGGAGTCTACAGCACACTGTATGATCACAGTAGTGCAATTACAGGAAGGGGATTTAAACAGAAAGTCTATAATTTACTAGTTATGATGATTTTCCCCCTTCCTTATGAAATACATTCAGCTAGTTATTAAAAGTTAATCTGATCCATGTTTGTTAGTGTGTAAACTAATGTAACAAGAGGCCATACTGTTAATTAGCTGAAGAGCGCAAAGGAGCTATAATTAGTTGATTCAGTAGCCAAACCGCAGATTAGAAATATCAGACCTCGTCAATTTGCTTGAACCTCACATATTTAGCACAGCTTCAGAAGCAATTGCACCATAGGCTATATAATCCTAATATACTAACAATGGAGCTGAACACAGACAGGCTTGATCTCCTTTCAGCTATTTGCATTAAATGTTGCATTAAATGTGTAAAATACCAACCCACTGCTAACCACATCTTAATAAAAGTAATTGTACATGTATCCACACAGAGACGCACAATTGCCATTTAAATCAGCTCACAGATGGCCTATAAATTATATTTCTGCTTGAGTTGCTGTGATACTTTTGATTTCAGTGTTGGATGTTTACAAATCTGAAGAGCCCCAAGCCCCAAAATTACTTGAAAGTCTGTAAAATGAGCATTACTCAGCTTGGCTCTTGCTTCCACTGATAACTCCCTCAAATCATCACAGTGAACCATGTTTATTGACTATTGTTTGATATTAAGCTTTGTAATTTAATTTAAAATTTAAAATACAGTTTTTAATAATTTTAATATGTAAATTGGATTTGAATACATAGAGAAATCTATGCAATTTCATCATGTATGTGGTATAAGATCACCATTTAATTTATTGCCACTGATTATTTGGAAATTATCTCTAATACAAGACTAATATTGTTTTTTCAGTTATTTTAATTAAGAACATTAAAATTAGACTGCATGTAATTAAGCAATAATACAGGCATGCAGTTTAGATGTTTTAGTGTATAAAAATGTTGGAAACAAACATCAAAATGGATTACAGCCAAATTAATTAATCATTTACATATATACTTACTTTCTTGTGTGTTTCACAGAAAAACACTTTAAATATTCCTGCACTGAGTAATACCAATAAAAGAAGATTTGTACACCGAACCTGCTGCATTTGGACAGTCCTACACAACAAGCGATCAGACGGACTGGAGTGTAATTAGATTCACTGACGCGTCTCGCAGCCTCGTCTGACACAACCTGACAGGGGCCGGGGATTTGGCGTGCTCCAGAGCGGGATGTCCTAAAGTCAAAGTGTAATTGGAAATTGGCTGCGACCAGAGTAAATAGAGAACAACCATCTAGTGTGGGATCCAGCCAGGACCAAGATGGGGTGCAACCTGGCCTGGCATGGCATGGTTCACCTGTTAACTAAAGGACTATTGGAAGGTCTTACCATATCGTCAGTAGGGAGTTAATTCCTTGTTTATATAGATTTTGTTCTTCAGTACAGATAATTTTAATCAAGAACCCACAATACTTTTCCTGGTGTGGGCATATCAGTCTCAGTTTAGTCAGTCAGGTATGGCTTTTCAAGTACTATGTTGTTGCCTCTTATCTAAATCCCACAGCTGACTGTAATTCGCATTTTGTTGGTAACTGCATTCACATGGAAAAATAATTCTATTAAGTTGACTGCAAGCATTACGGTTTAAAATTTTAAGAATATATCACAACTATAAAATGCATAAGGAGAGAAAACAAATACATTTCATGGGGTTTAATCAATGTGGCAGCCTAAATATAAAAACTTGTATAAATATCAACTGTCGTTTTTTAAATATTTCCTTTTCAGTCAATCGTAGTGCAAAGTTGAGAGGGATACGTGTTTGGACTGGTAATATAAGTGTCTATAAAATTATACAATAAAAACATGCTGATGCATCATACATAACAGTAAGCAAAGCTCAATAAAAGCCCTTCTTGCAATATTTTCTTAATGTCTGCAGTAGATCAGTGCAAACTGACCATAAGAGGTCCCCAGTGTTTCATCACAAACACTGATGTAATTCCAGAGAAACTGAAATATATTAAGTGAGTAAATATCAATGGTAGGTCTGTTAGTTGTAGTTTTTGATGAAGAAAAACAATCTAGTGAGGAGGTAATGTACAGTTAAAGGACAAGTGTATGTTTCAGTTTGATATTATCCTTTAAATCTTATATCCCTGCAAAGTGCTTTTAAACAGAATTTGGACCCAGGTTACAAAATCATCTTGACTTATTTATTGACTTCATCTTTTTTTTTTAAAGTCCAGCGTAACATCGGAGTGTCATTACGGACGCCGTGGCATCACTGGGAGGGGGAGAAGGGGCATTGATTCTCAGATCACATTACTGTGGGTTTCTGACATGAAGATCGCAGGAGATGAACACTCCCCAACTGACTGTGACATTAACAGCACATTTGAAAAGCAACATGAGTTTCTCACAGTCAGAAGTAATAGCATCAGCTGCTTAAAGGAAATTACTCGAGAAAGTAAAAATGTGCATATTCGGTATCTCATTAAAAAAAATAAAGCATTATGTAGTTTCCAAGATGGGCGCCAGAGTCACCAAACAGATACCAAAATTAGAGCTAAAATACTATGATATTTGAATATTAAAGCCTCAATACATTTAAAGGACCATATTCAAATTGACAATTTTTCAGAACTTCAAAATTAGATGAAAATGAACTTTCTTAAGTGCAAATAAATAAAATGCAGCTCTATAGATTTCTCCACTTTCGATATCAATACAAAGGACTTGGCCAGTTTCATATTTTACATACTTAAAATATCTTGTGTAAATAATTTTAACAAAACTCATCATTGCATAAACAAAACCTGTAAAAGAAGATAGAAGGCGTCTTATTTTGGTTCGAGGCGCTGAGCCTATTCTTGTCTGGGACTGTACAAAACCCAGTGTGACAAATGACTCCATTCTCAAGCATAGCTCAGACACGGATGTGTGTATGGATATATGTAGAGTACATATTGTGAGGCAAATATAGGTACAGGATGAAGACCCAAAAAAATTCTTCCCACCCCCATACATACAAACACACACACACACACAACAATTGTATTACCATTCAATGTTAGCATTGGCCTAGGTAGACCAAATGGCAAGAGTGAAAAAACAACACAAGTACCGTGCTATCACAAGTTATTCAAATCAGAGTTCCTTTATTGTCACCTTGTAAATTTCCAAAGCAGACAACAGGTTGCTGGAAATCCTGTATAACCCCTGAAGAAAGGATCAACATTGGATAGCACTCAAAAAAAAAAACACAAGGTCTCTGTCGTATTCACAAATAGCTGCGCATGCAAGATACCATGTAATGATAGCGCTGATCAGTACATAGAGCAAACAAAGCAGGAATTACTTGCGGATTCAAACTTCCCCATGTCCCCCTGTAGCTTTGGCTGAGGTAATCCCTTTACCAGTACATCTCTTTTTCTTTTAATATTTATAAATGTTTCCAGCGATTTTAGGATTTGTGTTCCGTGGAGATAAGAGTGCAACGCTACTTACTTTCAGCAAGTGTCTTCAGGCTTTTTTTTTTTTCTTCTTCTTGTAAAGGGTTATTTACACAACATTTAATATCTGTACCATAAAAAAAGTCCATATCTGGCTCATTAACAAGGCAAGGCAGCTTTGGGCTCGCATCATGAAACCACAGTGTATATGATGCACAAAACACCCACACACTCCAGGAAAAAACACAATTTCCTTATTTACGCTTTGTAAACCTCTCCAAAATTAAGCCTTTTCAGTTAGTGTTAATCCAAGTCAATTGGAAAGGCTGTTATACTCAGATGCCCAATTAGCACATTTAAAATATGGGGTAATGTTCTTGTAATGAGGTGAGATAGCTGCCATGTTTATTTTGTTAGGAGAACAAGATTGAAAGGTTAGAAAGTTGCAGTAACTTTGCTCCTTGAGCTCTGTACGCTGGTAGGTTTTCTGGACTCATGAGAGGCTTAGAGCTACAGTTACAAATGAAGCAGGGTAAAATAAAAAAAAAGCCCAGTTTTTCTGAAGCCCCATGGTTTACCACCTGATGGAAACAAGAGCCCATAAGAAAGCCCTATAGTTTTAGGAAAATGAAGTCAGTAATATTTAAAATGGAATTAAAAAGGAATTACCTGAAAGCATGACATGTGAGTGAATGAACATTTAAGGACACAGTTTATACTTTAATGCCAGGGATAGAGAGCCCCTGACCCTCGAGGCCAAGACGATTGTCCTGTGCTCTCCACTTGTGCTCCCAATTGCTTAATTACGGTAATGATTGCTTAATTGCCCAATTTAAAAACATTTTCCAGCTCCAGTGATTTTACCTTAGCTGCAGTATTGCTGTCCTTAGCGCAGTGGTGGCGTTTTACTATGTTTACAATCCAAATAAATCTAATAAAGGAGTCAAATTAAACATTCTCCCTCTTTATCTGCCGTGAACGCTTTGTTCGAGTCAGTCAGAAGTTGGTACATAATCCTAGTGTACATCCCAGACATATTTTACCTTTCAAACAATTAGAAACCTCACGCATACTCTCCACAACCCACACTTCATCTGAACAGAAAACATGTCTTTAGGAACCACATAACCTTTTTGGAGGCTAGATGTAAAAAAAAATAGATCATGAGTCCTTGTCAGATATTGTTCTATTCTTACAAGGGCTCGTGGCTTTTTCTCCCAGTTTGTTCCATGCTGTGGGAAACTTGAGTTGTTTCCAAGTTTTGATCCTCAAGAGGTGTGACCAGCGAGGTGTGACCAGCGAGGCTGTGGACAATTACAGTCACAATTAGACACTATTGTTAAAGTCTGGAAAACATCTGAGCCCCAAAGGCAGAAGAAGGCAATCTGATTAATCTTGGTGTAATCACTTGAAAACAAACAAAACACAAAACAATAAAACACCACCATGTTGAACCATTCATTTTTTTGTTGTTGCTAAAAAAAAACATTTCCTCCAGTTTTAGACCATGTTTTACTGCACAACACTGCAGATACATTTTAAGACCATGCTAGTCCTGGTGCATCAGTATGAGCTATAGCTTCATGTGTTTCCGTATGTTTGAGTACTGTGGCAATGTTAACAAAGCTCAAAGTCCATGCACAAAAAGCCTTTTAATTTATTTGTCAGTGAAATCAATCAAATTGACTAATGTATTTTTAAATATTATATTTTTTCATTGTGAAGTAGGCTTCTTTGTGGTGTGTTTATTCATAATACTAGCTAGTACTGAGAAGTGAAGATTGTTTTCAAATGCCTAGACTCTTACTGCTGTAAGCTCCATAAGATATTGTCTTTGCGATCATCAAAAAAATGGTGACATGACCAAGTATTTCCTTCAGCTGCCATAAAATCGCCTTGACTTTTATCTGATAACCCTTTACAGCTGGATCAACTGGGGGCATTTATCCAGTAAGCACCTCACTTTGGCCAAAGAACCTCCATTATCCTCTGCCCTGAAGTGTACAAAGCTACTTGTCTTCTTAAGCAACCCCAGGGAGAAACCAGCATCCAACATCCTTGAGGTATTCAGGCAAACGCAGTCTACTTGCTTTCCTCAGGAACACATTGCCTATGTAAATTCTTTGCGAATCTGGCTCAAAACAATCATTAGCCACCGTAATGCGAGATGGGCTCGATATGAAGTACCAGGCCTTCTTTTGAAAGGCTTTACTCATTTCCTATTTTTCAAATGCATATAAATGATGACATTTCCACCTGAGACCTCACCCCCTCCTCTCTCCTCTACATCCCCCCTGTATTTGGAGAACAGACACGTATTTATTTGAATTAAGCAGCTGGGAGCAGTGTGATATTTGACTGGTATGGGAAAGAATGTGTGGGAGGCTGATAATTCTTCAGGTTTTATAAAATAGTGTTTAGTTCTGTTGATATGGGGATTTCTGGTGTCCCCTGTGAGAGTCGGATATAGTTAATTTCCTGCAAAAGCTGGAGGCTGGGCCACACAGATATTACTGTGTTATTTAGAATAGAAAGGTCAGGTATGAGATTGAATAGTAATTGACAAAGAAACTACTGGGGATACCAGGCAGTCGGCACCAATGGCTGAAATGAAAGGGATTTCTCTAAAGCTGTCTACATGTGCTTTCCTTTCTTCTAATTATTGTGCACAGATAAAGGGTGGCATATGCATGTTCTTAGACTATGTAAATATTCTCCCAGAAGCTTCGCTGACCAAGAGGCCAGGCTTTAATACGTATAACACTAGACCTCTCACTTCAAGGAAACAAAAAATCTATATTTTTCATTTTAAAACACAAATCGTGTATTTCTATATTGCATGCAGTAAACCAACAGAAGAGTGTTTTTAATCTACACAGACTATGAAAGATGTCATTTTAGTTTGCAGAATAATTCTATCTTTTATCTTTTAATTAAATGTATTAATATATGTAAGTAGTGTGTATCCGTGTGTGTGTGTGTGTGTGTGTTTGTGATTGCAGTATGCATGCATGGTTTTCCTTTAATAAAACACAATAAAACAGCATTTTTTTAAATTATTTTCTTGCACCCCGAGCAAGGATCCTTCCCCAAAGGTTCAGGTTTTCATTTTTCTACAAAAGGCCTGCTTTGAGACTATGAAACATACTGCACTGTAGGAATTTAAATAGTTGCCATCAATAAACATCACTGCTTTAGATTAAATTTATCTTCCTCACTTAATGTGTTTCACAGACGCCTGTCCCTTGGCTACTGACCTTTCTAGGGAAGCTCCTGAAACAGCAGATACTGCAAAATACTTTGTTTTGTAGGCAATTTATTTATGAACTGCCGACTGTAAAAGAGTATATTAAAAGAGCTGTTGAAATGTCAGATCGCTCTGAACCACGGGAGCCTTCGATTGCACTGGAATGTGTGGCCGACTCCCCAGTATAAGAGCCTTAAACAATACTAGTAAATACTGACTGGCTCGTATTAAACATTTTTAAGGGGCCTTGTCTGTTCAAAAGGTTTGTCGTTACATTCTTACTCTGCATACATATGACTGATGTACTGTGATAAGTGTGCATTTATTCAGTTGCAGATCCAGCAAAGGTTAAAAATCGAATTCTGCAGAAAATGTGTGTACAGAAATGTAAATGTTTTCAAATTATATTTTTTTTACTGATTATCCATGACGTAGAAGTTAAAATGATAGGTAGCAGACAATTTTCTTTAAAAATATTAAGCACAATTAAAAAAAAAAAAAAAAAGCAGAATACATTGAAAACTGAACACTAAGACCACTACTACTATTAATACAAATAATAATACAAAGCAATACATAAAAAGAACTTAAAAGGAAAACACACGACACGTTTATTCTTCTACCACCAGCACAGGAGATTCCTTTGATATTAACAGGGCGGCATTCTCATGTAATTATATTTGATCATGTTTGCAACTGTGTCACTCCCACTGGCTCTGCCAAGCGCTACGATTTCACTCCTCAGAACATTTGGAAACCATTCTTAATCCCAAAGTTGATTTTTTTTTTTTTTTTTTTCTGGAGTTCAAAAAAAAAAGAGGTGGAATGGTAGAACTGAGACAGAAATCCTTCCTCATTTATCTGCAGGAGCGAGATAAGGGAGTCTCCCCCCATCTCCATGTGAACACGCATAAATCTTGCCTCGGAGGGAGCAGCGTCTTAAAGGGTGATGGAGGAGAGAACGCAGTCTGTCTCCCTGTCCTGCCCGTGTTTGACTTCTCTTTTGAAGAAGGAAAGTGTTGGCAACATTAAAAGCACAATATTTAACTGCGGGCTGGATTGGGGAAGGCCAAGTGTACTCTCCTGTGAGCTGCTGACATCTGGAGGTGAGAGCCAAGCGGCCCAGAGAGTGACCCAGTTCTGTATTGAGTGATCCTCCCGCGCCACTTCACTCTTGGGTTTGTCCGTCCAGATGTTTTGTGGATTTGCAAGCAGAATTGCTAATTTGTTCAGCATCTAAAACTAAAACTGTGCTTTTCCGATTTAAAGATAGTTTAGTGATTTAATTATTGCGCACATTCTATTACATTCGTTTTGTTGGTACGACAAATATGTACATGACTTTGCAAGCTGCACTCTGTCAAAACTTGATTTTCAAGGGAACGCAGCTCTTTTGAGGGTGAAAAATGGCCCCTGTATCGGTGTGGCGCTCTAAACGTGCTTGCTTACAAAACACAGGGCTGGAGGAACAGGCTGAGAGAAGTTAATGGAAATATAAATGAGAGACATTAAGCCCTTATTGCAGAATCAAATCACATTGGATTGGCTGTGAGAATTAAAAATGACAGGAGACAATGTGAACTCTCGACAGGGTAACACATTCTAAGGAATAAATACTGGCATAAATCTTAAATATATCACAAAGCAATGTATTTCCATATATTATTTCTTGCCCTTGTGTTGTTGTCTATGCGGAATGCTTTTGTTCAAAAGCAAAAACATGTGATGTGAAATGGACTGAACACGGGCTGGCGAGGGCTTTCAAAACTGTTGGTGTTTTTGCTTTAGAAGGGCAGATTTTTGATAATCATTTAGCAGTACATCAGCTAGAATCTGCAATTTGGGCAGAAATCATCACTGGGAATTATTGTCACTTGTCCATGGGTTTAATCAGTATCTTGCATGTGTCAAGTCAGTGTGATTTCTTACCACAGTATCTGAAGTTGTTGGGTTCCTTCAGATGGGTCATGCAGGTCTTATGGGTCTCATTGTCTGCAGGTACCTTAGAAGGCTAGACTGCAGATGTTGAAGGCTGTCGAGGAGGCTGGCCGTAGGCCGGATGGTCGATCTTATGGGACTAAAGGATGAAAAAAAAAAAGAGAACATTTGAGAATAAAAATGTGAAACTGATTCGCTTTGGTCTACAGGTGCTGTGCAAATGGTACTGTATGTGCTCTACATGGCTATTACAAGTCTTTTTCACAGATTCAAATATAATTCACCGTATCATTCCACCATCATGCTCTTTTCTTCTTCAAAGGTAGACATATGATTTAGAGTCTGAAAACACGCAAGAAAGGCAGTGTCTGTAGTTGTTTTTCTGGCCCAAGCAGAGTTCAGAGCTCTGGATTGAGTGGACTTGCGCTCCACAGGTCCACTGGCGATCTGATCTGCGATTCAGCTGGAATCAGGTTGGTTCTGTTCCCTCTAGTTCATGACCCTGGAAAGGATGGTGCAGCCAAGGGCTCCCCAAGACATTTCCAAACCGGTCTGCAAGGAGCTCAGCAACACTTTAAACAAAGGTGACCCACTGTAGAGAAGGCATTCAGCTACACACACACACATACATACTTGACACGCATGCTTAGGTTTACAGTATTCTGAGGTAATATTTGGAAGATAAGTTGTTGTTTTGACCATCACTACCAACGACTTAATGAAACTTCTAAATGCAACCTATATCCACATAACTTTTAAAAATGTGGTTTCAAAATGCTGTTTAACCCCCCCCCCCAACTCTTAGGATCTAAACATGTTTCCCCATGCATTAAAAGCTTAAAGCTTATAATAAAAATCACTGGAATTAAAAAAAAATAGGCAAACCTCACCAAAGTAATAATGCTGAACACAAAAGCACACATTTGCAACAAAAGAAACTATTTATTTGGAATATGCATTACCAGTACAAATTAAGAGACCATAAAACCTACACCTTGTTAGTTTTTTTTTTTTTTTTCACAGAACACAAGAGTTTTAAGTTGGAATCAAAAAGACACTAGTTTTGTGTTTTCATTTTTTATATCTTTTTACATATGCAGAGATCTTAAAAGTTAAAACTGGGCCAGATAAGGGCTCAGTGATTTCACACTCTGAAATCTTTATAAAAAAGAAGAAACATTCAAAAAACACTGCAGTATTTTTTTTTTTAAGAACAAAAGACATGCAACAAAGAAAACATTTGATGTTTTACAAATTGCTCAGCTTTTTTTTTTTTTGCTTTTTTTTTTTTTTTTTTGCAAAAACTAAAAGCATCATTACATGAAGCTTTTAATTATACTGTGGTATAGGACAGGCAATGTGAAAAGTACAGTTTTTAGATTGGAATAACCCAGAGCCTTCTGCTTTAAATCCGGCTCTTCATGCAAACTGAACTGGTAAACTATTATTGTTTCTGAATAGTGTGGAAGGGAATGGGAGTGTTTGTCTTATACTAAACAACACAATGTCATTGTCATATCATAATTCGCCACTTGCCTCTATAAAATATCCCTCAAACACACAAGCTTAGAACATGAAGCAACTCCCAAGACCAAGATGTATAATCTCATGTGTAACTATAGCTCGGGTGTATTCAGTCCATTTAAAAAACTAAAATAAGCTATTCTGAGAAATGCTTTCAAGTTATGATTTGTGAATTAAACATAACTCTACAACTATGAAGCATGTTTGAATGCATTATTGTATTATCGCATGATGCCGAGTACCAATACTTTTATTTAAAGGACATTACACTTAAAACAATTTCATTTAGCACTGTCATCTATGGGAGTTTTTCTGCACAGCTCTCAATAACTGTTATAGCATACACAAAACTGCGTTCTAGTTCAGACAGAGGTGCCAGTGGTTTTCAAATATTTGTGTTTTTTGCATAATGATTTTTGAATAGGATTTGGTCTCATTAAACACATTTTAATATGATTCGAAGTGTTGAAACTAACTTTTCACATCACCTTCACAAGACAGTATCCACTTTCCAAAGAGGGTCATGTCTCTGCTCAAGAATATACAATGCGCCTCAGTTGGATTATATCCCAAATGTGCAAGGAACCCCCACCACCCCACATGATGATGATTTTCGTTGCGTCAGATTGCAAAATGGATACTGTCCTTTTCAACAAAGCAAAACAAGAACAAAGGTGCACATCTACGTATATTGAGCATTCTTGAGCCAATTCACAGATGAGAACAAGAAAACAAAGTGTAGGTAGTCCTGTGCTGTCACAAAGCAACAACAAAAATAAAAATAAAAAAGAAAGCAAGAAAGGAGAAATAAATGTGATCTCGCTCTACAACCTAAAGACACATAAAAATATATCTAAACATTTTCTGTTATTTGCGTGCCGTGAGGGTATTTTCTCTTATAAACACTACTGAATTCTGACTGCATTTTTGGTTTTGAGTATACAAGAACATTCGTATCAAATGTTCGTCAGTACTACAAAGAACAAGACACGATTCGCAGGAAACCATGAAACAGTGTTAATAAAGCTGACAATGTAGAGAATTGAAATTTCTGCAGTTTTTGGTATCAAAGTAATGATCTGGGCAGATTTGTGAGAGAAGGCAACCAGTAGAAAATTGTGTAAACTCGACAATATGTAAACGTAAATAAAATAATTTTTAAAAAAAAGAGACAAAGAAAAAAGACAAACCAAACTTACTACATTTCACATTTTGGATTAGTTTACTAGAATGAGAGAGACTTCTAGGGCAGGTTTATTGCAGACTGGATTTTGCAATATCATGCAATGGCGATGTATTCTGTGAACTCGAAATCCCAACAAACGAAAATAAAAGCTGGTTCTCTCCGATTTAATTCCTGTAAAGACATCTCACGACCATTGTGTTTGCATGGTCATGCCCTGATATTACCTGAATTAAAAACAGAGCTGTGAGTGACTGTAGAAAAATGCTTAAATCTTATTAGCTTAATGACTTCCACATTTAAGTAGATTCTGGCAAGATGTGATTCAATGCAATGAAAAACAAACTCGGTTACTGAAACCCTCAACAGACAAATATATTTCCAACAGAGATTAGTACTCTATTGCATTTAAAAAAACAACAACATTATTTTCAATTACCAACCACTGTTAGCCTGATATTCAGTTAGAATTTTGTAGCACCAGCATTAACGGTGAGTGGACAGAAAAAAAAAAAAGACAAGGGGGAAAACGCGCACGTGAAGCAAATTCTGAGCAATGATGCAAAAATCATACACAATTTGTGTATTCAAATTACCGCAGCTGTGTAGCAATTAATAAAACAATAATAATAAAAACATCACTTTTTACAGGTCAGAATACTTCTTAAAAATTGTATTCTTATGCACTTATTACATAAGTGTTTTGGTTACCAGCAGCATTTGGCTATAGTGAGATCTCTTATGGAAAGTAGTATTATTTATTTCCATACACAAATGTAATGCTTAGTTCTGATACTGTATAGAGATTTGATGATTATGAACTGAATGAAAACATACAGACGGATTTCTCATTGCTGGGACTCATATTAACATCATTAAACACTTTATATGAGCCTTGCAGTTTTAAAGCCACAGGCAAGTACAAAAAAATGGACTTGAATCTTTTCGATAGGTAGGATTATATGCTTACTGGTGAACTTTTGTTACTGTATGAAGTGTTTATTAATTTTGATTGGGAAAATAAAAAAAAGGGAAGGGGGAACAAAATCGCACCCCTGCCACCGGTTCACAAGGAGATGGCTGAACAAAGCACAATTTCAAGAAGACACAATGTGTTCTATTTAGAGAAACAGCTTGGCAGCAGAGGCACGTAATCTGTTTTAGAAGTCATATTACAAGGAACTGGTTGTACATCGCTTTGAGAGTGAAACAAAATGAACCGAAGGATTTCTGTAACACATAAACACTATATGGGAATATGTTTGTCATGCTGTCCTTCATGAATAGACAGTAAAACATCAACTTTATATCCATTGCCAGATACTTGATTTACCACAATGCAGAGGAATTATTGCAACTTTCTTTGCTTTCTGAAAAGGTAGGACTGTAGTAGGTACACAGGTTGAGCAGAGCACACCAGACAAAAAATGAACAAACAAACAAAGAAAGAGCAAACCCGAATGTGATACGAACAAAGAAAGACAAATGAACACGTGTTCTTCAAACTGCTCCTTGTCACAGATTGTAACTATGTTTATTGAACTGTATGCTAAGGCCCAGCATTCATGGCCTCTATATTCAGTTTCTCACACACAGATTGAACAATTTTCACTTTGGTACTAATGATTCGTCTAAGAAAATTCTCAATTAGTGAAATGTCTATTCTATTTGTATTCGTATTATTTTTAAGGGAATACCATATTTAAAATGTGATTCACATTAGTGGTTTATGCAAGGTATCTTTTTAATATTGTTAGATATTGGAAAATGCCCTGCATACAGTTAACACTACAAGTCAAGGCCTCTACCAATAGAGAGGTGCACAATTTATGATCTGTTTGCCAGCTTTTGTGTTTCTTTGTCTTACATTTGTTGTTCTTCTGTAGTTAACATAGAAATGTGCTGATATTGATGAAGATCAGTCTTGCTTTATCTAGAGCAACCATACATTGGATGGAAAGTATCCAATACTATTTATATTACTTACTCCAGGGGTGATAATGGTAAATACTTTGACACTAAAAAAATGCATTTTGCAGCTCAAGAAGAACACAGCCAAAGATAAATACTGAATGAAGACATAAAAGTGTCCTTTAAAATCTAACCATCTGGAAAGAAGGTGATGTGGTGTTTTCTGCTAGTAGTAACAAAGTTATAGGAAAACAAAAAAAAGCTTTTTTGTTGTTTTTTTTTTTCTTTTTTTTTTTTTTTTTTTTGCTGAGAGGTAGTGTGAAAGCATTTAAACCTAAATATAAGGGTTGCCTGTTTTTTAAGTTTTTTTATTAAGAGTGAAATAATTACAGTGAGGTAACCTGGATCCTCTGGATATATTGTGAAAACTGTACAAACACCGTTTTTCTGTAGTTGTTGATGTTATTGTTTTTTTGTTGTTAAATTCCTATACTGGTTTCTGAATGTTCCTTGATGACTGGGTTCATTTTTTGTACCCAGAGACAAAAGACGGGGTATCAAGAACTGTCAGTGTTGGTGTTAATTTTTAAAGCACTCCAAACAGAAGGAAATCCTGTTTTCGTTATTGGGTGGTTGACCTCCGCTCTGATTGGTGGATGCTGGAGAAACCCATCTTCTGGTGGGGTCTGCTGCTAAGAGATCAGTTGGAGGTATCCGAGTGAACACTTCCGGGTCCTTCTGTTGGTGATGTCACTGATGAGGGGGTAGTAGCATCCTGCCAGCCTCCATTTGCCTGCAGAGTCGATGACAAACAGTATGTTAAGGATTATGCTACTTCCACAGTGGAAGTCTCTTTTAATCCGAGAGACTATGAAGATCTCCTTGTGTCCTATGGGCATGCAAGAGCATTATTCAAATTAGTCAAGATACCCACAGTCTGATGACAACTCGACATCAGACAGTAGAGGCTGGAGGTCCATGTTTTACTATGACAGTTTTGTTGTCACATTAATAAATAATAATTATACTCTTGAAATCTTTCATTTTTTCATTGTTGTCAAAACATAAAAAGCCATCTCTGCTAATTAAATATCCACATTTAAAACTGCTTTCCATTACAGTGAGAGGTAAAGAAAATTACAACCATAAAAATAAAATAAAATGCTGGAACACAGTATTCACAATCAAGAAAAAGGGTGTTTTTTCCCCCCATCTTGACAATAAATAGTAGTCATACTTACATCACTGAACTGCATTAAATCATAGTCATAGCACAAAATGTTTGAATCAGCACTGTCCTAGATTATACGTCTTTAAAATGCTAAAATGCATCAACCAGGCAAGCCAAATTAAATATAGCATTTAGCCATCTTGTCAGAAAGTGTTTTACATGAAAGACAACAAACACAAATTACAATATTGAGAATGTATCAAGTCATTTCTGAAACAAAACTCAAAAGACAAGCAATGGAAGAATCAATTATAGCAAATTATCACGTTCGAGATTGGAATGAAAATATAATGGGAAACACGGAGCCCATTTCAAATCCCTCAGACAGGCCTGCTAAAGAGCATTTGGGACATTAATAGCAATTTTCATGCCATCAGAAAAGCCTGAAAATGGTCCCTGGCAGCCTCTTATTTCAAAGCCTGTTATTTAAGGCAGAAGCAGTCTGTAATCAAAAAAAAAAAAGAAAAGAAAAAAAAAACTTTAAAAATCTTCAGCTTTAGTGACACTCTACATCTATTTCAAAGCCATAATTACTGCTTCAAGATAGAGGGGGGGAAAACAAGTCTACCACATAAATGCATTGTGTGTTAGCTTGGTCATTACCACCAACTCAAAGGAGAAGGGAATAATTTAGTAAAAAGGACTCTGCCACACTCGAAACCCTGTTCTCTCTCTCTCTCTCTCTCCAAATCGTTGTACGTAAATGAAGGTCATGCCAAACCATTTAAATCTGAGCGGTTTCATCAGTGCTATGAATATTTATTCTGTTTGACATTACAGTTTGATTTAAAAAAATTGAGAATAAAGGCAATATGGTGTTGCACTGTAAGAGGTCAGAAATGTTACATGTTCTCAGAACCCTGCCACGAGAAAACGGTTATTGCACGGATAATTAAAGTGCTCTCTGCATTTAGAGACGAATGAAGAGAGACCAAATCGGAAAATGTGTCTCGAGTGGACTACATTTATTCCGTTTCTTAAACATCTTATTTAATCAAATAAAGAATACACACAAAAAGCTATTTTTAAATCAGCAATCCTAAAAATATTAGGATTTTAAATTGCGTATAGTATAATTTTAGTATTTACTAAAGTCTGCCGTTACCAAAATCATTAGGCAGCTGTGAACAGAAGGCTAATGTTCAACACGGTTTCAAGGACGCGGTTTACAAGCTATCAACATGATTGCATATAACACTGTGATACACACGTAGCCTTGCATTTACTCAAGACATATTCTTCTTCTTCACCAGAGATGACGGCAATGAATGAATACTAAAGGACTCAGAATCCCTATAATGCAAACACAACTAATGCCACAAGCAGTCTATTGATACATGTTAAAAAATATGTATTAACTGATTGTCAAAGTATGCCTTTAAAAAAAAAAAAAAAAAAGAAAAAAACGTATTATTCCAATATTCAGTCGCCATCCAAAGAATTTAGCGACTATTACCAGGAATCTTCAGCATCGTTGTAATTAGTCTAATTTATAAAAGCCTAAATACGGAATAGCAATATGCGTGAAGACAGTTGACTGTCTAGATGAAGAACCCTCATATGGTAATGTTCTTTTAGGTTTATCAAAGACCGCCTTGCAGGAATAGAAGCGCTCTTGTCCTCTGGAAAGCATGCTAATAAAAAGCCTCAAAAAGATTTGAATTCATAAATTTTTTACAGCAAAAACGCTATTTCATTATCATACGGCCACTGAAGGAGGCTGAGAATCCAGTAAGAACACATCTATGTGTATGACTGTCCTCTTGTCCCAGCTTGCTGTCACCGCCATTAAGATGGCAGACGCGTGATCTGAGCAATGCAGTTGGATTGCTGTCCCAAATCTACACTCAGCTTTCCTTGTGTCTGTCTTATCGATTTTCCTCTTTACGACACAGCTTGTCGCTGTGAATTTTCATGCTAGTCACAGCCGCCAGCGTACCCAAAAAAACAAGTGGAAGACGCCGTTCCCCCGATTTCCTTTCCACTGGCTAGCAGATTTATTTTTAGAGGGACTTAAAGCCTGTCCTGGCGGTTTTCAGCCATTGGCCCTTCAATGGAAATCACGGTCCGGTCCTTGGTGACATTTTAAACTAGTGTTGCAGTAGGTGTCACCTGTTTCACAGCTCCCCTCGGCTGAGCGCATGTGGCCGCAGGTGCCATGCGAACACTGATTGCATTTGACAGGCTTAGACGCCAGCTGCCTGCATGAAGCCTGCCCGATCACCACTTTTCGTGGGCAGTACGCTGCCGATGGCGTGACCGATACAGAAGCAATCAACTAGGTGACCGTGAAGCTCAGACAAGTCCTACTAAGTGGCATTCTAAGCCCTATGGCTTTGAAATAATTGGTAGAGGGAACAAAATAAAAAACAAGCCTATTTTTCTTACATTGATGCCCTGTGGACTGTACATCTGGCTTGCTGCGAGTCCATCACTGTATCCGCCTGTCTGACTGATAACATGGCGAAGGGTATCCACCTGAAACGAAAAAAAAAGAAACAAAAACAGGGTCACACAAAGCTCCACATTCTGAGCACTCTTGTTTACCGCAAAGGTCAACGTGATTACGAAAGGTCAACGATGGCAAACCGCGTCACTAATTAGCAACTAGCAAGAAACAGCGGTCACGTGATTCCCAGCTCCCAGGTTTTATCTGAATACATTTTCGATATGTATTCTGGAAACTAATACAAATAAATAAATAAATAATGCATTTCACTTACAATCAGTATTTCCTCGGATACGCAAAAATATCAAGCGTATTCCTATTATAGAGCTATACGTGTGTGCGTTAAGTACCCATACAACGAAAACTATTTAAGATGAAGATTAATAAATACATAGTTTCTACTGAAGGTTACATTTTGTGAGGCGATGATCAAATGACATGTATACTATCCATGGTGGTTCATTAAGTGACACAGAGTGACCCTGAATGGCACAACAGTGCCGCACAAAGCCACCCGAAAGCCTTGCCTGGTGCTCTACAGCCACAATGACCTTGGAAAGGGCACTGGGTTTGCCAACATATCAACCCAGAAGACCTCTCTCTTTGACCTTCAGGCCCTTTGTGATCACATTCATTAAGCACCCACAGCACTTGGAAACGAAGTTTGGTTAAAGTGAGGGGAAAAACAAAACAAAACAGAAACAACAAATGCTATCGCTAACGGGAAGGATTTAGCTGCCATCTTTGAGGAACAACATGGAAGGAAATCCCACTAACACATAGGGTGAGGCCAGCTTGCTTGTCGAAGTTTGCCTGTGGCACAGTGGACAGCCCGTCTCAATACAGACAAATAAGCAGATGAGTGTTGCTCTGGTTCCAAATGTGTCTGTGATCATTTATTCCAAAGGTGACAAGGAATGCAACAATAATGCCAATAACACAAGTCGCTACGAGCTAACAATGAACTCTGTTGGCCGACATTGATAAAAACAATTCCGAAACATGTATTGTTCAGAGCATGGTGTCGATTTAAAAGCTAGCCGAGGTTCAGTTGTCCTTAAATAATTAGTGCACTGTGATGTAATATAATCATAAGAGAGTGTTTTGGAAAATAATCGCTACATTCATAATTTAAAAGATGTGAGATGCAACTCAAGAATAGAAATGATTACATGTACTTTCCTTTAGAGTCAATTTTAATCCCTTTGGGTGAATGTATTTATCTCTCTAATAGCTACAAACAGAATAAACTGTATCTCATATGTCTTCCCATTAGTTCACGTGTGCCAAGCTTCAAATACTTAGATTGGGTGAACTTTGTCTTTTTTTTTTCTCTCCGTCTCCAGGAATTCCATCGATTAGCTGCAATTTTATGTCAATTTGAAAACAATAAAAAAGAAAAAAGATATGGTATAGATTCTGCCTTTGTAATGCAACTGGAATAAATAGTCTTGAACTTCTAGAAAAATAATATTGGTGTATTGAAATACAGTACAAAAAAAAAAAAAAAAAAACTAAAAGAGATGCATCACGGTTATTGCCAATGCTGCCATTGTCATGTTTCTCATTTCCTGCCTATTTTAACCCTTCGGAAGTGACAGTAAAAAGTCTGACTGACTTATTACCCAGGACCCTGTAATGTTCTGTTTAAAGAATGGCCTCAACTTGGACCAGATGATTGTTGACTGTACAGTTTGGGGCTTCACTCTCATAGGTCTGCTGTGCTGTAAGGGTCCCTACCTGTGACTGCACGTTGGCTCCAACCTGGGCCCCTTGGTAAGAGTCCCCATTGAGTGACTGCACGTTCATGAACAAGTCTCCGGAATTTGACATGTTAAAAGAACCAGAAGAACCTGAAAGGAAAGAGTGAGGACCTGAATCACAGAGAGAAGGAGGAACAGTCCTGCATCTGCCAGAAGACCAGGCAGCCATCATGCAAAGCAGACAGTTTCTGAGTTAGCGAGCGGTTAGTTTGCAGTGCAGAGCAGAGCAAAGCAAGTGGGGGAGAAAAGAGGGAGGGACTGGAAAGACTGGCGACTGAAATTTGGAAGGTCGAAATCTGGGCGAGTGTGAATGAAAATAAAAGCAAACGGCGCAACTGACCGTCGTCTTGTCACAAAGCCACCACTGCTGCTAAAGATCAGGAAAATTACAAGTCAATGACAGGGCCACTCTCCCTCTTTGGCAGAGGTGAGCTCTCTCAACAGATCTGCGTCATATCGGATGCATCCCGGCAGAGCGCGGAGAAGCGCTGTGAAGGACTACAAGGGACACCCGCCGCGTTTCTCACAGATCTCAATATCTTATAACCGTGATTATCACTGTGCCATCATTGTGCGTTTGTTCATGGTTTTAAACAATCTTATGTTGTTAGGCACTTTTTCAACAGCTAATTCATTGGTCACAATGATTTTGTGGCACCAATAATAAAATAAAAATACAAAGTTGTAGATGGCTCTGAATGGTGGTTGGATTGATTCTTATTACTAGTAAAGGCAGCTGAAAATAATTGAAGAATTCAATTTATATATTAATGGTTTAAAGGCAGATGTTAAAAGGACTACGAGTGAACTTAATTGTAACAGCAAGTGATTTATAATCAAACACTGCATATGGCTTTGAAGGATTGTCTGCTTTGTCATCAACTTGATAACGTACAGGACAGCAGTGACAAAACACACACACAATCCAACTGCAGCCTTCCAAACGGCAATGCATTTTATCACTGTAACATGCACCCGGATTTACTGAATCACAATTTAAATTGCAGAAGCTCAGTTTAGGTGAGAAAAAGATAATCTCGGTGAACAAAGAGGATGGAGGTTTGATTAGTTCAGAGGTAGAACAAAAAGGCAAGAGACTTGCTGTTTCAAATGGGGCCCAGGTTAGCTCATCTTTGGTCTCAATATGCTTTTGAGAAATGGACCTTTCACCATATTGAGTAAACGTCCAACGTATATAGTGTGCAGGTTATGTATGGATTTTATTTAAAGCATATGTCATTTTACTTACTCCTAGCCTACCATATATCCTGGTCCTGAGTAAAGAGCTCAATTTATTGTTAAGTGCAGTATTTCTAGAACAAAATAACAGCAAGTAGATTGTAAAGATGAGTCGTTTTGTTTCTTGTTGTCAACACATTATGGCCATGAATCAATCATCCAAGTTAACCCAAACTTCCTCTCACTTCCTGCTGAATCTGCCCTTCCCATCCAGGCAGGTAGTGATAGACATGAGTCACTTATACCCAGTGCTTCTTGGCTGTGAACGTTACTTACACCTTTGAAAGCGTACTAATGGAGAACAGCCAAGACTGGCTCAGGAGGTGGACTTGTTTGACCTCAGCACTTACCTGCCGAGTTTGGGGTGGATGGTGAGTTAGCTTGGCTTCCGTGAGCAGATGCGTTCGTAGCACTGACAGCCGTTTTGGCAGCGTACATGTTGGCTTCCTCCTGGAATTTCCCAATGTTCTTCTTGTACCGGATTCGTTTATTTCCAAACCAGTTTGATACCTACCGATAGAAAAGGGCGCACATCGTTTTGTCAGATACTACAGTGAATTTCATATATTTGCAATCATTAAATGAACAAACACAAATAAAAAACGTAAAACACATTTCAAAAACATGAATCTTTTAACCTCATGATTAGATCTTAAATCTAGTTTCATTCAAGGCATTCTAATATTATACAATTAGTCCACAGTAAATACAATCTTTTAAAATTATAAAAACAATCACAAACTACTTTGAATACCTTAAACTAAAGGCTGAAATATATTATGTTTTTTTTTTAAAGAAACGGGGAGTGACAGTCAGTGGGGAACTGGATTGCACTTCCAAAGCGGCTGACTGCAGAGGGCCCTGCATAGCGGAGCATGTTGTTAGGGGCACTGCAGGGGGCAGAGTGGCAGTGCCCACGGGAAAACACACTCCTTTCTTCATCCACAGTTTGCCTGATTTACATGCCTGAGGCTGAAGCTCTTTTCAGATACTGTTAAAGCTGTACATGAATTCAACCTGGTCTAAAGTAATAAGGTATTTGTGATGAAGTGCATTGTAATGAGATTGTGCGGGTCATCACGGTCACACAGATATATTAACTTTGAATAAATAACCTTAATACCCCAGTTATTACATGGATAAGAAATGCAGATAACCTTAATACATGCCTATGTTTACGGTAAAAAAAATTGGCGGACATAGTGAGATTCATGCCGATCTACAACATGATGTGAATTTGATGGCATATCAGTGTTTTGGTGTTATCTAGGTACTTTTAACAGTAGTGTAGCAGGACTATGTAATTGTACAACAATATATATTTATTTACAGTTCTCATCCGTTACTGTGTTTCTGTATGTATTGCCATGCAGGTTTTAATTTCTGAGGCTCACAATAACATGAGAGTTAGGTTGTAAGGTCTTTAGGACTTCCTTTTCTGTGTCTCTCACTATATCATGGTTTTATATTAGACTCAATACATCACATAGGTGGTGTACTTGCAACTACTTGTTTACATTTAGTAGAATCATAAAGCAAACAGGTTATTTAGAATATCTGGGGTGAGCGTAACACTGGACACAAATGCTTTAAAAACAGAAGCAAAAGAGAAATAAAAAACATCCAAGGGCTGATGTATTACATAGTGAAACAACCACTGCAACAATTGTCATCAGAACCATGTTGTATAATATTCTTCCCGGTATAAAATTAATTAAAAGAAACATTTATCCTGATTTGAATTTCAATCTCCAAGAGAATAAGATCAACAAACAAATAAATAACCGAAAGAAAATAAAAATCTACCAGGCTTCAACACATCCTCCTTTGAAAACAGAATCCAAATGAGAAACTTTCTTTCGCTCAATACAAATCTAATCTCGCTCTGTGCATGAACCAGACGGAGCCGTACTTCAGGTCAGAATTTAATATAAGTGACAAGTGGTGGTGTGAAATTGAGTACAAGGCTGTATTCGATGAAGGGGGTCTCATGATGTCACAAAGCTAGAGAGTGAAGCCACGGTGGTCTGAGAAAATCATCCGAACGTGGGCTGACACACAGCCTTGAACATCCACTGTTATTAATATACTCCCTAATGATGCACAGAGAACTGTATGGGAATGCAAACAAAAAAATAAATAAGTAAAAGACTAAAAAAATACTGGTGTGCAATTACACACTGAGCTGTGTTTAAATGATCAAACTCAAAATATACAAATGTAAGAACACCTAAAAGGAATTACTGTTTTGTAGCTTTATTAATTATGAAAACAACCATCAATTTACCTGAAATGAACTGAGGTGGAGGTGGGCTTTTGCCGTTTTTTCATTAATTATTCCACACCTATTAATTATACATTAATTAAAATGTACTCCCTGTCTAGTCTTCTTAACCAGTAACACGCACAGATGAACAAAAAAAAAAAAAAAAAAGACGAAGTCCACGAAGCAGACTTTATCCTGGGAATAACGGGGGTGAGTAGACTGTGAGGGTAGTTGGGGGGTACCTGTGAAACGGTGATGGCACACTTCTTTGCCAACTCCTCTTTGGCCTCCTCACTGGGGTAGGGGTTGCTGAGGTGCGAGTAGAAATACTCGTTGAGGATCTCTGTTGCTTGCTTATTGAAATTTCGTCTCTTTCGTCTGCACAGGGAGGACATAGAACAGAACAACAGTGAGATGTGACCAATACGGTTTATACAACGTACAACAATACACAACTTCCAAGCAGTAAATGGATTTGAGAACACCAGCCAACACCAAAAAAAAACTAATTTCTCTTCCACATATAAGGGATCCAGTGATTTCAACTGGTTTTAAAGTGGCATTGTCAAAGGTGTCATGTTTCCAATGTTACAAGATGACTTCAAAAATACAGCATTTTTTATACGATGAACTAGATATACTGTTATAAAGATAGACCATCTATAGAGATTATTGATACTATGGAAAATATTTAACCTTTCCCTGGATGAAGGAACCATTTAGGAATAAGTACTGGTAATTATCCACCTAACATGAGCTTTTCCCAGCCTGAATCAATTAAATTCTCTCTGAGCCAGAGTGTTTGTTTTGTTCTGGAAAGTCTCTCTCAACCCCCCCTCACATAAATGGAAATGTACACAGCATGAGGTGTTAAGATGAAAGATTAATTAGTCTACCTAAGTATGCTCTTACTATGTAAACTGAACTGCTCATAATAACCCTAGAAATCATCTTCAAAGGGAATGACAGAAACACAACGGCAACAACACTCTGCTGAACAACTGCTTTGATAATGTGGCGTGTTTTTTTTGTAGTTTGGCAAAATCTTTTGGAATACAAAGGCTATCAATACAAAAGTTAAACAAACAAGAACAACAACAAAGGCCATTTAAACAAATTATATATATATATATATATGCATAAAATGTATAGGTATAAAATCCAAACTGAGCATAAAAAGCTACTGGCTCCCAGAACATGACACTGACAGTAATATACCTCAGTAGTTATTTGCAGGGCCTTATGGGTAAAAACGGCACTGTACTTGCCTGGCATCGAGGAATCGCGAGCGCAGGATCATGACTGCCTCGCACGTGCTCTGCTTCAGCTGCATCTGAATGGAGCTGAACTTGCGGTGAATAATGCTGACCATGCGCTCGATCTCTTTAGGGGAAATGGGACGGGTCCGGCTCTGCTCACGCAAGAGGTTCATCACGTGGGTGGTGAATTCATTGCAGGCCTGTAAGAGAAAACACAAACACACACCAAGTGAAACAATGTGAAGCTACGATGCAGCCTCCAAGAAAAAAAACTACACACTCAATATTACGAAGAAATTGTGAGCAATATCTGGGTACAATACCAACCAAGCATTCAAATCAGCAATGATAGCACAGTAATAACATTATAAAAGTGGCAACTGCTTGTGTGAGTGCAGCTGGCAATACTAATGAGATTAGTCACTTCAAACACTAACAGATGACAATATGGGAGACGCTGCAGCGTTTGTGTATTCGGGGAAATGATATAGTCAATAAATGCACAAAACCCAATATGAACAAGAAGAAAAGACACCAATTCTATCAGCAAACATCTATAGTGGCATCTATCTGTAGATGAGTCGTAAAACACTGTGTTTAGATGTGCTGCCTATGGATAATCATTTTAATTCTACCAGCCACATAGGGTTTTGAAAGAAAATTCGGTATTAAAGCATTTCCATCCCTGAATTTCAGGAATAAAAGAAAAAAAAAGAAGAAAGAGCAAGACATTTTCCAAAGTGTCGTATCCAAAACAGACATGCAGGAATTACGGGCTTTCACTCTTGACAACATTATCTCGTGGTGTGGTGTGTGCTTGTTAATGCTCAGTGAATTGAAAGTTGAACCAGCCTGGATATTACAGTCATCTCTTTTTGCGCAAGAGGAGCCAGATGCTCGCATGCTCTGGGACAAGGACTCTGTTCACTGTCAGTACAGAGGTTGGGCTGCCTAACATAGATGGAGCACAGCAGCTGTGACACGAATGCCAATTTACAGTCAAGTAAAAGACAAAGAAAGCCGAACACAATCGGGTAAATACTAGTTTTGCATAACCACATCTTTAGCTTTGTCAAACTAAAAAGTATAGACAGAATACAAGGAATGCTAGAAATCCCAGTATCAAATCCTTCTGGCATTAGTCTAAGAAACAATAGAAGCACTTGGCCAAAGAAAGCCACATGCACCTTCTAATATTGATTTTCCAATGAAGAATATCAGAAGGGGCTTGCATTTATGATTTGTGGTTGTGCTTCAACACAGTGTAATAACTATATTTTAAATCTGAGGTCAAAATGTAATTGGGTTTTTGGTGTAATCAAAGGCAACTAATGTTTGTGGCAGTTCGTTGCTAATGCGTGTGTAAATAACTCTGAAATCGCCTTTATACAGGACGCCAATGTGGCACTGAGCAGTGGCATTTCATCACAGCTGTTATTCAGAACGTGTTAACACTAAATAATGTTTCCCAGAATGCTCTTCTCACATATGCTAAGTTTAAAGAGTGTGTACGGGTGGAGTATGGAGTAATATATGTTACCAACCTCCTCTTTTTAATGCGAATGAAACATGTACATAATATTACTTAACACAGGTATGCCTATATATATTTATTTTGTTTATACCATACAGAGTTATTGAAATATATTAAATGCATCAGAGTCAGGGTTGCCATCCACTGTATACTTGCTTTACTGTGATTACTGGTTTAACTGATAGCAAACAGGTTTACTAACATCATGAAAGACACATAACTAGAGTGCATAGAAAACAAATGTGTACTAAGGATTGTACCTGAATTCCGTTGGCAGCATTTCCTGTGAAATTCTGATTGCCAGTCCTTCCGCACTTGGATACCATCTTAAATATATAAATTGTGAACATGTGATGGTGGTACGTTCATGTGATTTTTATTTATTTAATTTATTTTTCATTTATATGTCTCTAACTGTCAGTAAATGCACTAACTGATGGCAACCCTGTATCCGATGAACACTATTTCATTCGGTGGGATTTTGAGGTAAACCCCACTTTCGACAGAAAAAAGACAAATTACATGAGTTAATAATGCAAAACATTAATATGCCTGAACTACAGAAAAAACATTTCATGACACAGAACATACATGCATGCATTTTTAAAAACATAATTAAAGCAACATATGCATGCACTGCTAAAGAGATAAAAGTATATCTGTAACTTCTGTGAAATCCCCTTAAAGAATTGCACTGCTTCTTCATAAAGCATTTTATTCATATACAAACCCCAACCCACACGCCAATTGCAAATTCCAAGCCTCAATCCTTCATGGTGGGCTTCCATTGGTTAGGAGCAAAAAATTCAACATCAATTGACATGTGTAGACGTGTAATTGGTGGGTGGTGCAAAGTTTTGATCTGCAGTCAAACAAAAGGCTTGGATTTTTCAAAGTAATATATCTAATTTGCGTTATGACAAATAATGGAGGGGGAAAAAATAGGAAGTGACACTGATCACTACTCAGAACTGGGGTTGGTACTGAGACACGGTGAATGTATTGCACTGAGAATTCCTGTTAACTTGAAGACGTTGACTTCCCTGGTAAAGCGCACTGTGGCCACTTGAGACCAGACTATGGAAATTCACCTGACGCCAAAAAATAGAAAACTTTTTGGTGTAAAAGCGCTCCCTATCTGTATCTTCAGGTCAAGCCGCACTTTCATTTTTCGATAACCCATCAAGCCCTCTTACCACACGCTATGGGAAGCTCACTCCTGGAAGACATGGAGCTGGAGGGAGCTTTCTTTCACTTGCTGAAGAAGCACCACCATAACACTACAGAAAGGGCCAGAAAAACGTTCCACATGTGTTGCTTCAGACAAGGCCTGTTTATATTTAAAAGCCATATCCCATCTCAAAAAAACTAGACGCACCTTGTCTTGCCTCAGAGGAAACAAAACGCTTCCAATAAAAATCAAGGATTTCCATCTTTAAGGAAACAAAAGAAACATAACAAAGGAAAAATAAATAGATAATCAATGTTCATTTTAGGGAGTTGGTTCCAATTCCCCCTCCCTGCTGCCAGATCAGTCTGCGCATAGCGAGTCGTGGTGAGCTCACTTGACTTCAAATAAAACATCCCAGAAACCTCTAAATTATTACTGACATGGGGAGAGAGACCCCACAGGGTGAATAAAAACACTTGTACAAGAATGTAAACTAATGGCAGTGAAGAGCACCTCTAGTGATCTGATGTTACCTTGAAAAATAAGACGCTAGATGTTGACAGTTGCTGTTAATTTGTGCCTCCGGCTGCTGTGGATGCCGTGTGGTGCGATGCCATGCGTGCGGGCGAAGCGCTCTTACCTGTTCGTATTTCTCCAGCTCGGTGTGGTAGATCTGTCGTATCTGGGAGAGTTTGGCTCTGTAGTCCGAGTGTTCGGCGGAGTTGTCTGAACCGGCCCCTCCTGATGCTGCTGCCGCTGCTGCCGCTGCCGCCGAGCCGCCACCCTTCTCCGGCCCGGACACGCCCTCTGCCAGCAGCATGTTGTCCAGTCGCATCAGCTGGGCATCCGGCGGCTCCTCCTCTTGGGCTCCTCGGATACTGAGCACTGGAAGACAGGGGAGAGTTTGGGTCACTCTTTCGTATATTTACTTTATTATTTTTTCCAAGCAGAGGTGCAAAGCTTGAAATAACTCAAAAAATGACATGGTTAAACAAATGTTCTCGCCTGTTGCTGAAAATACTTGAAAAAATAAAATCAGAACAGGTTTACCATCACTGCATATGCAGAATAAGGAAAAATTCGTTTTTTTTTTTTTTTTTTTTTTTTACTGCAAATAGTGTGTAATTATGCAGTTCTTCCATTGCTCAAGTACATTGCCCTTTTGGAGTCAGGGTAGCAGTACACAGCAACTCTCTGCTCAACCACCCCACTTAATACAGCCCATCTACTTTATAAATCATGAACACTTTTATTACTCATTTCTGTGCCATAAAAAAACGGGAGATACATACTGTATTTGGCAAGATACAAGATAGTAAAATCATGATTTCATCAATTTCGTATATAATTGAAATTAAATCATTATCAGTGTCAACGCAGAGTTTATTTTATTCATTAGACTTGCTAAATCACAAATAATTCAGACTATTGAACTCTGCTCTATTATTCTTAAATGTTAAAATGCAATATGCTGAATCAGTGAACGAATTAAAAAATATGTTGGCGAGAGCAGAACATATGAAATACATATATTGTGATTGTGAATACACTGTGGTTCCTCATGTATTTCTATAACTGGTTTAAAAATACTTTTATAATATAACATTATAAAAGAGGTCTAAATTAGTTGGAGATGCTCATATTAGTTATAAATAAATTTCCTGAAAAGTTTTTTTTTTTTTTTTTAATAAATCTTTCAGGTCAGTTCTTAAACACCTTTCAAATAATTTCATAAAATATAACATGGGTCCTTAAAATATAAATTAAATAATTGGATTACATAACTCTGTTCATCCCTTTTGAAGATCATGCTGTAAATGGCAGAAAAATAAGTACATTTGGCAACTGACTGATTCGTTTTTGTGCACATAATTCTCAAATACATTTTGTGGCAGCTGTATTGGACTTAATCGGTGTCTTCAATGCATTTAACACCCGGAGGAGGAGTTTTGTCTGACTACACTGGATTGATATAGTGCACAACATTTTTTATAAAGCCTGCAATACATTATAAAATCACTATCTGTGAGTCCCAGACTACAGCCTCAGCCGTGGCTATTCACCTACATTTATAACACAAGGACAGGGCTACGGACAATGTGATAGAAGCTCTGTCTGTTTTATACACAATGACTGAGCATTACAATGGTTTCACACTGAACACTACTGCCCTGGACCTGTTAATATATCCAAAGCAACCCACAGTATACATACAGGTTCTGCTGCTAGGCTTTCACTTTGCTTTAGTGGAGAAAAACAAAACCAAACACTGCTCTGTTCATTCCCACTAGAGGTCTCTCTCTGTGTTCTGTCAGAGTGAAAGGTGGTCTCTCTTCATTTCCGAGGTTACACGCAGGGTACGTTACACTTAACAATATCACAAAATCAGGCTGGAAATCATACGTGAAGGCATCATTATGGGTTTCATTCTGTCAAGTCAGTCAGATGCAGGTGTGGGGAAAATATAATTGACATCGTACAGGATTTATTACAAGGTGTTTTAAAATGACAATATAGCAATATATATGTATATACATACACATGGATACATACACAACATATGGCATATGTATTATAATTATCATAATGAATAATAATGATAATACAGATTTTATGTTGATTTTAAAAGTATTTTGGTAAGTATCAGTTCCCACTTCCTTTGTACCACAGAAATCCAAATTATTTCAAATATGAACATGTACAATATTATGGAATGCATTATTGTACTTTTATTTTTGTATGTCTTCCTCAAAACAAAGATGCCTGAGAGGATATATTATTTAAAATGTAAAAAGAATGTGTGCATTTGGTACACATTCGATTAATTTTCCTATATGGTTTTAACAAGATAAATATGATGTCAATTGTTTTCCCAAATGGGAGGGTTCTCAGTCCTTCCTTTAGTTTTTTCAAGATGACTCCAAATGCAAATGTCAAGATTCTTCATGAGTGGAAGGTCAAAAGTTCAGGCAGCAGGCTCTTAGCAGGGAGGACTGGGGAGTGGTCAGACGACTCTGGGGATCTAAGGACCGAACAAACATCCTGTTTCATTAGTGCATGTCCTTCATCCCTCTGACAAGGTAGAAAAGACAAAAAAGACCTTCAACTACCTATGGCAAAGACAGATCTGAACTCCTCTACAGTAACCCTGACATCATCTGTTTCCAATCGGTCTCCGACAATCAAACTTTAAAGGGCCAATGAGGGCCTCTCGCTTTGTACAGATGCACAAATTTCTTCTCCCACTGAACTTGCACAACTTAAGCTAAATAATAATTAAAAATAAATGGCCGACGAGGTTGTTTTTACATTAAGCTACTCTTCCCCCCCTCGATCAGACTTGCAATGCTTACTTATTCATTCACAGTAGAATTTCAGAAGTTACTACAGACTCATAAATACAGAACCTGTACATTAAGTATGAAAAGAAGTCCACAGTGCTAAATGTAAAAGCAACTTAATTCATGTAAACATGTTTTATCGTCTTTTACCTTGAAAGAAACCTACATCTATTCTCAATCCTCACAAAAATGAGAAAAAAAGAAAATTATATATATATATATATATATATATATATATATAAAAAATATATATATGAGATAGTATAGAAACCTATAAAACAAATACTAGAAATGTCATGCATAATGCATATTGATATTTATATACACAAATATATTGTTATAGAACAATAAAACTATAAAGTTTTAATTCTATATATTTTTAAATACTAGACATAAACCGGAATAAACTAAAGCATACTTCCCCCCCTCCAACATGTCTAGACTGTCACATGAAAACAGAGCTGCACAATTCCCTGTGTTCATGCAATGATTCAATTTATATCTGTCAGGCCTCGGTTTCACATTCAGAAATGTTTATTTTCCTTGGCGTAACTACTCCCCCAATCAGTCTTTAAAAGAGTAGCTGCCTGACACGTATGGTAGTGGGCTAAAATCCATTCGTTAAAATTGCTCTAAAATAAACTTGTCTGGAGGGAAGGATGGACCACAGACATTATCAGCAGCATCTGACCTGGACAATTGGCATTAAACATTATACAGTGCTCAAGTGTACAGACTGAAAGACAGCAAAAGAATGAAATGAGAAAACGCATTTGTAAACTAGACTGCAGATTTATTAAACATATCCCTCTGCCGTTTTGACTGCTTTGTCAATTGAATCCAACCACTGTAGCTGTAAATACTGAATAGTTATCCAAATTGGCAATTTACTGATTATGTAGTGATTTAAAAAGATAGACGAAAAACGGTATAAATGGCAAAAAAATGCCAGCTATGTCTTAGAAGATAATCCTCACAACACAGAAGGAATCGCGACACAACATACGAAGTGTAGCATTTTACACTGTTATTCCATCTGTGAAAAAGCGGATTGGGCCGACTTCCATATTACAAGAAGAAAATGACCCTAAACTCACTTCCAAGAAACGTTTTTTTTTTGTTTTGTTCTGAATCAATTTCCTGCAAGATGGGTTTGGGAAAGAAAAAAATCTCAACATATTTTTATATGTGCAAAGGCAAAGAAATTTCAATTTTTGACACAGTCTAATAAATGCGCAGACTGCTACCATTAGCCTTACATTTGGACACCATTTTTCACAGTCAACAGGAAAGATAAGAAACCAGCCAAACGGTATCAAAGTATCACATGTATTAAAATAGCACGAGAAAGCTGGAGTTAAACAGAATATATGAGGACAAAATGTGAAGAACCTAAAATAAACATAACTGAACAGATAAACACTACATAGTAATCGGGTACACAATTAACCTTCGGGAAAAAATACTTGAATAAATAAATACAAATAAAATAATTTAAAAGGAAAAACGGAAGCACCAATAAATGTTTAACTGTCCTCCAAGGTTATCATTAACGCGCTGGGGTGTAATTTGTCAGGCCACTATTCGAGACATCTACAACATCCCCGTTCCACACTTTCTTATTTTATCATGTCCCAAATGAAAACAACAAACAAGAGGTCCTCTGTCAGCAAGAAGAAGACTTCTGTGCAAGTGTGGGCCCCAGAGACCCTTAACAGTACAAGTGCAACAAAACATTTATATATGTAAAATAAAGTGTTTGTTTATTTAAACGTTCCAATACAGTCTAAAAGGAACTGAAGGAAGGCTTGGATTCCAGTCGTATGTGGCTGTCCTCTCCTGTGATGCAAGCTGTGTCTTGTGGTATTGACCTGACTATCTACCCCAGTGCTGGGCAGCCTGTGTCCTCTGAGACAACAGGATCTTCTGGTTGTCGTTCCACCTGAGCTCTCAGTTACTGAATAGAACCAATTATTTGCTAAATTGAGCAAATTAAGCATGGTTTCCAGGTTTTTAAGCAGGTGGTGATTTAAAGATACCTACAAACCCTCCAGGACTGTGACCCCCTTGAGATCAGGGCTGCCCAGCAAGTATCTACACCCTCTGGACATCTGTCCTTTTGAGGTATTTCCAAGAACATCTGTCAGAATGAATACACATAAAACTACACAAAATAACCCTAAATTAGAAAAGGAACAAATGAGAGAATGAGAGAATTTCTAAGAAGTGATTGACAAGAGATCATTGTGTGATCAATTCTTGAACTGTCATGACAAAGAAAAAAAATTAAAAGCTATTTCCTTGTATAAAAAGACCTGAATTAGTTCCCTTGCAGAGCCCAATGAAAAAGAAAAATGCATATATATATATTTGCATTCCAAAAACAATAAAAGGAATTATTATATTATACAATTATTAAAAAAAAAAAGAAAAAAAAAGAAAAATTGAAGGCACTGAGTGAAAGTGTCTTTAATTAACCCATGAAACACTAACAGCCATAAAGAGAGAGAGAAAAAGAAAATCTGTTGGGTACAAAATCTTATGAATGACCTGTAGTGTGATCAGTTCATCTGGAAACAACATTTCTATGAAGGCAAATGATGATTTATTTATTCCAACCCCATCCCCAAGCATAAAATTAAATGCATGAAATGGATTATCTTAAATAAATACAATTAATAAAAACCCTGGCTTCCATAAAATGTACTTCGCTATGGGTCATAATTACACAAACCATTCTGAGCCGCTTTGTTTTAATTTTCTAATAGCAAGCTAATTGATTTGTCCTAATGTTACCAGCCCTGGGTCTGCTGTGCTTCCCCAACTGCAGTGCTGTTGAACTTACTTAACCACCCGCAGACCAACATAAACAGTACTCCCAGGGATAAACAATTATCCTTTTTTTTTTTTTTTGTGCCTTCCTTAATTCTGTGAATATAGCACTTCTTGGAAATATGTAAGTCTCTAATGGATGCGTTTTCCCATTTGGAACCATTTCAAAGCTGACTTGTTGTTAGACAAGTCTTAATCCTACTCCCCAACCACTGATGTGCGATTCCCACTTGGTATCCGATTAGACAACCTTTTATCCAGACATTTTGATTCAGTGGATCTGGTTATTATGCCGCTGCTAGTTTGTGTTTATTCAATAGAGCCCCGTACTGCCTTCCATACATGACAAGACGGCTGTATGGGAATAAAAAATAACACTTGAAAGCAAGCATTAGCCTCCTTGATTGTTCGGCGAGGGTTTTCTTTCTTTCTTTCTTTTCTTTTTTCTCTCTGTAAACCCTGCCCCTGCACAGACACGTGTTGTCTTGTATTCCCTTCTTCCTAGAGGGAAGAATAATTCTCCATCGTTCTGCCAGCCATCTTACAGTACCAGTGCGGGAGACTGCTGAAAGGTCAGCACCGGTCCACGAGGGGTAGTTACAGTAAGCGGACCCCTTTTTCATCATCACATTGGACCGAAGAAAGTGCTTTTCTCATAAACAAACACCAAAAAAAAAAAAGGAGAAAAAAGGGTATAATTTCCCACCTTACAGCTGCTGGCCTTTTATAAATCAAATCAATATTTAATAAAAAAACAGGGCGTCACATTTTGAGAGACAGATTTTTTACTGTCTGATCGTATATTTAAACATATTTATTTATTTGATTTCCAAGGAGAAGCTCTGGAAGCATCCATTTTCTTGTTTTATTTATTTTTGTTAAATACAGTATTAAAGCCTAAAGAAGATTTATACACCTTTTGGACCTTTTTCTTGTGCCAAACTGGTTTGTATGTAAAGGATAACATTCATTAATGTCTGCAAATTTCCATTAACAAACCACTCTGTAGAGGCAGTGGTATAATGCAAGGGTACCCTACACGTTAAAATATTTATTGTGCCATGATAAACAGACACCCAGATCATTTCAACTTAACCCTTAGACTCTGATGCTTTAATTTAAGAACGACAAAAGACAAATCTCCGTTCTCTCATTCATCCATAATTGAACCTTGTCCAGAAGGATGAAGCGAGCACCATCTGCAGAGCACAGTGCATTAGCAGCCGGCAGAATGAAATATTTAAATTACTTTAGGCCACCCTGCATTTTAAAGACTAATTGACAAAATAAGGGAATTCTCCCGTATTTGTGTATAAAGCGACAAAGCGACCTTTTCCACACCTTCCAGCGAGCCAGGTCATTACTTTTTCAGCAGCTCCATATCACAACTGGCTGAATGGTTTATTACATTAATAAACAACTGAACACAAAACAAGGAGAAAGAAAAACACACGCACACACACGAAAAAAAACCCTGTAACATCATGGTAGACAAACCAGCCACTCCTTCGCTCCTGCTAAGCGGTTAAATTAAACCATGTTTAATTAATAATGTTGGAGTATTCTGTCACAATTAGGAAGATGTATGGTCAAACAAGCAAGTTGTGATGTTTCTGACAGAAATGATAAAAGTTCTCCCATCTCAGACTGGCAGATACTTGGCTGTTGGAACAGCTCCATTTCACATCAATACTGTAACATGATCTACTCCTAACTTAAAAAAAGAAAAGAAGAGAGAGAAGCCCACAAGCAAACACTGGCACAGAATGCTGGCCAGAACACTATGGAATAATACTTCACCTATTGCACATCTCCAGAGCCCACATTTTTGATCATCACCATTTAAAGTACTTAATAAGAGTTAATAATATTAATACATTATGATGTGTATGTTTTATTATTTTATGCTCAGTGTTTATTATGTAAGGTGAGTTTTGTGGGCAAAGCAGTCGTATGCAGTGTACCCTGATCAGACTGGCACCCCTAAATCTCGGTTATGCACACTAAGTTGTACAGACTTCGAAGTGGGATTTCCAATAGGAACACTTCAATTACAACCCATTGACTGTGAATTCCAGAATCACATTCCACTTTTTAGAGTATATAGGTATTGAGGAGCATTGGTTTAAATCCTCCGCATCCTGAGCATTCCAAAGCTGGCATGTTAGGTGTTAGCAATGTTAGCAGTGTTAGCAATAGACACGATCGAGGCCTATTGTACAGTTTCTGTGTCTGATCAATCGGTGAACACATGCAATGAGCTCGTTTCACCAGGTTGAAATAGCATCCAAAATGATGGAGGAAGAATTTATTCTCGGGCTGCCGGTGGAATTAATTCCAAGATCTTTCACCATGCTCCTAAACACATTGTTTTTGATTTCGCCATCTGCAGGATAACAGCAGTATTGATAATATACAGTATGCCGTATTCAAATTACGACTATCATTATTCCCTCTCGGCCTTTTTTCAATCGCAGCGTGATTGTCAGCCCACGTGGTAAAGGATCTGGCAGGCCTCCAGTTTGTCTTATCACTTGTGTATGGCCACAGGTGTGTGTGGTCCTGTCAGCAATCTAGCATCATATTTGGCAGCCTGAAATCTATTCTATCGCCTTCAAACTAAGCATAAGTAAACTGTTGTGTGTATCTAAATTAAAGCCGGAATAAACAGACCTCTCAAACAACTTCTAAACATACATAGCTACTACTAAATTAAAGTGAGGTTAGCTTGTAAGCAGACATTGAATATCACTGCTCCTACATACAAGTCAAACAAAACACAAAAACAACAAAATGCAAAAACAAAGAATCAGAAAAACAAAGCCTAAAATAACCCCCTGAGTATCAGAAATACAGGCAATGTTCTCCTCCTTTGTTTTGGCTTAATTATATGATGCAACTTGGCTTTAAAATAAATATCTTTAGAAGTCAGAAAGTGTGCCAAATCTGTATACCACAATACATTTTTTCAACAGGATATGAAACAAAGTTATGCTTTGTCTCCATAGCCCAAATTAATTTTCACAAATGTACTGCAGAATACGTACAATAAAAACTATTCTACACAGTTAAAAATGGGAGCTCTAATGAGTCCTGCAGTCTGAAATAAAAAAAGTTGCGATGGCATCTCATTTCGAACTTTAGGGAATTAATGTAACGATATGGTCAGAATTCACATTCTAGCAGTAAATGTCAAAAGAACAGTGAATAATCAGGCAGCATTTCAGATAAATTAACCCCTGTGTGGTTGGTCTGTGCTTAGTATTTCTTGTGGAATTTATAGTGACAATTTAGTACTATTTGTTTGTGTTGGTGATTCACTGGGAGCACTTCATTGTGGCTTTAGCAGTTAATAAATCACCCTCACTCGACATCAGCCCATGCAACGGTGGGCCTGTCACATACCGGGGACCAGAACCAAAGCGACAGCTACATGCTAATTTAACATCAGCATCATTCGTTATAGTAATGCAATGTACTGGAATGGATGGGAAACCAAGAGACACAAAGTAGGTTGACAAGCATCAAACTGTTAAAATCATGTTTTTTTTATCTTCTCTCTTTACAGTGTACACTGCAAGTTACCTAAACTACTACTGCATTTTAATCAAAGCCCCGGACAACATGCACAGAGCACATACTGTAAAACTCAGTCATTTATAAATCGCTGTTCCTACTAAAGTACAGCACAACACACACACACAATATCCAGGCTGTATTCTTCCTTTGCAGGAGACTTCACAGAATAAATAAATCCTTAAAACACATTTTTGTATGCCTTTCTATGGCTAAGGAACAATTTTTTACATCAAAACTTTCAGAACTTACAATATTTTCATTTTTCCATTATATATTTGTTCTTGATCTGTGGATGGACTGAACTAATAAGGAACCATTTAAAAAATGTAGCATTGGCTTAACTAAATACATACTTTTTTCCCCCTAAAAGAGAATGTATGTTCTGCTTTTAAAACCAGCCTTTGTAATTTTAACATATATACACAATGCTGACTGTAATAATAATATTATATTATTAATATTATTAATAAATTATTATGCAATAGTAGTAAATAAAATTATTATGATTATGATTATTATTATTAATATTAATATTAATCATAATAATAATAATAATCATAATCATAATAATAATAATGTATTCAAATAGGTCAAAAAGATCATCATATATTAGATCGCTGGAGCATCTTGACTCACAGAAACAAGATGCCAAAATAAATAGTTCAGTAAGTGGGCAGAAATTAAAAACGCTGAAAAGATTCAAAAACCCGTTCCCTGTTCATTATAAAGCACTGCCTTGTGCAGGCGTGTGTTGGGAAGTAGGATACCCTCTGCCTAACTTACAGATTGTTAGTCTGAGTAGCAAAGAAAGCAGAAAGAACAATACAACGGCAAGAAACAAGAATGGAATAAGAAAGTAAGGTGTCAATTAAAAAAATGAACCCTGGCGCATTTTCTATCTGACAGCTGGCGTGAGTGGACCTGACAGCCATCACATTAGCCAGCTTTGGTGGCTTCTTGTCTTTCGTGGTCCCCAGAGCTTCCAACCAGTAGTTCCAAGGCGATCGGACAGGCACACACTTCATTTGGTGTTTGAACACCTCCCCTGCAGCTATTTCTAATAATGGTAATTATAATCATTGGAAGTTTAAGCAGGCCAAACCAGGCCTAAGGGCAGGCTGTAATGAAGCAGTCAGCGCTACAGGAAAGAGATTTTTTACCCCGTATTTTAAGTGAAAGGGGTTCATTAAAAGAATGGTATACTTTATTCAAAATAGGCAATATATTAGGCCTCGGGCCATTTAAGTTTTTTTTCTTTGTGCGTCTTAAAATATATATAACGTATCTACTTAATCTAATCAGACTAATGTTCTACACATTCAATAAATGCAGTTTGAATATCCTAAGGCTTCAAATTATATCTCAATGCATGCATTTATTTTTTTAATCAATCAAGGAATGCAGTACAGTAAAATAGAGCATTTAATAAGAAAGTGCTGCTGTAACACAATAACTTAATTCACTCCAATTATTCAGCTAAAAAGCCAGATTCAAAATTATGCAAATATGCTTTAAATTGCCAAAACAAATGCAGTTTCCATACCTTCAAATGCACAAAACTCATATTCATGAATGGCTGTATACGTGATGCAAAGATATGGTTTTAAATCAGTTTCTCTTCTCAGAAATATGAACCCTCTAATCCTTCACTGTAAACAACATTAAAGAGATGTACAAACGCACACTATCCCTAACTTGGGTTGTCTGCAATTTAAACAGTGGCCCGTGTCCCACAGTGGGATTCCAGCTCCTGAGGGGCAATGTTGATGGGTCTGTCATGTCATTAGTGCTACCCCACCTCCACTCCTGGCTCTTATTAAAGCCATTCATTCAATAGGCTAAATGAGGATGTCACATTCTTTAACACTAATCAACACTAAAATGAGCACAACTATAATTCCTTCAAAAATACATCAAACTGTAAAAGATCATATATAATCTTCTGCGATTTTAAAATAATAATTTATTTTTAATTGTACTGACTTTTTTTTTTTCCCAGACTTTAACCACCAAATGTCAGTGAATTACGTAAAAGTAATTATATGTTATATATACATACAGACACACATAATTACTTTGAGAGAGAGAGAGAGAGAGAGAGAGAGAGAGAGAGAGAGAGAATCTTTGCATTTTCAGTTCCCTGGACTCAGCTGTCCCTGGCTGGCCTGTACCTAGCGTGTCCTAGTCCGGTGTTTTTCAGCGGGCACGACATGCCTGTGCCATTGTTTTCCTGTCATCTCCAGGATCCCCCTGTTAGCAGCCTGTCACACGCCAATGGGAGGATCTCATGAAAGTCATAAACTATAAATGAAAGATTATCCATTTTCGAGACTGCGACACTGATCCAAGTCAGAATTAATTATGCATGTTTTTTGCCAAGTCAATTTTCCAAATCTAATATCTCCAGCTTAAAGTATATTTTTGTCATTTATCCCACGTTTCTGGGGGATGTTTACCAAGGGATGGGTCATTTTTACTTAATCTCTGATCCTAAGGGTAATTAGCAAGGTTTTATTAATTATGTTCACTTCAGAACAGCATTGCCCGTAGTATCGCTTCATTGTCATCTTTTCCTTCATAGTTCAAATGGAATTACTGCTATTTAATTTAACTTTATTATGATTACATTGTAATAAAGTTATATGCGTTTCTAGTTTTTGGTGAAAAGACTGTTAGCATCACTGTCAGACTACATAAGACCAATGAGCTTCCTCAAGAGTTCTACACTTGTACACAATTCATTCAGCAAATGCAATCTTTCTCTAACTGAAAATGGACTTTCAAAAATATAACCCCTGTCCTACTGAATTGTCAATTTACGGTGTTACGTTACGTGTGATTGGATGTGTATTTATTTATCCTGTAAGTCTAGATTGTATTTAACGTATACATAACGTTCCTTTAACATTAAGGTTTAATGTTCTGCATGTTTATTTCAGTCAACCATCTCATCGTATTTAAATAACCAACATACATAAACAAATCAAAATGAAAACCATTGTTAGTTTCCTCTCCATGCCTACAGTGCTGCTTGTGCCAAGAAATGGAGCTACAGGAACAAGTGAACCGATTTACTGGCGTGTGACATGGAGATAAGTGCATCACAATTTAAGGTGACTCTCAGGGAGAATGTGGGAGCTGCCCCGTCACATCTACATGAGGTAACAGGGAGAGGCCAGGCCCTTTCACAGCCGTCCAGGCGAATAAAGACACCCGACGCTGTCTCACAGGCCACCGTGTTTGTGTTCGCTTATGTGGCAGCTTTCATAAGGCTTCGCTCTTTGACTGGCGATGAGTTTATGTGAAAGTAATTAACAGTAATTAATCCTTAATTACTGTAATTAGCCAAGTCGCAGTAAATTAAACCACATCTGGAGCAGATGAGGGTTTCCGAATGGAGGCAGGCAGCAGTGACGATCGGAGACACTGAATTCATCTGACAGCGTTTGTTTAAGTCTACCTGTTACACGCGATCTCATTTGCATAAGGCTTATTTATTGTTTTGTTTTTTTGTTTTTTAACCCTCGATGTACCTTCAGAAATGTGTCTGGGAGAATGTCCCTTAAACTAGGTCTATAAAGACACAGGGCATATGTTTGGGATCACTGGGGCAATACACGCTGTATGTACACTGCTCCTCTCCTACATGCATCCATTCCGGCTCTTGAACTACACAAACATGCACATTTACAAACACTTGGCATTACCTTTTCTACCATGGATATACTCAGGAATATAATACACAAGGAAACGGTAATTACAATAGGTCTCTGTGTCAGAAAGGTTTCTCTGTCATTAGTGTAATTTATTTATGATTTTTGGAATTCATGGATTCCAAAAATAATCTTCTAAAGGTGGGCTTGTTTTAATAGATTTTTGGTTATTTTGATGAATAACACAAGTAACCAAATTAAACACATGCACAAAAACACATATACATGATTATAATTATTTGTATCCTGTCCTCCAATTTCCAAAACTAATGCATAAGGAGTACAGTAACAAGGTAACAAAGATCGGTGAACAATTACACTACAAAACAAATGGACTAATTAAATGGTATAGCCTAGATCTATCAACAAGAACAAACGGGAAAGCTTTTAGTTCCAGTGTGCGTTATTTATGTCTACTGAAAAGTCAAACATATGAACTGCTAATGAACCGGGCATTTTTTTTTGTAGTTTCAACATATTCAATTTCCTAATTTTAATTCTATCATGACTGACGGAAACAAAAATACCAGGTTTGACAGTTTTTTGTTTTTTTTTCTTCTCAAAATGAGAAAGTCATAATTACTCGAAATGCATAATGGCTCTTTGTTTCAGGGATCCAGATACACCATTGAGAATAAAAAATAATGAAAAACAGCATGCTTTTATTTTTAGTTTCAAATTTGAAGGTTGAATTAAATAACATTTAATTAAAAACCAAAGACCATGTCCTTGGAATGAATAGGGCTAATATATATATAATAATTTTTCAGTAGTACATGCATACACCCTGGAAGTGAAGTTGCAACCTCTTGAAATCATTTTAAAACCTTGTAGCCTCAGAAATTAAAAGTGTCATCTACTTTAGATATGCATTATTAAATACACAAAGGTTTCAGGAGTGCAGTAGTGTATTATACATCTCAGCTGTATTAGTGAAAGGTGTTCAGCTGAAGAGTCTTGGATGTTACTATGCGTGCCAGCAAAAGTGCCCCTGTTATTACAGCTTTTTACATTTTTACACTGATACATAATGTATAAGACCCACACTGCACTAGCCTGTAAGAGCTCCTGCAATCACAGTTGGGTTCAAAGTCCTCCCCATAACATTTCGCTAACGATTCATAAAACAGCCCTGTGCTCAAGTCCCTCCCTATTATACATCTCTGGATTAATTACACACTTTAATGAGATGAATTATTAATGTGACTCTTACTTGGCAGTTTAAGAAAATTCAGTCGAGCAGTCAATGGAGAGCAATGGGTTTCTAGTCCTCATTATAACATCACAAGCTGCCTGTGGGACTGATATTATATAGTGATAGAAATAATAGGATTTTGCATTTTACATAATACATGTACTGTAAGCCTTTATAATGATAATATATTCCAAATGAAGCACAGCACGCAGCACAGAAATTATTTTTCATTAAATTATGTCATCTTAATTACAGACCAAAAGGAATAGGAAAGAAAATCATCACAAGGTTTCAGAGCTCGATGTTACTGTAACAGGGCTAACACCTCAGTTCCTATCGTATCACACATACAGAGTCTTCAGTAAATGGAGTTAAACTTTCACTCTATTTACACATGGACCACAAAACCTGGCTGCTCAAATCCTTTTAATGCTGACTCTTAAATGAAAATGACTGCTCCCTCTATCGCTCTTCTGTTTGTCACCGACACAACAGCGGATCACTTAAGTCGATCATATTGGAGTTTTCATAAAGAATGGCCAAAGGATTGAATTATGGCTTCCCAATGCCGGGCTCCTCCAACAACCGACTGTTGCGTTAGGGATTAAAGCTCCAATGAGCTGCGAGGAAAATTCAGCAGCGAAAAATAAGCCAGCGCAGGGCAAATACATAACCGCTGACAAGTGAACAAGACTGCAGCTCCGGAGATTGCATCAACTATCCCTGCAGGGAGAGCTTGGAAGAGGCTTAGGGTACCCAGAGTGAGGATGTACGACAGCCACTGCCAGGCACGACACAAATTTAAGGGCCTATTTCACGTAATGACAGGGCACAAGCATTGCACCTCTCCAACTGGGGCCTTGGGGTGGCCACTTCTGAAGAGACATCTTCACAAATGAAGCCTTTAAACAGTCACCACCTGTGCGTTCACTAAACTTCGTACAATATTAGAATATACACATTGTTTTGCATAAATATCTCAAGCAACTGTCAAACCACTGCAAGGCAAGCAAGCCGTACAATGTCCCTTTTGAAAGACTTCCAATGCATAACCCTACAAAGAGTCTCTGGCAAATGGACACGATACGTTTGAAAGTATTCGCAGAATGTTGTCAACAAGAAAGTTTAAAAGCCTGTTTTGCAGAATAACATGTCGCCAAAACACGTTCTGACATCCTAATAATGCCTTCATGAAGGTGTTAGGAATGCTACATAGAAACATTTTCAAATGAAGTGTCAACGCCATTATTTTCCCTCTGTCTTGGTGCGCACACTGAGAGTATAATAATTGTTCTCCGTATTTATAAGATAACTTTCATGTAAAGATAGCAGCGCTGAAACAAACCCAAGGTTTATTGTGTTGCATCTTGGATAAGTTTTATAACTGCCATTGTAGTCTACAGAGGGTTCCCATGGGAGGCTCCATTTGTGTTTCTGTATATAAAACACTGCCAGTGCTAACTTTGCTCTTGGCATGCTTGAAAAACAATACAAGCTATCAAAAAATATCACACCTGATTATAGCTACCTTATACATGACACTATCTCAGAGAAGACCAGCTTCTTGCACTGGGGTTTATGGTATGCCCGTGAGAATACAGTGAGTATGCACATCCTAGCAGCAAACTGTTAACTTTAACAAACTAATTCGAGAAACAACTTAAGCAAAGACTTCACACTTAAAGTTACAACATAACAAATTAAATATAAACCACAAAAAAAAATCCAAACCCACAGCAAATTGCCAATGGTTTATCAGCCATCTCGGGTATTAAGCACCAAGGCCTCTCTGTTTGTTGTTTTTAAATGGTATATGAAGATCTGGACTTAATGACAGATATTTGGGGAATGCTTGCTTTCCCTGACAATCAGGTGACTCATTTGCGGTGATTGTGCTGCTAGAGATTTATCTTTGCAACCTCTATTGCCACATAGTCCCTTATTATTGACACCCTCAGCAAAACAACTTCTGGCTCTGTAAAGCTAATTACTATATTTAAAAAATCAGTACAGCAGGCCTGCCACACATACTTATTCAGCAGTTGGAAATTATGCTTTTAAACATATTAACTTGTGGCTTCTCTGCGGTACTACAGCGTGCGTTACTATTATCACCATTTCCTGGGCAGCAATCAAAACTGAATGATCATTGTGGAGTGATACATGGATGGAAGAGAGAATTTCTCTGGAGGCCAAGACACCAATTTTACAGGCCTCGGGGGCTTAGACATGACTGTATGGCATGGCCCCTCTATTCTGATAGATGAAACAGACAGAAGATCTCAGATGTTTTGATTTCCGAGCTCATTATTTGGCCCCTATATGGGTCATAGAACAAATGCAAATGTAGGTCACAAGGAACCCCTGTTGACAATCATGGAACGAAATAAAAAGCCTCATATAGTTTTTTGAACATATTGGAAGAGTTTCGGGCCAGCTGCATCACAAGCAGGCCTTCAAAAGAAACGTACAAAAGGATCTGCAATAAAAGCCAGGCTAGACACAGCTGGGGGAGAGATACTGGAGAAAACTACAGTGGACTATCTGCTATACATTCTGTCCTGGGACAGCAAACTGCCTGAGGAAAAATACTAATTTGGGGGAAATTAATTTCAGCCCTTTCTGCATAGAATCTAGCCATCATATAATGACGGCCCTTGAATTGCATTAACGTTGAGGAAATTTCATCCTCAAATACATTGCAAGGCTCTGTGAACGATCTTTTAATGACACACCACGCATACGGCAGATGTTACCATTAATGTAGCCTCACAGATAGGAGGTCATCAAACATTTTCACCCCTCCCACACCCATTCAAGCTACAAAAACACTGTCAACCCAAATACGCACAAATGGATATGCAAATGTACGTCTTATACCAGAAAGGGATAGGAAAATATGTTCCTTGCATTTGTTTTGTTTATTGAAAAAGACAGACCTATTTGAATATATGAAGTCCACTTTAGACAAGTTATCCTCATACACCTGCCATCAACGCTAGGATCCAGCCACCCCCTGTCCCACTGCTCTGAATAACTCCCAGCTGCTGGAGGTATTTTTAGCTTCTGTTTTTATTTGAACACCTGCCTGGACTGGAGTGTTTTCACAGTAAAGTTTGGAGATTTTCCATTGGAATATTCTAGTAAATAAAAACATGTGTCACTGGCTCACTAACCCACTTCCAGCTGCCTGTCTTGCTTACTTTTTGGATTCTCTTCGAATTTATTCGCCGGTTTCATTAACTCGGCGGTCCTGAATAATTTATAATGCAAAAACTCATTAGTCAACCAAAGGCAGCGAAGGAGAGCCGGAGTTTTGCTTTACGTCAGCCCTTTGCCAGCTCTTTTGAAGTCATTTTTTGTATTTCTGTCAGTTTCTCATGTGAAATCTGACATCATTATAGCACCTGGCAGATATGTAATGGGTTATGAGATGCAGGACAAATGCCCTTTATTGTCCTTCAATGTACAGAACACAGCCTGTGTTGGTTCTGTAAGTGTAGATTAGCTTTCCTTAAAAGCATGTTGTTTTTAACACTGCAGTAGTTGCGTGTTCAGTGCAGATGCATGATCCTCATATTTACCTAGTATATCTGGTAAAGCATTTTGAATTTCAAAATTAAATCTGTCTGGATTTAAATAAATAAATAAATAAATAAATAAATAAATTCAATCTGTATGTATTGGTGGGCTCTTGATGTTCTCCAAATTATATTATTCAGCCTCATAACAATAAAAACTTTCATAATTTTTATAAACATAATTCCTTGGACGGCCTCTTCATTTTCGTTCTGTATGTCACTGCAAACATCTGATGAACGCACTATTTCTCCTGCCACTAATACAAGGCTTTATCCTTTATTTCTCTGGAAAAGTACCTTCACAAGCATGTGACTGGAGCGCACTGAAGAAGTTTTTTTTTTTTTGTGTTCTTCCAGAGATAGTTGCTGGATTATAATATCTGTCTGACCTACTTGCTTGATACCTCCAGAGACTCCCTATTCAAGTTTCTCTGTGGAACCTCCTGTGCCAGAACTTGCAGTCAGTGTGTAACTTTAATTTATTGAGTCTCCTTGCAAAAAGAAAAAAAAAAAAAAAAAGTGATTGCTTGACAGTTTTCCTGACACTCTTACAATCTCGGTGGTGATGCAGCAACGTGGCTTGCTTAATGGCTTATTGTGGGCATGTGTCAGAATTGCAGCTACTAAGCATGACTATCTGTACCTGAAGGCAAATGTACCCAAATCAGCTATCCGGGTACAATGCCTTCCAAATGCATCTGCTGCTCCCCTGTTGCCATTTTAATTTACACAAGTCAAAATTATGCATGCCATGAGGCGGAGACACAAACTCCAGTCTGTGGTCGTGTTAGAGCACATGCATACTATAGTGCAATGGTGCTTTGTGCATATAGGGCTAGTGCAGTTTATCTTTGCTGACACTGTGTAGGTTATATGACCAAGAAAGAAAAAAGAAACAGAAAAACGCTCAGATTAAAGCTCGGTATAATCTCCAGACCCCTGATCATTTCACACACATGTCGTAGCAAGGGGTTACATTGTTCGCAACAGAGAGGTTGTCAGTTTTTATGAGTAATCTCATGCTAATGCTGTAGGCTACCTGTATTTACCCTTAAGTGCACACAGCACTTTATTGATTGCTGGGGAGCTATTTTAAAGAGAAAGATGCACAGGGGGTGGTGAATGGATGATCTTTTTTTTTTTTTTTTTTTGCTGCTAGAAAAGTATAGGCAATTTGGAAAGCAATTGACAATTTTGTCACTCCCTTTGAAAATAGCACTTTATAATTGTGCCAAAGCACAGAAATCATTATAAAGAAGGAAGCATGTATGCATCATGCACCCTCCCCCTGTCATTGGTCTATTTGGGAACAAAATAGAAGAAAGGTCCTACCCTAAGTGCAAAGTGCTACACTATCATATCCTCTCCAGACCTCCACAGTCTACGGGGCTCAACAGGACAGGAGGGACAGTAGAGTGGCAATACAAGAAGCCCAGTCTGCCATCCTTTTTAAATTTATTTATTTTAACACCTAGTATTTAAAAACAAAAACAAAAAAACTAAATTTTGTACTTGTTCCTCATAATTTCACTGTCCAAATGGCAACAGTCTGATCACTCGGCTAAACTGGCACACGCTCCACTTTTACTAAACCAGCGGTTTGTCTGTATATCTATCAAAAGTGCTTTGCCTTCCAGATCTGTGGTCTGTTTACAAAAGCAGCCAGGCTTGTGAAGGAATCGAACGAACTTGACATACTGCAGATATTATATCATGGTTATGTGGTCTCAGTTTTGTTAGTATTTACAACCTTTTAAAAACCTCTGATAATATGGTTTTTAAATTCACAGCGACAAATACAAAAATGTCAGTATGATTTCAGACTGAAATACTAAAAAAAACTACTTACACAAGCAAACACAAGAAGCCCCCAAAAGGTAATTCTTCAAAAGTGTTTTTTTTAATACATTTTTTATATATAAACTTTTGTGACATGAAGGATAATTAAATAAATTAAATAATAAATATGTAGAATTAGATGAAATAGCAAAGGCTGTTGATTCAAAATGAAGTCCTAGGGAATAATATTTAACACAAAGAAATGGAAAAACAGTAACAGAATGACAGCACTATAAAACACAACAAAACAAAACATGAAAGGAAAAATATGAGTAACAAAGAACTGTAAATTCACAGAAGGATCAAAATAATTAAATACACACATAAACAAAAGGAGTGGATTTATGTGGGGAGGTTGATGTTGAAGGACACAATTTTATAGTCTTTTTCTATGCCTGTATAATATGTATATTTATCCATCTTGATGCGCTCATCCTTGACCAGAGTGTTTTATGTGCGGTATAACACTCCCAACACAGTATGCTTGGCTTTCACTCACTCTTCAGTGCTGTGGTATTGGACCTCAAAAGACCTCAAAATCTCCACTGAAAATCACAGATCTGCTTACTAAGACAGACAGCAGTTTATATGAAATTGATACGCGAATTTAAACCCTCTCTACAAAGCTGAACTTATTGTGTGAGGTGCCGCATCACAGTGAGAAATGCAGAATCAATCTTTAATCAATATATCGCTCTATACCAATGTCTAATTACTATACGAATGCTTGAAATGACATATAGAATGAAATGAAATATTTTCTATTATTGCTTGTTTTGTTTTATTAAAAAGGAAAAGCCATCATCGGTGAGAAGGGAGTTAAAATAATCATCTTTAATAAGTTCCAATACCAGCACCGAAATTATTCACAGGGAGGTAGGCATATTTCATTATCCTCTGCTTGTTATTGGCCAATGGGGTACCTCGGTCTCATTTCTGCCCTACTCTGCAACTTGAAAACAGTCAGTTGCTCTGGATTAAGGTGCCAGGCGAGTGAATAAATAATTATTAATATATACAGCAACGGGTGAAATGATCTTACAGTCTTACAGAAATGTATCACGTGATTGTTATGACCTCTTCTGCAGCTACGAAAGGGTGAAATGTACTACGAGTGAAAGTTTCAGTAAAAGTCATATTAAAATATAACATTATTTGAAATTCCCACCACTAATGCCAAACAAATTAGGTAAAACCAAAAACAAACACAAAAAAGCCATTAAATATGAACATACATGTAAAATAACCTGCCTTTACCCACATTCATAGAGCAAATCCTTACTGCAAAGGCACGATCCTTAATATGCCATCACTGGCCTATTCACAGACCCCAACATGTTGTTTAGGAAAGTACTGCACTTTTTGTCTTTTCCCCCTCTCTTTGCATGCACTGTTTTACTGTATCTGCCTCGAAATGAAGATTTAAAAAAACGATTGCTCCCCCATTGGAAGAAGAAAACAGCTTCTAAAAATAAAGAACCAGAAAGTGTGTACCTCCAGATTGGGTTTGGTGTTGCTTGATCTGCTCATTTTGGCCTATCTCCCCCTGTGATAAAGCCGCTAACAGGCCGTTATCAGTGAGTCAGTGAAAATGTGCTCCTGCCAGATTAGACCTCAGTCTCTGCCAAGGTTATAAACAGCCGTTATCGGCTTCCCAAACAGAATAATCCGGACTGTATCAGCACAGAAACATATGGGCCACACAGAGAAGATAGCCTCTGATGGACACTTCATTTTAATTGCAATGAGTACCAGCAGAGCATCTCAAAAAATCACAAAGGAAAGTCTGCTTCTTTCATTGTCAAGATTTTTTTTTTCTTTCCCTCAGGAAGGCTGAAAAACAGTTATAGAAATGCACTTCCACCTCCCTTCGCCACTCCACCCCTTTTTCAAATTTATTTACCGCTGTGGTGTGAATATTTCCATTGAAATTCTCTCACCCTAAGGGTTTCGGTTTGCGTTCCTTTGTTCCTTTTGTTCTCGCTGTGACAGGGGCTATCTTTTCCTAACTCAGATTATTTATTTTGATTTTATTCAACACCTTATTAATGGGACTGGCCAATGTCACCACACATAAATTCGACGCAATAGACAGGGGAATGCAGTACTTATCCCGTTATAGAAAGTACTGCACCTTTGAAAACATCCACATGAAAAAAAATCTCTCTCTCCCTTCCTGTAGTGAAAGAGAATGGGCAGGTAGATCACATGGTTCAGCTAGAGTGTGTGTCACATGATCCATTCTGTCCTCTCTCCTACTTTCAATTTCCAGGGACATGTAGGCAAGGCCTGTATGGTATTTGAACAAATAATGGCATGCAGGGTAAGTTTAACTTAAATTAACTTCAAATGGTACAATATGCACCACATTTGCTTCAAGCTTTTATTGAAGATGTTCTTGGAAAAAATAAATAAACATTCCTTGCAATGTACAGGTTGATAGTCACTCAATTTGCTATTTACCTATTGACTGGATTTAAATGGATGAAACACCTCACCTTGAAACAGTCTTCCTTATAATACAGAAGGTACACTTAATTCCTCAATGCCATGGAAAAGCAACTTGATGGCTTGTTGAATGTACACTTTTAGACCCCTGACAAAGTTCTGAAAATCCTCATAATAATTCATCTAAAAGTTATTGTATACAAAGATCTGTGAAGAAAATAAAAACGTATTATTATAAATCATTAAATCTCGTTTACAGTGCAAATTGTGCAAGCCTTCATATTGCTTGCGAGACCTGAACAGGTAGAAAGACTTAAATCCTCAAAACAATAACAGGGGGGCGGGGGTACATTCGATCATTGAGAGATTTAGGCCCTTGCCCTCCTCTGCACTGTCCTCTTATATAATTTGCATCCTGCTCTTTCTGTCAGCTAGGCTGTGATCTGAATATCTAAGGGTTCATAAAAGATTCAGGTCTTATTGACTTCCTAGTTCCATTTGCTTTCCATACCTCCCTCTCCGTTTCTAAACTCTACTTTCAGAGTGGCTTCCATCAGGCTGTCGAACAGATACACAGAGAGCTTAATGAGCTTGCCTCGTTGTGAGTTGAATTAAAAACAACAACAACAACAACAACAACATATCAATAATGAGATAGATTCTGTGGAGATAAGAAAATAAATTGTTTCAATGTCCTTTCTTCACTGGGATTACGTTACAAATAGGTTTTTGTATTTGTGAAGATGTTGCTTTTTAAAGAATGTTTGGTAATTGTGTAGTATATCTGAAGACATCCCCGGGCTTATTTGTAACATTTAAAAATAGTTTTATCCAAACATATTTTCTTTTTAAAATCCCAAATCTGGTTTTAATTGATGTTGGTTTTAAATCATTGCTCATGGCCCCAGACAGCCACATGTGAAGATCTCATTGTCTGTGTGCAGAAGCAACCTTTACGAGCAGAGTTTTGCCATGGAAACTTTACTGTTAAAGTAATAAAAATAGATGATGCCATTCACAATGCAGAGCACAGAAAACCTCAACATATATAACTTCGCATTTTACCAGGCACAAAATTTGAATGTATACAATTCATATTTATAAAAGAATGACCAAACTTGTAATATTAGTGATAGTAGCAGGCTCACACATTGTGCCATCCACTTACAAAACCCAATTGCCAGGGACACTTATTAGGACAAAACTAATAAATTCCTCATTTTATATACTTCCTCCAGATTTAAAAGTCTTGTTCAATAAAGTTTAAAATGTCACAGTAGAGCTATAACACGGATAGTATAAACCTGGTCCTGGGGAAGCTATGTAACAAGGCACTGTCCTCTTTTTCCACTTGTGCAATAAAGTTTTATATGTTTGAACCGACTGTAAAAAGGTTTGGAAGTTGTCAACGGGGGAATAATTGGTCTGCTTTATTGTTATTATCATATTTCCCACATGACTCTTTTCAACGTGTCAATCCGTCTTGTGTGTGACACCTTTGTACGATCAGCAAAAGCTCTGCATTTTTTTTTTTTCTCCATGATATTGTGTCTGTTTTACATCAAATTATCTTTCTCCACACCTATTGTATGTAGTGGCATGTAATATATATTTATTTCTTTAATTAAAAAAAAAGAGCATAGATCCCCTCTAATTAGATCAAAACATACCGTGAGATTGCCATCTCCCTTATGAAAGCTGTGTGCTTCCCTGTCCATGCTTTATTTCAATGCATGAATCAGACAAACAAAAGCAAACCAGCTTCTCAAAGGCAATGCATTTCACACTTGGATAACACACTGTATACAGGCCTTAATGACAGGCAATCCTCCCAGTCACCTAGAATGAGCTCAGAAGGATGGAAATATAACAGTAACTGGAGGCACTATCCAATGTTAACCCCTCAAACCTCTATATTTTTACGAATTTCTCTACTGGAATATTTTCATCAGTATGCACATATATATTCCTTCAAGTTCTGATCTTGTCATTGCCCCTGGCAAATAAAGCAAGGGAACCATGGGAAGAGAATGGCTTCAGAAAAAAAAGGAGGGGGGGGGGGCAAAGCAAAGCAAAAAAAAAAAAGGCAACTGAAATAACTGAGGCGGTTTTGTAATGCAAACGGGATGGAGAGCATATCTGGCAGTATTACAATATAGGAAGGAAGGCAAGAATGAATTAATTAAAATACTTAAAACATTAAAAGACTGTCCGCGACATGTACTGCTTAATTAAAACATCGTTTATTTACAGAGACGGTTCAAGCATCAGACTGAACCTGCCGAATTCGGCCAACGGTACTCCATCACGTCCCGGTCGAGGTATAGAATAATTATAACTGACTGACTGCTGTGGAATAAGAAGAGAGGTGGGGGGAAAACACAAATGTATATCTGTCCTCGTCTTAATAAAGAGCCAATGGGATCTCTTTCACTGCATTTACAAATGCCCTGCTGCAACTGCGTTTCCAGTCTGGCAGTTAGGATTTGAATATTTGGGGTTTCTACAGTTATTATGCATCTTCTTATAAATGTTAGGAATGACAAAGGAAGCGTGGGACTTGCAGGGTTAAGTCGAGTCTCTAATGAGCTCTTCTGTTCCAGTATGTTGCGTAAACCCATTACCTCCCGCCACATTACCTCATTCATTTCTTATATGTGGATGGTTTATTCTCCCATGAGCACTCTGGTTCAGACACGGCTTGCAGTGTGTTCCCTCCCCCTCCTCAGATTCTATATATCACATTTAACACTTTGACAGTAACAGTCTATAATGTTTCTATTCTACAAAACCACTCTGTCAACTCTCGGATACCAGAGCAGTGACTGAGGAAAATAAATAACACCGTGGCCATCGGCAGTAAATTTATATTTCAAAAAAAGGAAAAAAAGGAATAAAAAAAGCCACCCTTTTTATATACATAATTTTCTACAAATGGCCTATGGCAATTTTTAAATCTGTGAGGTTTTAAGATCTGTAACTACTTTCAGCATTTCTGACATTAGTAAAACCTGAAACAATTCTTCAATAATGTCTACTTATTCCTCACAAGATTATTACACTTGCACTTCTTTCATTATTACAACTGCTTGTTTTATGTACATTTTCCCCATGGTGACTTAAACGAAACATCCTGTTTTATACAAACGTAATCTTCCAAAATCCCCATGAAGGCTATAAACCGTATATAAAAGATATACATGTAAAGATAAAACCCACCAAACAAGCACCATTTACACTGCAGTAAAGTATAGGCTATTCACAGGGTTTCATTTTTATAATATTTCAAGGTATACTGCTGCATAGCCCTTGCAATGACCAGTCTCTGTCTGGTGCACTGTACCATGCGTGCTTTTGTAAACATCCATAAAAATCAATGTACATGAATGTGGTGTCTCATAAATGCAACCATAAGGATAATCTCGCCATTTTTACAGTTTTCCACTGCACAGATAAAATATTTCACAGAAACAACTATTACAATAAAGCAGTACCGTGTCTCTTGTCTAAGATATCTTGTAAAAATGTCAAATATGGCTATAAACCAGTAATACAGCAAAGTCTGATAAAAAAAGTAGCACAAAAATATACACCATTGCAGTCTATAATCCAATTCCAAAGCAGTTCCCAGTATGTCACCCCTTTGATGAAACAGGAGAATTAGCATTTCAAATTAAAACCGTGCTCGAACTGTTTATTTATGAAGGATTACATCTCTATTACAGGTACCTTTAATTCCTCTATTGTTTTTAGGGTTTAAACGGCTACAGCAAATTCACTCAATTACAAAATATAATCAATCTCAGTATCTGCATTCTAGATCAGTTAAATTATACAACTGTCAGTATTAGAGGGTGCTGATATTAAGAATAATGACCCAAATCCTTTCTTCAGTTGACAAAAATATGTGATGGGGAACTAGCATGCATTGATGAATAAACACCATGTGGGCTCCTGCACCCTTTGCCTAATAATTATCTTATGCATTTATTTATTTTTCTTCTTTTTCTTTTTAGATTTACTCTGGGAAGATTTACTTCGGTGCGATTCAATCACTCCTCCTTTTATTGTGGCGAACAAGAGTTTCCTGTGTATTTCACACGTATAAACAAACATTCGTTTTACTTTACTGAGGTATTAACTTTAATGTATTGTCAGCATGGCCAGCAATGAGGGAGCATTAATTTCAATTCACCGTTTAAACACTTTAGTTTGTCACTATCATTCATTGTAGCACGCCACAAGTCAAGAGAAACAATAGCCCTATTTTTCAATCTAATGGTAGCTTTTTCTTGGCATTAGTGAAAAGGCTGTGCCTTTGAATAAACTACTCCGAATGTGACTTGTATTTAAATTAATATTAATAATTAATAATAACATTTTAAGACAGCCACACTTCCAACAAACAGGCTTTGGTTCCAGTTTCAGAGATATTGTTGCCTGAGGCCAAAATAATTATTGTTTAAGGGTGCCTGACCAGGCTTATGAGTTGAAATCTCCAGCGCTTTTAATGAAACTAGAGTAAAAGGTAATGTCACACCTAATTAAATCAACACAAGAGTTTTTTTTTTTTTCTTTTCTTTTCTGCACATCAGGTTCTACAAATTCACAAGGTCTATTCTTTTCAAACATTACTTTGCTTTTAAAATGTAAAGCTTCATTAATTTTATTATATATTTTTTAAATAAAAAGAATACATCCATTTGAACATAAGCCAAGTCAAACTAGGAAGAGTTTTTTTTATTTCTACTTTATACACTGTTGAAACACTGCTGTTATAAAGGTCAGCTGCTTGTGCTAGAATGGAGAAATGTCAGTTGACCATACATTTCTTTTTCATATTTACTTACAGCAGCAGCACAAATTATTTTTCCACTTTAGTTGATCTCTGTACAGTACTATAGGTCACAGTGTCAATTATTGTTCCCAGTTTGGTCTGCAATAACGTGTGCTTCACAATGCTCATACGTTTCTTCATTATAAATCTCAGAACAACATGTGCCCATGATATATGAATGGGATATAGAGAATTACACAAATATATTAATAAGCAACAATAAGAATGCACTCCAATATATGTATAATGTTTCTTTGGGAGGTTGTGATCCCTCAATATCAATTAATTAAACTACCTAAATTGAGGACCATTTGGACTATGCAACTGGGCTCCCTTGGAGTTTCTTTATCAGGTGTCATACTGTTACTCTATAATCGTTTACCAGCATTTATTCTTTTATTTTAAAAACAACTGTCTCGTGAAATGTCAGAATGGAAACAAAGTATAAACCAACTTGATATGAGAATTGTTTGTCTCAAAACAGCATGAATCTTGTCTAAGCCTTTGGTATGTTACATTGGTGATTTGATCTTCAGTCAGCCTGACTACAGGAACTGATGTCAAGCTACAGCAATATTCCTTTCTTTTTCTTTCTTTATTTTAGGGAATATTTCTACATTTACCTAAATGAAATATTAACTCAAATATATAGACATGTAGACAAATATGTGTCAGGAAAGAAAATGTAATTTCCTTTCATTAATTTGGTAGAATTTAACATTGCATACATAGGCTAGCAGATATGTAGAATTTTATTCTCAGTTTTTTTGCAGGACTAAAGTTAAAATTACCTTTATTATTTAATTGAACTGCAAAACTGTCAGCTTAATAATTAAGGAGCTGGCTGCAAGTTCTGTAATAGACTGGACTGGAGGGCCTGTGTGGTGAGTAGCCCAGATATAGAGTATATTAACAAATGCATGTATTTATATCCCTGGGGTGTCTGCTAGGACTGCATAAAATTGAATATGTTATATATAATGTATCCATTCCTAAGGGAAGGTGACCTGAAAAATGCCGGAATCCCTTGATTCTCCTGGGGAACAGGCTATAGCTTGGGTGGACTTCAGGAGCAGCAGGGTCTCAATGTTAATATTTCAAAATCCATGCATGATAAAGTGCCACATACATATATACACATATATACACTATATATATATATATATATATATATATATATATATATAGCATAAAAATGAAAGACAGCTGGTTAAATTCACAAAATTTAATTTTCAAAACCCACACACTGCGTTTGACTGTCTGTCTGGCATTGACTGAGATTTCAGCTTTGCAATTTTCATTCATGTAAGAATCCATGAAGCAAAAATAACAAAACAAAACAGAATAGCAGTGAATTACATTCACTCAAAACTACTGAAAGAAGCGAACAACAAAAAAAATACTTAAAATATAAAGAAACTCAAACACATCAAAGTTCATATAGGGAGAGAGAGAGAGCACACATGTACCGTATCTTTCGATATATGTTTATCCTTTTAAAGGTTGCCAGATTTTTCATCCAAATGAATTAAAACCAGCCCTTACAAAATAAAAAACACTTTCAGACACAAGGCTTTGTTGAGAATTTCCTTGAAAATAAATTCTCTGTTTTCTCTTCAGAATAACACACGAAAACAAGCCACACAGAGCTCATGGTTAACTAAAGCCAAGCTGTTTTATTTTATCTCTGCTATACCTTTAAAGTCTAATCTCAGACTCAGACACATAAGCTCTTAGCACTACCATTAAGGCCAGGGCCTAAATTATTGATCTCCTGCCTTTATCAGCATAACAGTCACGTCTGAGTATCAAGATCTAACTACACTGCGGTCCCTTTGCTGTAGCCACTGAAATAATTAGGAGAAATTCTCATTAAGGGAAAGTGAAAGGTTCAGAGACGGAGGCAGAGCAAAGGGTCTGTGAGGTGTTTAATGTCTCCCACAGGGCCAAGAGATCGCTCTGATCAAATCCCCAGGCAGTGCCTAAAGATGACAGGTCTTATCCACAGAAAAATACACACAATAAGGAGGCAGTAAAAGAATAATACATGAAGACGAGAAAGGGGAAACATAAATAAAGATGTGGTGCAGCTACACAAAATTAATTATGAATTCTGAAGGCTAGATCAATAATATCAGCACCCTGTTCTTGTTATAAAAATGCGCAGAAGAGACACCTTTGCTAGCCACTCACAGGGTTTTATTTGTCAATGATAATGCTTCAGAATTGTTAACATCTGCAACACAAAAAAATTGCCTACAATAATTTGCTACCCTCGGTCTCTTTTTTGCAATTATTTCACTAACGCAATCATACACAGGCACTTTAAAACCCCGGGAAAAGATTACATTATGCGCCCTTTCTGCCTCCTGCCAGTTTTGAGCTGATTGACAATTAGCAGTAACTCCACAAAACAACATGGTAGAAAGGCGCTGCAGACGGCATGCTCGGCCTGACACATCACAACACTGTAGCTGCACAAATGCTTCTCGGGGACTATTGGGTTTGCCGCTCAGAAGGAGTCTGCATGAACTGCCGGCGCGGGTGTCAACTGCAGTGCTAGGAAGATGACATCATGGGAGCAGACCACAGCGTGAGACAGTGACTTAGACCCTGTTCAGATGATGTCAGTGATCATGTGCAGGGGAAGCAATGACTTTGATGACAATACCAAAGGGGCCCCGTGGAGTAACCAGTATGGGGAAGGACAGCTGGGGCTGAGTCTCATACAGCGCCTGCGTGGATCTAACTGGGCCAGGTAAGCAGGCTGCGCAGAACGTTGTCATCAGCTGCGACACATAGGAACCGACAATCCCAACACTGGCCAACCCGGGGCCCTGTGTGAATTAGTGCAAAAAGCCATCGGAAAAAGAGTAATTCATCACAAGGCCAGACGGAACAGAGAAAATAGGTGAATTAATCATGCCATTGCTGCGGAGTACCAAAATATACCAGTGACTGTTGATTGCAAGCAATTAAGCCTGTACAACAATTATCATGGACCAAGATTAATATAATTGTTAAATGCATGGAGTTATATATTAGCATATGTCTGTATAACAATGCATAAAGTGAAGTAATTTAATGACAAACCAAATTGGTTAACATAGTTAAAGTCTGTGTTCATGAAAAACAAAAAAACTTGTGGGTGTTACTGCTGGGATAGTGAAGTGCAACATGAACACAAAGTAATGCATATTTTATGGGGGATACCACCACCTATAATGCATTGAACCCAATGGCTGTATTATTTGAATGACGTTCTTCTGCAGGCTGTGCAAACACACCTGCCCCCACTATCCACACTCACACCCGAGGAACAGTTCACATCCACCTCTCCTGCACTACACTTATATACTAACATTACCTGTTCAATGACAATCAAGTCCATACTAAAAACAATTAAGACAAAAACGACAACATGGAGAACCTAACCTTAAAAGAACTCTTGAAATGTTCACTGGACACCTGGCCCTGCCAAAGAGGGCTGCAGGTGATTTGGAAAGCCTTTCCTAACATGCTGTTGTGCCAATTTAAAGGAGATCCCTTCCCCCCACCCACCAGCTCAGTCCTGTGTGGAAAATTCCCCTGTTCCTCACTTTGAAGAGAGTCAATTTGTTACCAATGTAGTGGCCACACCCCCAGTGAGTGGGAGGGTCTGATTATGCAAATGAAACTGCTGGAGCGGTATCAATGAGGCACATGTCTGTTATCATTTTCTCTCGCCGAAGCACTTCTTCTCCCCAATCGCTCATATAGAATCATAGCCTAATAGCATCCCATTAACATAATTGCCAACACAACTAGTGTTCCGTGTCTCTGAGCCATTCCCTTCCTTCATAAAGAAGCACAAAAAAAGGGTGAAAAAAACCAAACAAAAAACGAAAATGAACCCAAACGGAGCCTCCCTCCCCTGCCTCTGACAATGCGTCTGTGCACGTGTTGTTCTTCTGTTTTAAAGATCTAGAGTCGACCAATCTTTTTAAAACACAGGCATTACATTTCATATTGCAAGATGCTCAGTATTCATATGATAAGCTGTGGCAGACGCGTGCTAAAATTTAAACTGATTCTGCCAGGCGAAATGAAATTCCCATTATTTTTAATTAATCCTTAATTAAAATATATTACTCCACAGATTCTGCAAATCTCTCTTAATATGCAAATGTGGCCCATTCAAGGATATTTACATATCATTAATTAAAGCGGCACATTCTTTTAGTCTAACAAGCTGTGGGCTGTGGCTGCCAAGGTGATCCGGCTCCGTCTTCCTGCAAGAGCTGCTGGATCGTCTCTCGGCACCGAGGCACTGGACCTGGTTGGGACTCGGGAACATTAGCCCCTTCAGTAAACACATAGGGGTGGGGGGAATAGGAAGGCCGCAGTTCTATTATTGGATCACTGGGGAAATGCCTTAAATAGGGGCAGAAAGAAAAAATCAGGGGTGTATTATTTATACTAAAACAACAAAGCCACAGGAGTCCTGCCAAATAACTATCATTCACACACCTTGTTTTACTACAGACCTCTTCTTATGCAGCTTCATTTTAAGATAACAAATCAAGAACAACCACCGCCACCAACAAAATCATCTGAAAAGCCCACATTTTCCAACAAATTTATGTTGCATATTTTGTTGTTGATCTTGTTGATAATTGTGTACTACCCATCACAATATTCCACGTGTAAATACGTTGTAAAATGTGTGTTCGTGTCTTATATAGACGGAAGCACTGGTGTTTCATCATTGCTTTCCCGCGGCACTTCTTTCATGCTGTCATTTCAGTGCTTGTTCTTGGCAACTTTATACTGTATGAGATTGATCCATCCATTGACTGATGAATTGATTGACACCATTTTCCATCTGCCTTTGCTCTCACAGCAGAGCAGAATAGCCGCACACCACACAGGCAATGGTGCCGCTGGAGTCAGTGTTTCTGTCGCACAAATACAGATGCAACGGGCACTTGTTTAAGATGAGCTTAAACAGGAAGTCCTAATGTCCAAAATGATCATAATTACATTTTAATTAAATGTTAGTAATAGATTGGTCATTAGTGATCATTAAAAAAATATATACACATTTTTATTGTTAGTTTACGAATTGTAGCATTAGTTGTGTTGCATCCCTGAACTTTAAGAAACGAAGACTGCATTTATGAGTAAATGAAGGGAAAAAATCTAGGCCAATAAGTCACTGGCAAGAAATCTTGGCTTAAAAAAGGTCATGAAATCTGAAATAAAACACAACTGCTCCACAAGGACAATGTGGGAGGGGGGGGGTAGTGACAGTTATGGTTTGGAGGTTTGGAACAGTTTATAATATTAGGGTCATGATCTGAAACTGTCATCTTGCCGAGCACAAGGGGTAACAGAGTCAGGGGAATGCCTGGTCCTACAACCAGCTCTTTATTTACAAACATCACCTGAAGGAAAGAAATCCAGTTTGATCCTGACCCCTGTTGTTCTTTGATTTATATCTGTCTGAATTGGCTAAAAGTAAAAACAAACACCAGCCCTGACTGTACATGATCTCTTTCTTTTCATATAAAGACACACAGCAGGCTCCACAAAACAAGTGAGAGGGAGAGACGTTTTGCAAGAGCTCAAAGTAATAAGTCTGTGGGAAAAAATAAACACGATATTGTAAATATTATTTCTCGTGAAGAAGTGCAGTGCAGTGCAGTGCAGCACATTGGATATATAAACCTGAGTTTTATCTACCCAGGAATATTGCAGTAAGAAGGTCTGTTCTTTTTTACAAACATATCCTGGTTCACAGCAGACAGATTTTAAATACATTCTACTGCCAATTCCAGTAAACAGTTTTAACAAGGACGAAGGATGGAACAAATACAAATCTGAATGTATCCTATATTAATGCTCCCTTTTCTTCTCTTTAAAAAACTGTGAAAGTCTGAAATAGAGTACATAATGCAACAAACAAAGCCAATTAATAGGTAAAATGAGAAAAATAAACAATGATTATCATTGTTGTTAAATGAAGTGGATATAGGGCTAGATCTGTGTGTTCATGCCATCACAGCCTTGTGGTCACTGAAACTAAAAGCAGCTCTGTGATAACACTCCCATTTCTTATTTTCATGTAAGACAAAGGCCTTTCTTAAGGCAAACACAAGGAGTTAAAGCCAAGTCTTCTGTCCGCTCTTATTTATACTGGCTCTCCCACCCCCACAGCTGGCCACCCTTTGGCTTCCATTTTTTTTTCTCCTCTTTTTCTTTCCAGGCTGCTTTTAATTTGACACCTTGAGCTCTGGTAACGAGGTGGGGAGGGAGAAGCCGCAGCGGAATTCATTAAGCTCAGCACTGCAGGGTCCGCTCTCTGTGCGTTAATGACATCGGAGGATAGGGAAACGAGACAGCCAAAACGCAGGATGAAATAAACATGAGGACTGTCAGCAGTGACAGCCAAAGCAAAGGGACAGAGTGATTTGGGTAAGGACCTTCAATCCTTAAGATCACACTAGACAGCTTGCAAAGCCAAACAATATTTATTGTGCGCAACATTTAAGAAAGAGGCACAATTAATAAAAAATGAGCGGGGGGGCTGGGGGTGGGGCGTATGCAGTGACAACAGTATGGACAGAATGCCAGAACCACAGCCCGATTGTAGCAGACTCTTCATTTATATCTCATAAACAACATCTAACACCAAGGCCCTGGTGGAATTCAAATACAGTAATACATTTTAATTATTAATGTATTCACAGGCAACTCAGAAATATCTTCTTACATGTAGGGGAAATTATTTTGCCTGACACATATTGTGCTTTTATTATACAGCGCCAGGGCCATTAATGATATTTAAAGACTGCCACCTCTGCCCCCCACCCGCATTTTTCCAATTCAAAATCAAACTTAAAAATATACATGTATATCATGGAGAAGAAAAGCAGGTATGTGGAGATTTGCATTAGTAATTTCGCTACAGCTATTTCACGTCACTGTGCTGGAAAGAAGTGTCACACGTTGGCAGGTAGAACAGCAGGGAACTAGAAGAAATTGCTTCTAAAATGAAGAGCCTTGCTTTTGCCAGGTGCTTTTACAATCCTTTTTTTATATAAATGCAAAATGCTAAATGCACTAAAGAACAGCCTGAAAAATACTGATCAACCATAATGGAACAAAAAAAATATTGTTCAGGTCTGGAAAAAAAAAAAAAAACCTGCATGAGAGTTTTCTTTTTAAATGGTCAAAATCACACTGCTGTTTTAAAACAGTGGTACACTTTTTTTGGTAGGTCCTCATCTGTCCATCAAAAAAAAAGTTTGAGGAAGCGTCTCCAACAATACTGAGAAGACAACAAAACTGAGTACTGCGGGCTTCCCTCGATCCCAGGCCTGTCCTCACAAGGTGCCTGTGAAGCTGCCCTCCCCTGAGGACCTCCACTCCAACAGACCAGCTCAGCTTCAACATGACTTCACCATAAAAGCAGACATCATCCAAAACATGATGACACCTGTCTCTCCAAGACTCTTCTCTGTTGTGACACTGGTTTTCACACAGGAATGCCAGGTGTGTGACAAATACAACAGGACTGGCGCCAAGCCTGGGAGCACATGGCAGTGGGCATCACATTCAATTCTAGGTCGAGATCTTGATTTCAATATGTTAGATCTCCTGTTCCATATCTTGGCTTAATGTTCAAAATGTAGGATGCATGCATTTTACTGCTTTAATGTTTATTCAAGAGCTAATTTACAATTCTATTGGCTGCTGTGACCTAATCACTCTGGAGTCAGATTGCTTCTGCCCTACACAGAGCTACTCCATCAATGACAACGTACCTAAAACACACCCTGCTATCTGTACCATGTTCCCATGTCTTCACTGGTTGACATTTGGTTCGTATTTTCAAGCAACTAAGAAAACTAAGAGGCTTCCCCTCAGTAAGTCATTAGATCCATTTGGTGGTATAACCTCTCGCAGTCTTCCTCACACTCACTCACTCTCTCCATTTTGTCTTTTCCAGCTCCACAACTTGCTGTGCTATTCTAACAACCTGGCATCTAAAAAGTATTCCATAAAAGCTTAGTGTAGGATTCGCTAAGAAGTAGCTATGCAAACTTTTTTTAAGCCTCTTAATGGTTTTAAAACGTAGGAGCAATCTGTGACATGAGAAAAAAAAATCTTTCAGAGAAAAGGCAATATTATGTGCTTGTCAAAAAAACACACACACACACACAAAACATCAACTAGCAGGCAACCATTCTCGTCAGCCTATCACAGCTGTATGTGGACAAATCTGGACGAATCTGACCACAGCCTGGGTCTTCAGTCCCAAAGCCATCACGACTGACAGCGCTCTTTAAGAGGCACAAGGCTAATGGCACAAGATGGTATTTAGCGGTCTGAAGGGATGGTTTGATTAACAGTAATCAGTAGCTGTTGATTTGACTTGTGTATTGTGAAAACATTTATTTTACCCCCATGACCACACTCAGTATGGGTACCACGAGCGGAGACGCACGGCTCAGACGGGAGCCTGGAGGACTCGGGGCTCCCGAAATAGCCTAATTAGGAAAGAAAGGTCTAATTTGCATACTGAAAACTCCTGATGCTCCTCGGTGTGATTTCAATGAAGAAGCAGCAGTGAGGCACTAAACCTACCCTGGTGCTATGACCACGGCCGGGAAAATCTTGACAAATTGCTTCAAGTATTCTCTTTAATTAATCATTCAAACTGACAAGTACCTGTACACATATCATCATTAACTAAAAAAGAAAAAGAAAGGAAGAATGGGGGAAAAAAAAGAAGAAAAGAAACCTGCATCCTGACTGGTTAAAGAGGCGGCTGCAACTCAAAATTCATTTTGTTCATTATAATGTTTTTAAGCATCTCTGATTGTGAAAGACAACGTTGTGGACAAAGTTTTTGAGCAATAAACCAGAGCCACATGTCAGTAATTCTGCTATATTGCAATGTGGAAACTGTTAAAAGGCAAAGGTATTTTTCTGGAGGCATTTCTTTATTGCTTTTTATATATAAATGCCTTACAAATCCTAATTTCTACAGTCCTCAGATACACCCATTATTTCTGAGGTCAACTTTGGATAGTGAAGATACTGTGATTCAAACTTTTTGCTAGAACGCCTAAAATGGCAGTAATTCCCTCCAGCCTAGCCTCCGATAATTCATGTAATAACTGACATATCTTAAGTAAGACTAAATAAATCATAACGTTTTATGGCAGACATTGGCCTCATAAAGTTTCATTCAGTGCTGCTCCATGAGAATTTTTAACCATCCTTCATTAATGTTAATATTTTTAGTGGCAGACAGTGGTTAGGAATATATGGCCTGTTTCCCACCGTAGTAACGTCTTCTGGACAGAGACGGATGGGACTCCCTGCCCAATTGGCTCCAGTAGCTATCAATCTCATTTAGACCCACCCAGAACCTAGATTTGTGAGGGAAAAGGCTGAGACGAGAGTGACTGACAGCTATATTTTCAGAGCAAATGTCCAGTGAAAAAACAGATCGCCTTCTGATTCCCGCCCTCCCTGGCTGACGTGCTCTTTAAAATGAGCTTTGAATTGAGAGAAGAAAAAAAGAAAGAGAAATAAAATCAATCATCTCAACACGAGAAGATAAATCAAAGAAGTCAAATGTTTTTCAAACTTCAAATATTCAGCTTTCCAAAGCACAGGGAGATTAATTTAATACAAGGGGCTATGAAATGCAGTCCTGTAATGAGAAAACAATTAGTTTAGGAGTAAACACAATGCGAGAAGCAACGTAAGCATGTTTACATGGAGCCCTTTCACATGTGGATTAGTAGAGCAAAGCAACATATACGGATAATGTTTATTGCAGGAAAGGAATCACTAGCGTCTTTAAATACTGCAATAAATGTAGTCCATTAGAGCGGAAAAAAAAGTATAAATACATGATGAAAGGGGGTAGGACTGGTGTGTGCTGGGATGCAGGTTGAAATCTATGGGTGGGGAACAGGAAACTGTCTTTTAGGTAGTGCAATCTCATAGTCACTGTCTGTGAGCAGGGGCAGTTAGCCGTAATCGGGTTCCGTATCCTGTCCAAGGTCAAGTACACAAAGTGGGTTGTCACACAGAACAGGTGTGCCATTCTAACACAGGTGGTTTTGATCTGAGCTGGGTAATCAGCTATAGGTGTGTTCAAGACCTCCACAACGTACCAAACACGAGTCACAATATTATAATATATATAAATTAGCAAAAAAATGTATTAGAATGCATGCAGTCACATAATTATAATGAGCTTTTGAACCATTGTCCCCCGTTCACTGGCAGTGATGGAGCTCATGAAACACTCTGGGCTGCATTTACCCATAGATGAGGACTGGCACCATAAAAAGCTCAATTAACACAGGTCTTAAATCAGCAATTAGCTTAATAAACAGCAAAACAGTAAAGGTGTCGCAGCCATAGAGAGCAGCCTGTCTTGTCTTCTGTCACAGTAACCGTAAACTGACAGCGGAAATAAGTGGTATTGGCAATATAGTATCTTGTTCCTGTCTGCAGGACAAACAGTCTTCAGATGTCATTGGAAACTTATTTGGTTTCATGGTTTCTCCTACTTACTAAATTATAACAATCATTGATACAGGAGGCTATTTTTAATTTGTCTTAACCAGGCAGGTGAAGAGGCTATAGTAGATAAAAGCACAGTATATATATAAAACCGTAAATTAATCAAGACAAAATAATCAGAGTGACAAAACAAGGACAAGACAAACAAGTTTCCAGAATCATCTCTATGGTGAAAGCATGTTTTAAGTGAACTGGAATTTTACACTTTGAAATGTGTTCCTGCAGATTTCCACAACCAAACACTTCCCAGACAAACCAGTAAGAGATCCCATGGGATTTCTGTACTGCCCAACTGAAGCCATTTCAATCCACTTGAATTCATGATCTATGAACACAAAAAGGTGTTTGAAAGGTACAATTCACACCATCAAAGGGGAACTGAACACCAAAGATCTACGAATTTATATAGTAGGCCACAGCATTCCTCAGTTCGCACTGCCATGCGTAAATTATGAAAAATGTTGCAACAGATAGATTTCCATATACTATTTATATTTTATGAGTCACTGTATTTCTGTACTACACTGTATATCTTTAAAGCAAAAAAAAAAAAAACATTCACAGAAGATGCACTAAATTTGGACAGTAAGTAGTATCACCCTGTCAGCGTGGTACACAGAACATTTGAAACGCCCCATTTAACTGCACTGTACTCCTATCAGTTAGCTTCATTTGCATACTTCAACTGTGCCATGATGGATGAAGATAGATGGGAGAAAATCAACCTCATTGAAACAACTGTTTTATCAAGGTTAAACTATCCTAGAAGCTCTTAACCCCTTTTTATCTTCCTTGTGTTGTTGGAATATTAATTTATCAATAACTTCTTATCAGGATTTTCTCCATAGTGAATTACTAAAAGAAGAAGAAAAAAAAAAAATCAAGACCGGTGATGGGAAGAAAAAACAAAATAAAATCAATGATGAATCTAGGAGTCACATGGTGTCCACTGATACTGTTAGTCTGGTTGAAGTTAAAACTACAAAAGAGGGCTTAAAATGCATTATAACAGCCGTGTAACAGACATGGTAGGATCTGTTCAGATCATCTAACACCTGCTGATATAAATATGGAGTACTGCTCAGAAAACAGATTATTCGGGTTTGATTTTTTCTTTCCATCTCAACTTTGCAGAACAAAATCTTTTGGAAAGGAATCGCACACTATACTATACTCTGTTCCAGACTTTTCTGTTTTTTTTTGCAAACTTTTACATCAGACCGTTCGCACGAAAAACAATAAAGCTGAACTGATGCTGTACACTGAATGCTTTTTGGAATATGCAATTCATATGCCAAGTATATTTTTGTTAAATCAAGAAATATGCAACCAATCTGAAGAGTATACAGTGCCAACTCTCAGACTGACATTTTCATAGGCCTGCATAACAGATCTGCTTCAACTCCTTTATCCATTTTAATATCATTAAAACATAATAGAAACTAAGGTAGATACATAACCTACATAACCAGTGAAAAATTATCCGAAAACCATAGCATGCATTGAGATTGTCTAATCAATCTTGGGAGCAAAAGGCTTTTATTACTGAACACCCTCTTCCAGACGAATCCCGGACTATAAAGCGAAGAACGCGATCTACTGTTCAGAGGAGAAAAAAAAAAATGCAGCTTAAGGACATATTCATTGTTCCTGCACAAGCCTCATCACACTCTCTCTGCGGAAGGAAGTCCAGATGTGAGAGCAGTCCCCCCCGCCCCCACATACCCTCTGTTCCTAAAGACTGCATACATAACACCAGGCCCACGAGCCAAAGGTGTGCGGAGAAGGAAGGCTGAATATGATAATTCTACTTATGCAAAGAAGAAGAGAAAAAAAGAACGGAAAGAAATGTCAGTCATTTATACAGTAGCGGTACGAGTTAACTGTGCATAACAAACACTGGCAAAGGCAATCTGGAAACAGAAGGGGGAACAGGCCTATAGCAGATACTGAATGAGATGCAGGCGGGTAGCTATAAAATATCACATTAAATATGTAATAATAGATACAAATATGTACTAACAAAATAAAATACGTGACAGGTATAATGTTTTGGTCCACAGGCAAGGATTCGGAGAAATATTATCCACCACCTCGTACTGCTTGGGACTTTTTTTTCTTTTCATTAATCACATGCTGACAAGTTTTTAAAATAAGTTATAACTCTAATGCAATCATTCGGAGATGTCAGCTTGCATTCGTGCGGGGGGTGTGTCCTTGAGGCCGCGGTCTGTCTAATGTCACTCGCAGCTGATAGAGAAACACCTTCCATCAAAACATGATGCGATGGGAGAGCCGATAGTGAAGGCTTTCCCTGCAGCGAGAGGACATGCAGACAGGCGGAGAGGCCTGCAGGATGGAGCACCCTCTAATGACATCCTGAAAATGATTCCATGAGACTTAAGTTTAATAGATTTGCATCCAAATGTTGTTGGTACCGACGTATATTGTTAGGATTGTTTTGCTTTGCTTTTTCAAGGTCCGTTTCAAGGGTTAGGTTTAAACTTTACTAATGTAGTTTAGCATTACTCTCTCATGCTTTGATATCAGCCTTTGATAAAATGTAACTAGGGTAATTTGAAACTACTCAGATAAATAAATGAACAGTTCAAATGTTCAAATAGATTTAAAATTGTTACACCACATTTGAATGCAGAAACCTTCCTCAAAAGCTAAAACACAGATTTGATTGGTATTGCAGTTTATTACTTTTTTACAGATTAAGGCTAATTCCCATTTCATAAGAATTTTTATTTCTCTCTTTGTGGGCTTAGTAACGTGTCTTTTATGTGCTTTTGCTACCAGCCGACCAAGCCAAGAACTGACCCCTACGAAGGCTCCCATATTTCACCCCGCTGTGGTAAGAGCTACCTGCGATGTCACTCATGTCTCAAATGGGAACGGAGCCAGATCTTGAACACGTTTATTTTTCACTGCACAAAGCCTGCATGCTTATTCTACTTTTTCCCCTCAATGTACTGTATTGAATTGGTCTATTTTAAGATCCAAAGAGCACATCTGAAATGCAGTATCCTTTAACTTGCAAGCCAGGTGCTGCAGAGTCATTTCAATTGTGCACAAACTGTTTTTAGCAATGTGAAATAGGCCCCCAAGGGGGAAGCACCACAGGGATTAATATGATATTGAAAGGTGTCCCGGTATTTACATCTTTCAGTACTCAGATCATCAAAACAGATCCAATTTCTTTGTCCCTTTTTCTTTTTCTCTTACGAAACTATTATGTAATTTCATTTGCATATGCAGACAAGAAGAAAGCGAATTCAAAGCAAATTAAAATAAATAAAATGATATTTTCTATTGCTGGACAAGTAACACAAAGTGCGGGACATAGTAAAACACAGAGCATCAGTAGGGAGGAAAACATTTGGAAAGACTAAAATCCCTTTTCAGGGAGCAAAAGTTGCGAACCGGCAGGTCCGCCATTAAACATTAACGCGTCATGCTGGGTTTTTAATGGTGGAAGTGGCTGTCACACAACTGGGGGCAGTTTTCACATTTTGCCAGACACAGACGCATATGTTAAAAACAGGACTGCAGCTGATTAACTGAACTTAACAGGTAATAATGCTTTCCTGCTCAAATATGGAGTTAAGTGAAGTATTATGGGCTCTGAAGGTTACACCACAGAAGCAGGCTGCCCGACACCTTTTCCTGTCCAAACCAGGAACAATCACACTGTGCAAAGTTTAGAAAAAGATGCAATAGCAAAGCAAGCAAATAAATGGCAATAAATAACTATTATATACCCAATAACATTGCTAACAGTGTAAGCATTTGGAAACCATTATGTCAACAACTGTTTCATGTGTATCCTGAGAAACTTTGGAATGAAAGGTAATCACAGTCCTAATGGGAATCCCCTTTGTAACTAAAGCTCGTACTGTGGTTTATTTCCAGCAGAAGAGGAAGGCTTAATTGATTTAGCATGTAAATATTCACTACAGATGTCCCTTACAGTGCTTAAAGTCACTGACAAACTTTTAGTCATTTACTCCTCCCGAGCTAAAAGGCCAAGCTAAGAAGTTTCTTTTTTCCTGTCAAACTAGCTGTCTGAGTCAGCACTAACCTGAGTAGAAACACATGGCGAAGTAGAAGTGGGTTTACAGTTGCATTTGATTCCTTACGATGCCTTTGATGCCTCAGTAAGACCAGTGCACACTAGCGTAACTCAGGGAAAACTGAATTCTGTCTCTTTATTGTGTTGTTCAAAAATGGACGCTGGGATTAAATGTATGTTCATTATTCTCATCACCGTTCATAAAATGATAAACAACTAAATGTTTTGTTATTAGAATATGCCTTATAAATTAAGATTAGTTATTTCTTGTAACATTTTGAATGTGTTGACATACTAACAATGATTAAGTCATATCAAGTTTAATATTACAGCCACACACACACACACACACACACACACACACACACACACAACATTGTTACTGGTCTTCACATTGACGTTATTGAAAGTCCATTTTGTAAAGACAAGCTCATTGAAATACTCTTGGCTGCTCTCCTTAGGGATGCTCTCTCTTGGAACATACAAAACCTTTCCTTTTCAAGTTTTTACACCATAGGGAAGTAACAGAATATAATGAGAAACAGCGGTTTGTCACTGCTATACATTAGCATGTGTAATTAACAGTAATTTGCATATACAGGCCATATTAACAAGCATAAAGCACAGTGATATTTTGCGGTTGATTTTTTCCGCAGACAGGGTACATAAAAGCAGGCCAGGAGTGGATTCAGAATCGAGCGACCATGGCGTATGGGAGAGAAAAGGGCTTAAATTTATCACTCTCACTTTGTTTATAATGGCTGCCAATCTTTGCAATAGAATACAGGCCTTTGTTTCTCACGGTGTTTGAAAGAAATATAACAACTGTTTTTATTAACATAAATTAGCATAACGCACAGTGAGACACACCTCATTGCGATGCATTACTTTCAATTATTGACATGCCCCCCCACCAGCGTCATCAACCCCCAGCACACCAGCATTTGAATTTTAGATTAAACCTTTGCTATGAGGAAACATAGGGAGCTGGGAATGTTTAGTAGCTTTTGGAACCGTTAGAGTTACCTATAGCAAGATAAAACAATGTTTAATTGCTAATATTATGTACAAAATATAAACATAATAGTATATCCAAATCAACAGTAAGAAAAGATATATAATAATGCATTGTATTGCCAAGCAAAGAGAGTAATCAAAGGCAGATCCCTTCTCATTCTTTAGATGATCAGTTCGTTTTCTTGTTTGTTTTATTCTGTAAAATGACTAATATTTAATGTAATTTGTAACTAGGATGCAAAACACCACACCTTGCAACCCGAAGATGTTTCAATGAGATACAAAAATAAAAATGTATAAAACAAGCAAACAAAAACATAATACAGAAAGCTTCTCTTTACCACATTAAATTACAACATTAAGCATATTTGCAAGCCAGCAGAGAGAATGGGATCCCTCTGAAAGGAAATCTCATTGATACAGGCTATGAACGACACACGCTAAGCTCTGGATAAAATGTGGTAAAGGCATTCAGCATGTCTTGTTTTGTTTCCTCTCCATTCTGTATAAACCATGTTAACACCGGAGATTTTTCGTAGCTCCCTCTGTAATAGCACCAGCAAATAGCAAATAAGCCAGGTTTGGAGGAAATCTACTTAGGTATGTACATAACATAATGTTGTATGTGCAGGCAAACATGATGTACATCGACATGGGTAATGCGATAGGGAGGTGAGCAGAGATAGGAGAAAAAAATCTCACACACACACACACACACACACACACACACACACACACACCATATACATATACACCTACAGTATAGATATTGATGAAGAACACACTTCCTTACAGTGTAAAATATGAAATGCAAATTAAAAGAGAAAATCTATCATGTATCTAATGTTCCCTGATGGTAAAAAGCATGCATTTCTATAAGGAGTGGCGCAGCGCACAGAGGTGATGTATGGCAATGCTGGATGAAGGGTGAAAAGCGTAGCGAGACGAACGGGGGGGACCATGCCGTCCGCTCTCACTCCTCCGAGCCCAGGGCAAAAGACGAATAAATGTTGATTAGTGTTGATTTTGTCCAACGAGCGCATGGCGAGTGACAGTTGGACTAAGCTGCTGTGAAAGAGAACCATTAATCTTGGTCTGGTTTAAGTAGTGTATATTAATTTGTGTCATTTTTACTAAGTCGCACTGAGAAGGGCTTCTTACAGCTCAGCGTTTGACTGCTTTGGTGGTTAAGCTCTTTTATATAGATACTGCACTCACGTTCAAATCGAGCAGCAGGGAGGGAAGGAAATGAGATTCCAACCCTTGAATTAAAGAAAATGAACTCCTGGGGTGTTGGTATGGCAACCACATTTGAAACTGGCGCTGGCTGTTAAATTTAACATACATAACAAATTTGTGGATTTTAATAAATGTGCAACATATTTAGGAGATTAAATAGAAAAAAGGGGGTTCGTTGAAAGTGTTGCACCCTACTTGGATGAACAGGAATTATCTGGCACAGCTACACAGCGATAAACACCGTACACAAAATAAAATGCAATGACAACTTAGCTTAGTCTTTAAACACACTAAGTTAAGGAACTGCAGCTGCTAATCCTATCTAGATTGGGAATGCATTGTGTTCTGACACTGAGTCAAACCCCTACTGGGCATAAAGGAGCAGATACAAATCTACAATATGTGTAGGTAGGTTTCCTTTCCAAAGCAATTTCTAATACAATAAGTAGCAGGTCCATTAGTTTGTAATAGATTTGAGTGTGATATCTGTCAAACAACTTTAAGTACAGCAGCAATTTTTAAATCAAGTAAAGAGTTTCTAAAATAACCAATATTACTCTATTACAGAGCAAGGGAGATTTGTGTGTAAAATTACTGCAGGGCTTTCAAGACACAAGAACAAAATAAGAGAGAACCAGTGAAAGGCACATCCTCAAAGCAGATGTAATATATGATTTAATATGAGCTTTTCAACTGCAGGCTTTACATAGTATGGCAGCACTTTCTCCCTGTGCTGGATTAACACACTGTTGGGCCTCTCAAGGTGCTACAGCGTTATTAATGCATTTAAAAACTTCATACAACACCAAACATTCGCCGGCTCGTTTTGCAAAAGAAGTTCCTTTCGGTTTCTCGGCATCTTGATTGGCTTCTGATAAATATAGTGCACCAGCAACGGTGGGAAAGACACCGTTTCCTGTACAGTACTTTACATGCTTGGCCTATTTTTAAAAAACAAAGGATTTTCAACTGCTATTTTTACCTTTTTTTCTAGCCTGTACACCCAAATACAAATTAGCTGGGTTTAAGCTAAACACATCTAGAGGCAGCCAGGCAGTATTACTCAAGCTATTAATGCCTTCACTGTATTGTATAATTAGGCTAACTATTAGAAATTTAAGAAAAAGGAAACACTGTAGACCACATTCCACATACATTACCAAATAAATTCGTTTTCTATGTAAAATATACATATATATTGTACATTTTTTTAATAATATCTACCAATATCAGTGAAGAGAAAGCATACACATATATAGACATACATTCATCTATAAAGAAAAAATAAAGAAAGAAATAATATACAAGGTCATTTCAAAAGGTGAATTCCTGAGTTAGTCTGTGACCTTTAGACACGTGTCTACCTGAGGCACACACAAAACAAAAAAACCCTGACACAACTGTACAGCAACGATCATTTTACTGCAAACTTGTTGTCACAGTTAATTACCAAATCACACCACAGTTATATATTTCCGTAATTAAGCTCTTAAAATATGATTAACATGTCTCAATTACGCCAGTGATAATTTGCATAATTTATAAGGACTCCTAATTGCGCGTGAGTTCAGATTTTAAGCTTGGTAATAACGGAACACAAAATGCATTATGCCATTACTGAAGCATGTCCGTTTGACTGCCAATATAGGAATTAATAATTACATTTCAGATAGTAGAGGGAAAACCCTTTCCAATGTTTGAAGACAAGTCAAATGTGTTCTTCTTCAAAGTGCGTTACAAAATAATTATTTGTACGGTTACCAACACCCCATTTCTTTTTTTTCCATGATATTCAACAGCAAACATTCAGAAGTTGATTAAGCAATGTTATTTTAGAACAGCTGTACATTGTAGGATCACTCTTTGGAATTAAAATCTGTAAGAAACTCACTATATCAACATGCAGCTTATAATGTAAACTCTAAGACAAAACCATGCTGTAGAAATACAATCAGGTTTACCAGCTTTAGTCATTAGAATAATATTTGTCTGTACTACAACACTTTTAATAAGCAGAGACATATATTGAGTGTAGTGATAGACTAGAAGATATACTGCTGTACGTTTGCTAGTTTGAAGCTGGTTTAAAAGTGGCTCATATTTCAGGCTTTTGGGAAAAACAATGCTAGGATTGACAGGCATTAGATACAGAAGACAGTATCCAAGCGTGAAGAAAAAATAAAATTAAAACTTTTTTTTCCAGAAGTAAGTCATTATTTAATTCATCATTGTTAAACCTACTCACACTCATTTTAATATATCAACTTGCTACCCTGATGCATAAAACAATTTACAAAACAAATGACATCTGTTCTCTAACTTTAATACTTCCATTACCTTCATACACCAGAGCTAAAGACTTATTTGGTAGCAAGACATACTTTTCATTTCTGTAGTGGCTTTGATGTAGTTCTTAACTGTGACAACGTCTCAATCTGTAGTCCTATACAGTGTAAAAAGGTCTGTTTGCAGCTTGTAGGTGGTTTCACGTCCTTGAGAAACTAAAAGTGTAATGGGATATCACAGAGGAACTCCAGTAAAAATAGACAGGTGCTGAGCAGCTGATTGGATTGAAATGACTCTTACAATGCATTCAGTTATATAAATTAGATCTTTGGCTCATTTCACCAACATTAGCCATTATTCTTCTGACCTCTGTAAAATACTCTCTTTTCACTCATGAAAAATAACATTACATCATACTATTAGTCATATTTATAAATGGGTCATCCCCCAGGCATGAAACTTAATACTATTTAAACACAGGCTACAAGAAAATCAGGCATTATGTTGAAGTTGACAGGGGGAGAGAAAAAAAAAAAAAAAAAAAGTCAAAGCAGGTCAACTGTTGAGTGTGTGATGGCGTTTCATGGTCAGATAAATGTGTTTGAAACCAATCCAGACATTAAGTGTGTTTGTTTGTGTTTAAGACGTTCATGCAGACTGATATGATGAATAAATAAAAGCATTTTTGTTTCCAACTTTATTATACGAGTTGACCCTTTTACCATTTGTAATCCGTAAAGTCATAAAAGTAAATGCATTTGAAACAAGCATCTTATCCACATATCAGAGAAAACAAAATGTGAAATCTGATCTTTCAGGAAACTCAACTTGACTTAGACAAATGACTCAGTTCACTTAAGTGATATATATATTAATTTTATTTTTATGAAAATGAATCTTTTTTTAACATCTTTAAAAGGTGCAACATATTTAATTCAATAAAAAAGCATGTCTAACGAATAGAGATAAAGATCACTTCAAATTACAGCTTAATTGTACTTAATTATTGCACACACACAGTATAACACAGTTTAACCTATAACCTATTATGTATTGATATAGATAACATTGTAAAACCGTATATATTAAGTAATTGGTTAGTCATTAATTAAAATAATAGTTCAATAATAATAATAATAATAATAATAATAATAATAAATTTGGATATACAGAAAAGTTGCAACTGCCTAACGCCCATTTTAAATTTAATTTGGATACAATTTTAATGTTTCAACTTTAAGAGGATTCCTCCAGATGGCATACATTTCCATCCGGATATTTCCTAGATTTTTCCTAAAACACAATCAAGGACCTTGGATGTGTCAAAAAAAAAAAAAAAAAAAAAAATACATCAGAAACCCTAAATTCAATCTTTATTTGTTTAGCTTTTCATGAAACCAATTAACCAGATATTTTGTTACTATAAATAGCTTTATTAATACAGAAGAAAATCAAAAGACAAAGTCCCCCCCTCATTTCATTGTTCTAATGCTGAATATGAAAACAATGCATAATGATTTCATCCTTTGAAAGACTTCGCTAATTAGAAATGGCTCTCTACTTACACTCCATAGCCCTTTGTCAAACTGCAGCTAATTGTTCTCAGTAAAAAAAAAAAAAAAAGGATTAAATCAGCTTGTTCCTGACCTACTAACAACAATCCTCAGTAAAAATATTTTTCTCCAGTTAAAAGAAAGAAAAATCAGTCTTGGCAAGGTAAAAGCAGGGTATTGCCTTTTTATTTTACCATAATTTCCACCTCTCTGCTGTAGAGCACCATTGTATACACAGGCAAGTACAAAGCAGGTCCTGCATGCCATTGTTATTAGAAGCATATTAAATAAACACATGTAAAGGCCACGACCGGCTTCTATGGAGTTTTTCCAAAATGATCTGAAGAATTCAAGACATATTTTTTTTATTTTAAAAGTATAGATGTTTGTGCAGGTTGTAGATGAAAGCATTGCGGCAAATATCCGATTTCAGGGTGAAAGGGGGCTGTTTTGGCACTGGGAATTTCCCACCTGAGAGAGAGGCACAATGACTCAGTAGCAACCCCGAGTCATAAACAAGGGCACATCCAGAAGAATTTGGCTTGAAGAAAGAAAGAAAAAAAACAAAAACTAGCAAAGTATACTCTTATGAAAGGGTTCATTGTTCCAAGACTGGGCTTTTCAATTGGGACTCACCTTTTAATTGCATAATGGAGAATGAGTGAAAAGGTGAATGTTTCACATCTGTAAATGACATACAAATGTAACTGTTACCAGACGTTCGGAACTAAACTGTAGCGGGTTAACCTGCTCCCCTGCCCACCAGAACCCTGTTCAATTTTTAACCTGGTTGGCAGTTTGGTGGTTGATGGCTTTGCAAGATGGCAGATCCGCATAACATAAAGGACATATCACATAGACATTGTCAATACCTATGACAGGTAAACTGGTAAAGATATTATCAATCTATATTAAGAAGCATTCATGTAATTTTACTCCTATAAGGAAACATTCAAATGAATGCCTAAAGAAGGAAAAAAATACTTTTAAAGAGAGAGATTTGCCAGAATAAAATAAGAGACAATTTTACTTTGGTTGAAAATAACCCAGGGAATAACTCGCACAGTTACGCTTGGGGTCTGACTGAAAACAGCTTTTCGAATACACCCAAGGGAGAAATATTTGCGTTTACTGAACTTCCACTGAAAAATCCTTGAAAAAACAAGAAACTGAGAGCACACAAACCTTCATATGAAATGGGATACTATCCGTATACCTATAACCTATAATTAACTAGAAAGACAATATGGTAGAGAAGTTAAATCTGAATTTGAAAACAGCGAATTTCATGTCTGCCGAACTCAAAGGCATCTAAACCTATAAAAAGGTTGTGTGTGGCTGAGGATAAAGTAGCCAAGCCGAAGTGATACAAAAGGAGGAATAGTTATTGTATTCCTGAGAAGGAGAGGTAAAAACACAAGTGAACAGTACTGTGATCTACCAGACCACGCTTGCAAAATTCGAAGGTAAGCTTGGCAGGTGATTGACAGCGCCCATAGATTGTGCAAAAACACACAGGTGATTCACTGGCAACTCGCTGCTGTCCTCCACAAGACAATCCCATGAAGTCTGGAAATCTGCCAGAAAATACAAAATACAATTTCCCACTTTCCTAAGAAAAATTAATGCTTTGCAGGAGAATCATCTCAGTGAGGCTCATAAGCAATGCCACCCAGTAAATTCATGTTAGAAACGTATGGAAAATGTTTATAGTACAGTGCTACTGAGGAATGGTGTCACAGGGTTCAAAGCAGTAGGAGTTGATATCCACAGGTGTGCTGGTAAATTTATATTGTCTGGCACTGACTAATTGATGCTGTATTTTGTTAATAATTAAATTCAGTGACCACAGTTCATTATTACTTAATAGGCCTGTATATGGTTAAAACACACCAGTAATGTCCTGTGAGTAATAAATGCCACCCTTTCATCTAACTATAAATCAAGAAATACTACATTTAGATGTATTCCCATCTCAGATAACATAGTAAAAACATTTATAGTGGAAATTAAATATCTCATCATGAGATAATGAAATCGCAGTGAAATAATACAGTATTGTATTATGAGTCTGTAGTAGTACAGAGCAATAAAGTGAAAATATATACGGGGGAAAACTTTTTTTTTTTTTTTTTTTTTTTTAATGTCCAATTAAAACTAGGGCAGAAGTAAATAAACGGGAAAAGGAAGCGAACTTAAAGAGTTAACATAGTACCATTCACCAAAATGATTCTAGTTAAGACAAGCTCACTAAATTACAAGGCATATTAGATCACATCTACATCTGTAAGACAAAGGTGGCTTTCATCCATCGAAGAAAAAATAATAGGGAAAAAATTCAACTTATTCCTAATAATAGTCTAGACATTAAAGATTTTTTTTAAGTTTTACAGAATACAAAAACTTTTAAGTGAAACATAACATTGGCATTGTAAAATATGCTTGTATCAATTGTTATTAGAAGAATTAACAAGACTGACAGAGAAGTAATTGAACAATCTGGCAATAGTATTTAAATGCTTAAAAAAAATATATATTTATCAAAGCCAGGAAAAATACAAATTAAAAAATAAAAGATATGATCATGCAGATCAAATATACATTACTTTTTATAATGCATTTCATATAGCTGATCATGGTTTTATTTTCACATCCTTTCAAATACTAGGCTTTTGGAAAGGGCTTTATAAAAGATGTTCAGACCCTCTAGACCAGGGGTTCCCAAAGTGCGGCCTGGGGGCCAAATGCGGCCCTCGTGGATGTTTGGTATGGCCCCACAAAGCAAACCTTCAACCCCCCCTTTTCTGAACCTTTACTATATTTTTACAGTTTCTGAAAATGTTCTGTTGCAAATTGCACATGTAATTTGGGTGAAAATAATAAAACAATTAAAGTTAATTAATGTTCCCTAAGAGAAATGTATAGGATATAAAAAGGTATGATTATGGACATATTTAGTTTTCATCTGTGGTTCATTTTCTGCTGGGGCCCCCCCATCCCATGCAACCTCCGGAAATTGACCCTCCATCACCAGACATTGGGAACCCCTGCTCTAGACAAACGCCAATAGCTGTACTATATGACAGCATGACACTACTCAATGATTTAATATAAACCAGGGCCTTCAGGAGAAGTGTCCTATTCTACATTGCTGTGTTTTAGTAGCAATCCACAACTGCTCGCAGAATTATATCCGCCAGTCAATAAGCAAATGATGCAATGCTTTAAGAGGGGGAATAAATCAAGTTTTAAATGCGATCAGTGCAATTACAAGTTTGAATACGGCCGTTTGTTCCTCTTCAAAATGTGAGCTACTCCCCGTTAAATACGCTGTACAGACAGCCATTAATGACATCCCAGTAAAGGAAAATGAGAACTATTTAGGAATCTTTATGTACAAAGACAAAACATCAAGAGGTTCTCTAGACCTTAATCCAGTTTTCATTAATGCACAAGAAAGACTTAATTTATGGCTTCAAAGAAACTTGTCCTTAAGAGGGAGAACTCAAGCAGCAAAGTCTGATGGTTTATATCAAACAGTTTATGCTGCAGTTCCTCTGCAGGTCTTGAACTTCATTTATGTTGAAATATGCTTGGAAAATAAAACAGGAAACCAGAAATATGTTAATGGATTACATGAGTCTAACAGTGTTCATGTTTAGGAGCTAATGTTTTTAATTCAACTTATTAGGATTATTATAATTATTAGTAGTAGTACATAATACATAAATTTTCCTACATATTTATATTTTATTTATATTTCACAATATGTGTTTTTATAATGTTGCTTTATATCCTTTATAAAACTTTTATAAACAGACTCCATTATGTTGGTCTCATCTATAAACTATATTTCTTGCCCGGTACAATAAGGAAAAAGTATTACAATATGCAAAGAAAGGTAAAGCCCCTTCTCTGGAGCCAGTAGTCTTCTTTATTGCACATAAAGTACATACATAAAGTACATACTTTTTTCAAAAGGCCATTGTTTCAACCTCCTTTGTTACAGCTTACAGTGGATGCTATATATGACGATATTAATCAAGAACATGTTGACTATATATAATAAACACAGCTGGTTTCATAACCCTCTTCCTACACATTGAAAGCTATACAGAACCGACTAAACCAGCAAAAGAACTGAGTGACAAGTTATCCACATGGATAATCAGAGAACATGCAGAGTGTTTAAAAATACACCTTTTTCCCCCCCTCTCATAATTCCGCTTTAGCTAAAAAACTGAATAACTGTACAGGGTGGAGGCCATATTTATTCACAAGTCCAAAAGTGTCTGTGAAAGGGACAGAAGAATTTGCATCCCTAATGAAGCCCCCATTAAACTTGCATCAGAAAAAATAAATGAATAAGGAATTAATTAAACTGACATCATTTCTGAAGGTAATGGGCTCTCGTCAAAAATCAGCTTATTCGTTTAATTTTTTATTTTTTATACTAATGTTTCCCAAAAGGTACTGCCTTAACAATGCAAACTCCAGCCTCTGCATGAGTATTTGTTATTAAATTCACTGAAAACAATCTTTCAATGAAAGTTTTCACTTCAATAAAATAAATAAATATATAATCAGATACAAATCAGGAAATAGGCCACACTAACAATTTTTTCGTTTTTACATAGGAATATTAATCATGATAAAAAAAAAAAAAAAACAGAATTCGGGAATTAGTTAGAATTGCAAATCCGACAATTTGCATGATATTAAAATTCAAAACACAAAGCTGATTAAAATTAGGTGTTTTTTTTTTTATATAGGGCTTTTACAGAAATAAATCAATAAAACGAAGAGGAGAGAAATATGTTCTCCAACACGTCTACTGCACTTGTAACGTAGACATAGAGCACGCCATGTTTCTCCAGTGTTTTAAACAAAAAACACTTATTGACCAATCACTGTTTTATATAACACACAGTCCGTCTCAGATCAAAAGCAAAGCACCAGGATAGTTACTAATAGCTACCATGGCGATCCCCTCAGTAAAGAGTTAGCACAGGGTTGAAACCCGACACCGAGAAATGTTGAAGTTGATGTCTGGCTTCCCTTACCGACCGAGCCAACCTGTACGTGCCAGCCTCCCAATCCGTAATGGTTGTGCACACACAAAATCTCACAAAAGTCTCAGCTAAATAATGTGAACTTCTGATACCCTGGAGTTCAGCATTCCTTTAAGCAGAGCAAAAACTAAAACATGTTGGGAATGAAGTGGAGTGCTTACCAAAAATAAAAAAGTTGTTTCTGAGGAGGAGAAATAGCCTTGGCCAAAATAAAGTGCTCCTTTCTTGTTCTTTCCTTGTGGTTGATGTACCATTGTAATTGTATATACTGTACTGTAGTCTACTTAATATTGCTCAGTGTGTCGCTCTAAAAATACACAAGGGGGTCATGAGTTCAAGTCTCCTCTGCCTTGGGTTGGCACTTGGTCCTGCTAAAGCTGTCAGCTGCTCTAAAACAAAGCAGGGGTTGCTGTGGAGTGCACATCTACTGTACAAACAATTAACAAAAGATTCCTGGAACACATGTAAATCATTTATGTGGAAAAAAGAAAAAGGAAAAAAGGCATTTGTTTAAGTTATTTGTGAGTTACTGCAATTATTTTGGATGGCCCGCTTGCCACAAGTACCTGCAACACACAGACCACATTTGAAACTCTCCGCCAAGCAGCACTTTTGAGACTTCAATGCATTATTCTTTGTCATCGGTCGCTAAATACTTCCATACAGTGACCGTAGATTAACTTTGCCAGTGATATGGATAGTAATCTCTGAAATTTCAGTTTAGCATTTTTGTTTCATCGGCAGGAAAATGCTACTCAGAGAAAAAAAAAAATCTGCCATCACAATGCGCAGTATATTTTCGCAGACACTACAGTTTGTACGAGTGCAATGATGTTGTTATCAGGTGTTATACGTAGAAGACTGCCTATTACGTTAATTTGTACATACTAAAGACACCACCCTTTAACCAAACAGAAACCCCAATACGAGTTTTTGCCATATTCAGGTGTAATTTATCTTAAAATGCCGTAGTATAAAATAAAGATCTATCATCACCTTTCAAATGAAAGTCTTTAAAGGCTATTATTATGACGCTGTAAAACCGTGTCGGTAGCAGTTGCAGTAATGCTGTACCAGTATCCGTTTTAAACGAACATGCTTACAGCAGATTTAATGTGTGCTCTTTTGCTATCCACCAGGGATCTATATGCAACAATGTAAAACTGAAGAGACTAGCTGAGTCTTTAAAATATAAAAAGAGCTGACCTATATCACAGTGTTCAGCACACTGGTAATAAACATCACAAAAAAGCAAGAGCAAAACCAAGGTCAAGTATTTTGTTACATCTTAAATATGTTTTGTGACCAGTATATTTTTAATAAGGTGTAATGGATATAAATACCTTCTTCAGAGAATTACACTGCATGTAAAATGATAAAAAAAACTCTTTACTATGTGCAAACAGATACAGTACTATCTTATGCAAAATGAACCAGGCTGTTTGTGTCACAGAAAGTCCTTTTCCAAACTGCAGCTTCCATCTGAAACCCAGACACAGTATACTACAAGCTTTAGAAGACAGCATTAGGTCTTCAAAGGTAGGATTTAACAAACACTGCAATAAATATCGGTACTTGGGTTTTAAAAGTGCATGAAGCCTAAAATAAAATATGTAGACTGTCTCTCAAATATCAAACATTGTAAACAAGAAAAAAAGAAAAATGCATATATTTATATTCCCCAGTGTGAAAGCATTCAGTGGTGCTGAAATGTCAAAAAATAGAACAAACCGGCTAATGTGTCTAGTGCTTTTATAAATATTTGATGTTTTAAAACACAATTGATTCCAAAGCCAGATCCAACTTTTTTAGCAAACCAGAAACTACCAGTTCAATGCTGGTATGATATATTTACATTATAGTGATTTCAGAGCTGGCAACGTTTGAAAATCCATCTTAACAAGCTGAATACCAGGGCTGCGCGAGCTTTGAGAAGCAGGACTTTCAGAGAAGTATGCAGAGACCACTCGGCATTTGGCAGTTTTGGACTGTAGTGGTCATAAGCCAAGAAAAATAAGGACGCTGCCTCCTTTTAAAGGGAACTTGTCTTGACTTTTGCAATTTTGGCAGCAAGCCTAGAAAGACAAGTCATAGTTTATTCAACAAAAGAGATTTTTTCCAGACATCAGTAGCTTACAATTCAGTTTAGAAAGAAAATAAAAAATATAAAATCTTAACCAAACGCTCCACTGTCGTGTCATTGTCTTTTTCAATATCACACTACTACTTTATATTTTATGAAGTCCCTTCTCTGCACAATTGTAAATGCCCACCACACACACATATATATATATATTATATATTGCACAATTATTAAATGTGAAATCTGGTTTTATTTGCATCATATGCATAACCTGCTACTTTCAGGTGATTCTGTAAAATTTGAATTAAATTCCCAGTGACTTAAGAATTCTCATTGAGTGTTAAAATGAAGATTAATTTTGTTTAGATTAATACAAGAATCGTACATGATAAACCACCCGGGAACAATATGACATCTTACCGCTTTGAAAATTAATGTCATCCCTTTTAACAATGCCCGGCATACAGTTGTCTCATAAAACAAAAACACGACAGGGGGTCTCAGCTCGCAAGTCAAAGGGATTCCCCTGCAGGGCTTTTATCATTAAAAGCCTAGTACACTGACTGCCCCTGTCAGAAGGCCTAGGCAAAACATACAAGTGACTGCAAACAAAACAACTTCTATTCACAAGAATTCCTTTATACAAATTCATAATCAATTAAAGTAGCTACAGTACTCTCTTAATGTGCTTCAAAGTAAATAATTGTATTTAATAAAGAATATATATTTTTTTTTAAATAATTAGTATGTTTATAATAAGAATCTCCACTTAACTAATATATGAGGTGGAAAAAAAAAAGGAAACCCCTTTCTTAAAAGTACTCAGTTCCTGGTTGCCAATACTGGGGGAGAAGTAAGGGTGAGCAGTCAGGATAAAGTCCAAGTCACTTTGTTCTTCATCTAGATACGAACTTTGGATGAACCCAAGAAAGCGCCAGGGAGTAAAACACTCTGCATAACTCTTTCACTCCTCCAAAACCCTCACGAAACAACAAAAAAGAAGAAGAAAGCCACAGGCCAAGGGCCCCCTGCTCTTCAGAGAGAGTGGTCGATTCACACCGCGTTACAGTGGGGGGACTTCAATAAAACTGCATGCCAATACAGCATCTTTAAACAAAACTGTTAGCAGTGGGCTCCGTGCCAACCTTCGCTTCACAGCAATGAAATCTCAATAAATTAAACTTTGGGGCTAATTAGGAGGGAGATATGAAGCTCCATCTTCAAATAGCATCTATTCTGTTATCTCAGGTTATGGCTGAAGTTTACGAAATGCACGAAAAATGTTTAAATATCATGCCTGGGATTAATATAAATCAGAAACTATCAAACAAAAATTAAAAGCAGTATGTTTAAGACAATTAGGATTGCCCTCACAATGTTCTCCGAGAAATTAAGAAGAAGGGAAAAAATAGTCAATATCTGTCGGAAGAATGCGACATTTTATCTGTGCCAAGTGTCAACGTGAAATTGTTGAGAAATATGACTTACACATTCCTTATAATGTCAGTACGCCTGCTCTTAGTGTCATTATACCAGCTACATGCGCTTTCATAACACTCAAATGGAGGGATAACAATAGATGTAAATGAAACGTGCTGAGCAGACTCCACAACCCACATGTACAGTAAACAATTTCATATTGTACATGGTAATTTAGCCCTACACATTTCATCATCTTCAGCTATGAAAGTCTTACACTTTGCATTTAATAACGTAATTTAATAAAACTTTGAATCAAGTATGAGATTCCCTCTGGCTTACAAGAAACAAAACAAAAAATAAATAAAACCACACAGCTCACGACGAAGGAAGAAAATATACATCAAGGGCTGCTCCTTAAGCTTCTGTCAAGAAGAGGAAATGCAGCGGGGACTCCAAGGTAAATTTCATGCATTCAATATCCTTCCCATTCAGGTGAACAAATGCTACCAAATCCCCTTTTACTGTTGTACTGACAAAACAGCTGGCGCCGAATAAACGGTACCAAATCCTTAAAAAATATCAATCAGCCACTGAGCACCACACCAATAAAGGAGTATATCACTCACGATAGGGGGGGGGCTTTGGGAATAGTGCATTTCGTAGATTGTGAAACAATAAATGCCAAAGTTGTGAATTGCAAAACAACAGCAGTGCAGCTTGTGCACGACAACCTCTGGTTCCCAACTGCATCTAGTGAAGGATTGGTAATATCTCACCCGTCATTTTTTTTTTTATTATATATGTTTTTACCCCATACAAGTGGATTATTAAACCTTTATTTTATTCTTCATGTTGTTAACTTTGTAAATACATAACACTGATATTATCTTATTAGCAGTCGGGCATTGTTTCACTAGAAAAAAACAAAACAAAAAAAAAACACTTGAAATGTATATGAATGCATGAATTTACGATAGAGCATTCATAGGAAGCATATCTAATAAATATTATACATTCAAACCCTGTATGCAAGCATATATCAGGCATTATACAAGGAATGCATAAACTAAATCTCACACCTAAATGCAAAACAGAAAATAATGCCTCTCAATTCTTGCTTAGAAGTGTTGAAGTGCTAAAGCCCCATCACTAGGGTGTCAATTGCAAACCTCACTTCCACACTAATAGATGATGACACTTCCATCCAATCTTCTAATCAGTATCAGTCAAGCAAATGTTAAGCTTCCTTTAAAAATATTTAAATCTCATTTTTTCATATGCTTGTTTACCCCTTGCGCCTAAAGCACAATAAACACTATTTCTGTGCAATTTTACACTTCGCATTCGGATGGAGTCACGTACAATACCAATTCCAGTCCACAGTATTAAAATAAACCGTGTATTTTGATGTATTTATTTTTCAGCAGGCACTCTCTTAATTTGCACTTGGTCACAACATTATTTCTAACTGCTCTATATAATCTTTAACTGCAGTTGATATAAAAGGCCTTTGGGGAAAATTAAAGACAAGCCATTTATAACTGGACTTTATAGTGTCATAAGTGGTAAACCTGCATGGGAAGAAAAGCTGACTACAAAAAAAAAAACAGCAGGGCATTAAGAGTTGAATTAACAATAGTAAAACAGCATCTGGTTTACCTGTTTTTTCTTTAATTTCACACAAGACGTTGAAGAGAGCAGGCTTCATTCTGTGGCAATTCAAGGCATGTTTCCTAAAATGAAAGAGATGAGCCCGTTTTAATACATCCCTGAATGCAATATTTCACACAATGTATTACAATAAGGAAGGTGTTCATCAATAAGGTCCAATTCCGAGTGCTGGGGAGTCGGGATGAACGGTCAAGATGATTAAACATGACATGTTTGAAAACCTTCAAAGTAGCAGTGATGTGCAGTACTTAGGAAATTACATCACGTATCGTTTGAAAATGGAAACCATTGTTTTAACAGTAAAACAAAAGAACAGGCTTGAGTGTTTTCCCAAGATTATATGCACAGGATCATATTTGCGGGACATTGGAAATTAGAAGTTCGGCCATTATTATATATATATATATATATATATATTGCATAATCTAATCACATTTTATTGTCAACAAAGATTATTTAACGTCACTTAGCAAATAAAATGACAGAACCAAATATGCAATCGTCATTTATATCAATTTCTTATACAAAATCCAAGCTAATACGGCGAACAAATACTTCACGGTATTCTCTATGCATGTAATTGCAAAAAAGAATGTGTACTATTATTTTACTGTTATTAATATTTGATTTAAGCCTGTTAAAGCCTAAATAATTACACAGCTGACTTATACATTCAGATTTATTATACTTATTTCTATAAAAGTGGACATGCATTTTTTTTTTCCTGCCGGTTTTTAAATGAGCTTTATTTTTTCTTGCAGCTGTCCTGGTGAAAACTTTTTTCCACTGAACTTTATTGTTGTATATATATATATATTGAATTAAATGAGTGATTTGAGAAGCTGACCACAGATGTTGATTCATTGATGCTAATGCTTTTGCTTACATTACTGTCAATACTGATCTATAAGGAGTATTACTATTATTGTGGATTGTTTTTTATGTAGGCTTGTGTGCCACTCATTTAAAGTGGGATCTTTTGACACATGTGTCTCACGACATTATAACACATGTCCCTGTGAGTTTTGTGGTCTTTTTGACAAGTGTTTTCTGTACACAATGCATCAGATAAAACACGTGTCACAAAACGGCGCACTCCTCTGGACCAGGGTGCAAACTCATGTTGCGATTTACCTGGGTAAGGAAGTCTTATCTAATGCACCTTTATTGTATGATGATTATTATTATGATTATGATTATGTGCAAAAGTTGTTTCTCTAGACCAACCAGGCTCGCAAGCATATATTCACCAATCTCTGTCCTTCAGCCACAGTTTATTCTAGGTGCAGAAAAGCACCTCTTGCAAAAACTGTATAGATCAAGTGTTTTAAATGTAAAGCACTATTTAAAATCTGGGATATTATTGTCATTGAACTGATGCATTGTCATTTCCTAACGTGGTGCAGATCTCCTCCATGCCTATCCGACGCAATGAGGTATTATTACCCTGTTAAAGGGATTAAACACATCTACAAAAGGTAGTAAGTAAAGCGGAGTTATCGTATTTATAGATAGCTGCTATCTTATTTATAGATAAGCCAAGCATATACAATTGAATGACAGCTATCAATCCTGCAGCCAGACTGGTCGTGTTTAGATAGAGATTACATACGTGTCATCTCAGGTCTGGAAAAGTTATGGGATTTAAAAAATATTGACGTGCACATTTGATATGAACACTTATTTGTGCACTTGATGCTAATTGTCCATGTTGCTCGGCACAGTCATTGCAATTGTTGTGGGTCCACGATTGAGGAGTAATTGTCCCCATTGGGTATCCGAGGGGGGGATGTCCATTCGCCCCGTTAGCACACACACAAACAGACACAAACTAAAAACGCGTTACCTGGCCTGCGCCTCGTCCAGACTCTGGTCTGTAATGGTCATTATTTGCTGTAAAATGTCTCCAATGTCCTGTTTCCGTCCCCCCTCTCCGTCTGTCCCTCCGGTTCCGTCCTGCATGTGCTGGGACAGGCCGGGGTGTCCCGCCATCCCCACGCCGGCGTGAGAGTGCATCAGCCGGGGCTGCTCGTCCATCTCCGCCTGGGCTCTGCCTCACCTCCCCTAGACAGGCGCTGATCCCTCGGGCTGGAGGAAAAGCCTCAGAAATACCTTCGGATCTCTCTCTCTCTCTCTCTCTCTCTCTCTCTCTCTCTCTCTCTCTCTCCCAGCTGGTCGGAGTGAAATCTGATCTGAATTGCAGTCTTTAGCCACTCCTGCTTGGTAAAAGAAAAAAAAAACAGGTTCAACTTTCAATATGGGAGCCGATCCTGCTTTAATCACGGTGGCCTCGGCCTCGGGAAAACGCAAACTTTTTCCCTGGAAGGCGGTAATGCGTCTGGAGCCGGTGTGGAGCCCCTCCTTGCCGGGTACTTGCCTGGTTTCTGTCCCTAGCTTTTGTTTAGCAGCCCAGGACTGGCAACTGACACACAGCCCGGGTATGGAGCCCTGACTCCGCCCGAGAGACGCCATTGGCCGGCGGCACGCCTTAGCCCCGCCCCGGTGCGCTGCTTATGAAACGTCAATCATGAGACCGGGAAGGTGGGACTGGCTAATGAGCTTAAAGAGGCGCTGTTAGCAATGGGACAGCACTGGGTGGCCACGCAGTGATGTATTGAACCTGAACTTGAATAAATAAGAGCCCTTGACACAGGAGAGCTGCTGTCAGGTAGCTCGGGTGCCCCTCTTGACCATTCATGTTCACAAAAGCAGTCCATTTATTTTCCATGAGTGTTGCCAAGAAATAGATTTATTGCATGCTGGTTTATATATATATATATATATATATATATATATATATATATATATATATATATATAAAGACATTGCTTCCATGTGTCTTTACGTTGCGAAATAAATAAACTCAGAAGTGGTTTGTTATTCAATTTTTTTAATACAAATAAAGACTAAGATGATTCGTACTATTAATTCACTTGAGACATTGCCCCCATGGTGGACTGAATGCTGAAAAAGACATACAAAAAAAAAAAAAAAAGCTGTGGTGCCTGCCTATTTGTATGTTTTCCACTTATTCTGAATCACAAAGCGCGCTGGCAGTGGCTTTGCTCATACAGGTATCTGAGGCGGACGAGCTTCACCAAGCTTCACTGGGTCTCCTTAATTTGCAGCAGTGACCCATGCTGAGCAGCCGTGCAGCACGCCCTGTGACTGGCCTGCCTCAGCGCTGCCCCGCAGGCCCCGGAGGGACGCCCAGACGCGCTGCTCAGGCAGGGATATTGAAAAGCAGCGACTGAATACTGTGACTGGGGCATCTGGAAAACAAAGGAATCTCTGGACACTGGTCAGAGGGCAGATACCATTTGGCTAATTTAGATCTATTTCTTATGAGAAAGAGGATGGGAACCTATAAAAGGCAGCAGCAAACAACAGATACAGGTCAAAGTAGTTCGTGACTTGGATGGGGTTTATAGTATTCATATTTACATTAAAATCCACACACTTACAAATATCCTGACCCATTGCACTCATCGTCACATTGGCATCTGAATCTGTTTCTTATTGAAACCTATCCCAGAAAACCTAAAGGGACTGAATTTAATCCTGCTTTATTTAAAACTAAAAAAAGATTACCAGCAGTCTGCTTTCCAATGAAGCACCAGCCTTTTTACAATCTATAAAGCGGACAGTATTTCTTTATATATATATAAAACACCAGGGTTTTTCCAGTAAGAAACAGCACTCTGACCTCCTTAAGGAATCTAAAAGAATATCTGCTTTAAAAACACAAAACCTCAGCCTAAAATATATTATCAAATGTATACTTGCAGTCACCTCATGTTTAAAAAAGCATGTAAACAACATGCATATTTTACAGTTAGTACATTTTTAGTACTATTTGAAATACTTAAATATGCTGGGAAGTGACATCAGTGGTGCCCAGCTGACATACAATCAAGTCTAGTGGAACAATGGCTCCCAAACTCTTCCAGCCGAGTGACACCTTTTCAGACTTTTTTCATTCAGTGGGAAAGCCCTAGTTCCAGCTGACACACCGTTTGACTGTTGAAATTTGAAAATGAATATGAATAATACATTAGTAAAATTAGTAGAGCAAGGTTACAAATGCTGAATAAATGCAGTCAAGGACTTTCTATTAAATAAATCAAAACGTATCGCTGAATGAGGACTGAGAGCATGAATGAGGCATAAGCATGAATGAGGAGAGAGCAGCAAAACATTGATTTGTTTTGCCTCTCTCAGGGTGGTTTGTCGCGGGGGGTTTTTTGGGGACCCCCTGGGATGTCTGTGAGGATTTTCAAAGTTCTTGGGATCTTAGTCTGGAAACCCCACCTGGGTTATGTTTACAGTACTGTATGATGAATTACAGTTGAGGTGACAATCTTGTGAAGCTTATTTAAATTCCCCATACACAAATACACACAAACACACACAAAATACAAACACGCACATTGTCAAGTTTTGAAGCCCAAGGTCCTTTCCGTATTCAACGTACTTTAGAAATTACATCATATATGTGAGACACCTTGTAGTTTATTTCTGTCTTGTTGTAAAATATGTGAACACATTTTTGGAACTAGGAAAACTTTGCCTGAGGTTTGAATGAACGATCTCCGACAAAGGCACATGACTAGTGGAAGAACATACGTAGTTTTATATTCATATAAAATAATAAACCTTCCTTTAGTTTGTAATCTATACCCATATAGAAACACACGATATAAGTGCAACTTGCTTGGCATCAATGAATAGACAGAGACATACAATTACAAGGGCTTATGTTTATATAGCTACTCAGACAGCATTAACCTATTCGTTATTCTATATAATTTATTTTAATCTTCTACAGTGTTAGACAAATGGGTTTTCATTTAGAAGAATGTAATGCTCAGGATGTAGGAAATCCACTAAATACATATATTACAGACATTGATATGTTATGTTCAATGGCGGTCTGCATTGTGAATCAGGGAAGTTTCATATTAATAAACACACAGACAATAACAACAACATTTAAAAACACTTTCCAACATTAAAAAAAAGGAAATGGAGTAAATGTTTAGGATACGTTTTTTGTGGTGCACACATTCACTTCTAGGTTAATCAATGGTTATGCAAGTTATTGAAATTGTGCATATGTTTTTTGTTTGTTCATATGAAATCTTTGTCTCTCTGTTCCAATTCCTGTAGAGTTACGGTGGTCATACATCCCAGTACAGCTCAGAGCTGGATTACAGCGTTGTCACACATCCCACATCCAAATCTTCACAGATGTTACAAACAACCTCAAACACAGACGCCTATTTAGTAAAAATAAATTAATAATGGGGAATATTTATGCAACAACCACAAAAAAAGTACATAAAGCAAATTAAAAGATGAAAGCACTTTCAGTCGGAGAAATCAGACGAAACCGAAACAATGATACCATCTGGAAGAGCACAACAAAGCAACAAGTTGAACGGAGGACATCTGTGCCCTGTGTCAGTGTTTATTTGCATAAGCATTCATTTGTATAAGAAACAAATAAGTATTGCAATTCAGGTATACTGTGATATGGTCAGATTCTGTGATGGTCTGCATATACTGAAATGTTAATCAAATAACCATGCTTCCTTGTATTTGCTTATACCTAATTAAAGGCTTAGACATTTGAATTTTCAGGACTACTGATCGAAATCACTGTTTGAAATGTGTATCATTTTATACTTAACATTCTTGTATTTATCACGGACTGAAGGCGATATGAATCAAAATTATTTTTAGGGAACATTTTGGGGTATTGGATAAACACAATGGGTCATATTCTTAGCAACAGCATACATACACTGTTTCTTTAAATCCAACAGCAGAAGACTACAGCTGCATCAGCAACAGTCAATACCAATTGCCACAAACAAAATCAATACCCTCTGATGACTTTGTAGTGCAAAAAAATTTAAGGAAAAGATTGCTTGAAATGATTGAAAAGCGAGCTTTTGTAGAAAACAGAAGGACCTACTAACATACCTTTGCTTTTTAGTAGCATATGGAATATGTTTATCAGTATATGTGATTTTTGATTGAGTTGTATTTTTCTCTGAACTGTGGTGTCTCAGCACAGCCACGGCTTCTGATCAGTCAAATCTAACCCTTCAGAGGAATTCACTGCCACACCCTACTTTGTTCTCTATGAAATCTAGGATTGGATGTGGTGTATCAGTCTGTAACCCATTCATTCAAATGTCAAAGACAATGCTGCTCCTCTACCTTTTTCTGCATTTTGACCTTTCCCATAAAACCGGCGATGTTCAAATAATGTCCGTCATTTGATTCTGTCAGACATGATCTTGTAGCACCATCACAGAAAGGTAAAATACTTCAGTTGTATGTTTTTTAAATGATGTTATTGATACAGGATATTTCATAGATGTTATATGGAACAGTATTTTACATATGTTTTATTTATTTTTCATTGGAAACACATCTGTAATAGTCATTATATAATCAATTAATAGTGATTGACACATTATTTAACAACATTTAAGATGGTTTTAAATATTTAAGCATTGATCTTTTGCATTTTCCCAACATCATTTCTCAACATTGCCATAACTGTAATGTAAATGAATGTTTGCAGAAACATTGTGGTTGTGTCTCAACAATGTTCAATTTTCAAGGAGAATGTTGTGACAACAGTCACCGTGTTCAATTGTTAGCTGGGAAGCTCACAATTTTTAAATATCGTATCCCATTTTTAAATTATTATTCATAATACTTTATATTTGGTTCATCTTGAATACATATTCTCACACCTTCAGAAGCTTATGATTTTCTTTTTCTTTTTTTTAGAAAAATCTGAATTTCAGATTTACATTACTTTTCAGTATTAGACTGCAGACACTGAGACATCAATTCAGTTACTACAGGCATGAAAGAGGATACATTACAGCACATTGATTAGCTCTGAATTTGGGGTCTTACTTTACATAACTTCAACAAATCATCTCAAGATGACCCCAGCAGTAAAAAGCATCCTATAAAACGATGTATTTTGTTTAAGAAGGCAGGAAGTGTATACATTATGTTTAGCACTGTAGGTCATTCTCAGATCTGGCTTTGAGCAAATCTAAGCTGACAATGTTGCAGTCAGTAGTAGATCAGTTGACATTCTTCGATGCTTCAGACTGGAGTCCATCTTTAGAGCCTCGGGTCATTTTTTAAAGTGTAAGCGCATGAATTTGTACTTTCCCCTTGACTTGACTATAGTTTTCTGCAATGTGTGCTAAGCATTAAAGAGAGCATTTTGTTTTTGTGCCGTTTTGTACTGAGGTACAGATAAGTCAGAGCACATCAAAGACGTGGACCTTCTCCGTTGCTGGGGCTGCATTTGTGCCACTGGGCTATAGACACAAGCACAATACTCCCATATCTGTAATCTTCACCATGGTCAAATATTGCACCAGCAGGGAGTCGGCTGTATACAATTCCTTGTGCTTCTTCAATTTAATGGTCCTGAATAATATGATAATATTCTCAGGGTTCTTTCTTATTGCAGGGAAATGCACGACTAGAAGCTGTATTGAATTAAAGCACTTATACTGATGATTATTTAATGTGAAAGAGACTCGAGTTTGATTAAAAAAATAAAAATAAACATTAATTAGCATGTTGGAGATCTACCAAAGAGGCTTGGCATTTTTTATTATTCTTCAAAGAAACTCAACATGCAACATTTTCAAGTGTTATACATGCAAAACTTGGAATGGTGTTTTTTTTATTTATTTTTTTATTATCATATTTCCAGCATAATCTGCTATTTAACTTATTTCTACTTACATATGTACAAATTTGTGTTCAGAGAGAAGCATGATGGAAAACAATCTTAATGCTTATATTGGAGAGGAGGCAAGCCAGTTATTAAGAAAATGCCTGTCTCTGTTGCCTAAATTCAAATGCAAGCTGATTCAATGTGTATGATAATGCTTTCAGCCTAAAGGCAGTCTAGGCTTCGGAACAGTTGAGCTGTGTCTTCATGTTTTTGTTGCTTTTATTATTATTATTATTATTATTATTATTATTATTATTATTATTATTATTATTATTATTATTATTATTATTGGTTATCATCACAATGACAACAGAAAGAAAGACACAGAAATCTACAGTTGAACTGTCGGTTATACAACATCTTCCAATACGCTGTTGATCATAAAGGTCTCTTTAAGGCAATATCTGTAAAGCTGTGCAACTATTCTATCTGAAATAAGAAAAACAACCTTACATCAAGGCAATGCACCTGTTTCTATTGTATATGAGCAAACCCTCTATTAAGAACCAAAAACACAGCCTTAAAGTGTACACCAAGGACAAGGGGCCTACATAAAGCTATGGATCACTCTATAACCATGCCTTGTGTCATGCTCACTTTAGTGAGGCAAGACAAAATGAAAAAGTTCTTTGTAGAAATGAAGAGGTGGACAAATATAAATATAACTCAGGGTCAATGGTATAGAGACACATTTGTAGAGGAGTAAACGGCCGAATTGCTCAGCTGGTATTTCCTATTGCCTCTGCCATGCACAGTGGAGCCCATCGCATCCCGAAGCACTCATTTCTAATGGAAACACCTGCTGAGAGAGAGCAGACAGGAGCAGGTGTGAGTCTCCCTTTGGCCATGGCAGGCTAGTGTTTGCATCTTCAGCTCCAATCTGCATCAGTTTGAAAAAGCCAATCACACAGGACTGTACTCCACAACAGCATCTATCTTGGAAACAAGATTTTCCTGCCTGTTGCGCTATCTAGTTCATTGGCCATCAGTGTCTCTGTGGCCATTTACACTTCCCAAACAGTTCTGAAAAAAGTCCTCTGCCGCTACAGGCTTCATTTGCCCAGACACTTTAGATATTGGCTGTTTTGGAAAAGGCCCCTTTGGGCACAGTTTTGAGCTGATTCACACAGCTGGAGTTGTAAAATCAGGGCTGTCATAGACACAGTAACCTTCTTATCATTATACCTCCAGAAGTGAACAAGAAAAGAATCAAGATAAGAGCCTCAATTAAGAAGTATTTTCTTGTCAACATGAACGCTGACGAATCACTGCTTTGGATTAAAAGAGGTGTAAAAGAATATACAGATTAAATAATGACAACATGGATTTAGCTGGAGTATTTCTTAACCACTACATTACTACACTTTATAGTAATCATTTAACATGGATTGTGAAAAACTTTGAAAACCTATACATTTACATAATGGATCATTATTGAGGAAATATGATGGTAATATATTCCACTAAAGTATAAACATTGATGTTGCAATATCGCTCTACATTCAAACAGTGAAATATTGCTTTGATACAATTTCCACTTGAAGCTGGCCATGTTACAGTCTTAGAAGGGGTTATAGGTCCATAAATGTACGGTATAAGGTCAGACAATTACACATTGAGCAATGCTGAGCAATTAAATACACTATACAGTGCATATTATTGTAAACAAAACATGGTATGCATCAGTGCTGTAGTATTGGGTATACTCTAATACCAAAATATGACGGAAATATCCAATCTTGGTGAAGTGTCGACTAGGGAAGGTGGGGGGTTATGCTTGTGGTTTGTCGACTGGGGAATGGCGGACAAATTAAATAATTAGTTATAGGAATTATAAGGAGTGTATATGCCAAATCTTTGAGGGTATACGCAAAGATTCGTGGGCATATGCAAAGATCCCTTCAAATGATGTGGCTGCTTATGCCCTCGACTAAACCACTGGTAGGCTGTTTATTGAAGCATTTTGCCCTTCACTTTCACCTGGGACCTTGGTGGTGATTTTTTCTCTTGTTAACAGCAGGATTGATGTTTCAAAATCAGGCCATTGATAATCCACAGGACTGTGACACTAAGCAACAAAGGAATTACACTCTCCAAAGAAACTACTCAAGCTCTGTTTATTCCTTTACTTCAAATTTTAATCCCATCATTTTTCTCAGAGTCATATTTTTGTTGTACATTTTACAGTCCTCAAGATATTAATTGCAGATTTATTTATACTACATAACAAGTAAATAAAGGCAAATTATAATTTTGAACACTCAAGTTTTATCTCACTACCCGTGAAACAACATCACAAATCTGGGACAACCATCTGGGATCGGAGCTTCATCACAAAGTTAAATCTTTGCAAATGTACTTATTTTATGTTAGTAACACTGAGCTGGAGCTACATTGGTGCTATATCAGTTTTATTACTTATTTCAGTAGTTGGTGTTCAAGGTGCAAAGTTTTGGTTGTTTCTAGTTTTCCAGTTTATGGTAAAAAGGGATTACCCTTCTTGCTGCACACACCATCCTATGCTCCTCTCTGAGGTCAGTACCATATTTCAAGTTACACAAGTGATGTCATTTTCCTTACAAAAAATAAAAAAAGTGACATTTACAAAATCTCCCATCAGGATAAAACCCTGTTAAGAGCCAGTGCTCAACAAATTGAACCTCTCTAATCTATTGGCTTCCCACAGCATTTAATATGTTATTATGCCATGCCATTATATTCCCTCAGGTGCAATGATCAGGCAAACCCGATCAATCAATCAATACGGTGAATAATTGATCCATCAATCCCAATGAGACGTGTGTGCTCTTTCATGGGACTGAACTGACCACAAACACAAGCCTCCATTTTAAAACTAAGGAATGGACCAAAGCCATTGACTGAGTTCTCCATCCCCACGCCTTCACATCGGGCCATTCAAACTTTAACATTTAATCTTTAACATTAGTCACAGGTCAGTGACAGGGGGAAAAAATACTTATTATATTATTACATTTATTTTGTTTCTATTTGTAAAAAAAATATTCTGAAACACTCACATTTTAACGAGAATAATGACACTTAAAAGTTAACTTAATTTGGAAAGGAAATGTAAACTTGCCAATGCTGCAATATTTACTTTTTTATATGCAAGAACTTTAATTAGTGTTTTACGTTGCTTGTACTGAGTTTTGAAAAATCAGCAGGTTTTTGTTCCCAATGGTAATGCATGGAAAAAACGTTACTACTAAAGTAAAGCTCTGTAAATGTGTTCTTTTGCGCTTTTCTTTATTATATGTGAATGCATATGTACACTACACACTGAGCAAAGAGAAACCGATTGATGCCGTGCATTCACATATCTGTAGAATATCTGGGAGCTTTGCAGGGACAACATTTCTCAAACGCACATCAAGAGACTGGGATCATTGGTAAATGAATGTCAGAGGTCAAATTCTTACTTCTCCTCTTAGATTTCAATAATAGTCACTCAACGTCATTCAAACACGCAGAATTAGATGTCCTTGATGGTCAAATGAAGCAATTATGCGGAGTAACTGCGACCCTTGATCTGAGTAATCCAGGGCCACATTTACATTTATTTTTCAAGATTCCCTGAAGACTGCTAAGCAAAAAGGACAGGTTTCCACCGCTTAGATGAGTTAAAGAAATCAAGACACACAAGCACTGTGATTCCTGACCATGCAAAGCTTTCATTCCTTCCTTTAATGTCAGGGGCACATAATCTCATGCAAACCTTATGTTGCATGGTGGCATTGGTCTTACTGCAATTATATATATATGTCATATTTACATGCATGCTTTAAATATATGGTATGTAACACTGATAACCTATAAACCAAATTCAAGAAAGCAATTATTTATAGTACAGAATCAGACTGTGCAAAACAATCTGTGAATTATGTTTTAGTAAGACACTGTATGTTATAAAGTTCTCTGAACTGCACAACAGCACCAACCTGTTGCTCTTTTTAGCAGGCTAATGCATTTTTATACAAATCACAACTTGAATCTTCCACTATTTGTTTATTAGTTATTTATAAACCAGCACTTATTTATTTATGATGCTAGTCCCGATACTCGCATCTTGGTTACCAGTATTCATAAATTACTTTAAATTAAGCTTTTTTTCTCCTCAGCAAAATACATACCTTGCGTACTTAAAGTGTAAGTTTTAGTTCCAGCTACAAGTTACTAAGGTACAAATACAAAATTGGGAAAACTGTTTCATTTTAAAAATCGATGGAGTTCATTTAAAGTTAGAATAAGTAAATCAAATCTACGGGAAGCAAGAGCTTTTAGTCCTGGAACGGAGCCCTAATCTGGATACCCACAGAGGTAAATTGTACAGTGTGACTTTCTTGTTTATTTTTTCCACAGAATATTCAAAGAAAGACCTAAGCTATACATTTTATATCCAAGCTGTGCATTTTGTTAATTTAGTTTTAAAATGTGAACCACGTTTTCACTCCGGACTTCAGTTTGGACTGAAGCTTTTCATTTGAGGAACTCGCTCGAATACTTCAAACAACTATGCTGGAGTTTTGTGATTTCTTGCCTTTTATTTTTGCCCTTGGCAGTGTTCCAGCCTGAAAAAGGAGGGAGAAAAAAAAACAGGGCTCCAAGGTTGTAGAGTCTTGTGAAGGCTTTGCCGGCTGCCAGGGAGAAGAAGAAAAAGGGCATGTTACGGGCTGGCTTAAATAGACCAAGCGTGAGTCAAGCTCATTGGGAGAGAGCTCTGAATGGATCAATACATTACAGAACAAAGGAGATCTGTACTTCAGGAGAGTTCAGGAAAGAAAACCAAAGACAGGCCAATTTCTCAACCGCTGTCACCATTTATATGTATTTCTAGTATTTCATATGTATTACTATGTATCCCAATTGTATTACTGCACTTTGGTAATACCTTAATAAGTTCATTGTGTAAACTGCCATTTACTCTGCTAATAAACAAACACATAAAATAATATGTACCTTTGTATGGGTAATGTAATGGGCAAAAATGTTTGTTTCCCTCAGCACAAAGGTACTCCTATATATTCATGTATAGTATTTCATGACACAGACATGTTAAATTATATTTAAGTTTCCATATGTATCAGATTTCAAACAACTTCTCTGTTCAAATACTGTTTGTTTGCTTGTTTGTTTTAATTCTTAGGCACCACACACCATTCTTGCTCGACTCTGATTGGATATGGAATTCAATTAGCTCTCTGCTCAGGGGAAATGGGTTCTGACACACTGTGCACTAGTACATGCAGTCATTGACTCCTACATTTTATTCTAAGTAGTTGCTGAAAAAACTACAACTCAAGATGTCACCCTGCCAGTGTACCTTTTCAGAATTTTATCTGAAGTGAGTGTGGCATGGTAAGCTGATTACCACGGCACTACAGGAGGTCTTTAAACTGGGACAGATACACGCCCTGCCCTGAGACGATCCAAGTTGGATGTGGAAGGAGCAGAAATCCATCTTATGGTAATTCTAGATCCTAAGATCCTTCCCCCCCCTCTTTTCTTGTGCTTATAGCAATCAAAGTCCAGGAAAGCCTCCACAAGCACACACTGTCACATCAATCATAGCCTTGTTTATGCATGTGGGTGATTATGTTTCTGTGGCAGGTCTTTTCTTTCTTTTTTTTTCCCTTCTATACACAATGGTCCAAATGACTTTTTGGAATTAAAGGGTTTGTGAATTCTCTTCACCGAACAAATTTAGATCACAAGTAGTAGTATATCATAAAATAAAACATAAAAAAGTACGGTCATAGTTTCAGAATCCCCTCTCCATTATTTATTATATTGTCTGAAACTGTTTTTCAGTTACGTTTCTTCTTATGATTAGTGAAACAGTCTTCTGCTGCTGCAACGCACTGGGGAAGACCAAAGTGGACTGGGCCAGACTGCAAAACACCACTGCTGGGAGTTCAACTGGCAGGCAAAACAACAGATTCTTTCATTACAGTTGGTGGAGCCCAAGTCCCCCAAATTATTCAAAGCCCCTACTATGGAATTTAAAGCTGGTATACAGTGTGCAAGCAAAAAGAAAAGGTATCTTTGTAAGCTCCCACAGGTTAGGGAGAGTAAATCAACTGGCGAATATTCACCTCAGCACTCACTGGAGAGCCCAGCAGAGGAACGGCTGAGATTGAAAAGCTCTTGAGTAAGGATGAGGCCTTCATGCATCTCAGGAACACATCCTGCCTGCCTGTGGCATGTGAAATCTGCACTCCCACACTACGGCACACAGAGACCCGAGAGCAATCTACGCAGGGCCAATTCCTGAATTAAAGAAGGGGCAGACAGAGAACCCAGTTTAATCTGCCACCAATGCAACAGTGCTTTTGAATTCAGTAAAAAAAAAGTACTGTATGTGACGTGTATTTTCCTTTTCATAAAAAATATATTAAAATCCCACTACATACCTACAGGGGGAAAGTAATTTTCCTAGTGTTGCTTGGGATATTGCTTTTGGGCTGCCGATCTCATTCAGTTTAGAAAGAATAATAGACTCTTTTCAACCAATCAGATAGGGCGTTTCGGGGCCACTGACACACCATTCCATTGGCACCCCCAAGGGGAGTTCAAGCAGGCAATAGACCGAGGTTGAGATGAATGTCTCCCAACAGGACCATAAGGCCTAGACTTTAGACCTATTGTTAACCCATTGACAAACAACTGCAGACACCCCTATATCACTGCTTGAAAATAAAAAAGTAAAAAGGCAAAGATTCTAGTCTCAGCAGTCCGGGAAAACAGGTAGAGAAAAACAAAATCGCACAACAGTTGCCCTATACAAACATCTATTTACAGAGACCCTAATTAAAACAAATAACTGTTTGTGTAACCATATATATCAGGCATGAATAAACTGTGACTGGAACAAATAGAGACTACACGCTGTTTGCAGCCTGAACTGCAAAAAGTCAGTAACTGTGGACTCAGAATTAAGCTTTAATCCAACCATAGATAAATTAAGAGGCAGGAGTTGACTCAGCATTTCATTGCCCTGACGATCCATTGACCCTGAGTGTGGGGCTGAGAAATTGAGAAATGTTCTTTTTAATGTCTATTCAATATATACAGCATCTAACTCAAGATGGGCTGAGCAATCAACTACCAATCCATTAGACTGAGATGTTTTTCAAGATTGACATGTCACTTGCGATGCTGTGTTGGCTCGCATTCAAGGTTAACCTTTTAAAGGCAGCTGATTGTTGCAAGAAGGTTAAACAACACATTAACATGCATTAAAATATTAAATTATGGCTCCATTTGCGTTATGAAAGAAAACAACAACATAAAAAAAGAGGCTTTTAAAATTATGAAATGAATTGATGAAGTGGTTTCCCGGGGGAGCTCCGCAGAAAATGACCATTCAGGAATATCTGTGTAGAAATGGGCAAATAGGCAGAAAAAAAATTGAACTTATTTTCACACTGAGGTTAGCATGTGTATGGAGCCAGTTGGATTGCTGTGAAAGCAACAGGTACAGATAGGACTCAAGAGGTAGGGACTGCATTTCCCACAAACCAAAATGGGCCATGAACAAAACAGAGTACATCATTTTGCTGGAGACTGAAACCCTTTTGCATTTTTTAATTGTCTCTTGCTGCAATAATAAATGTATTTTTGTAGTCTGGTACTCAGTGGATGTCATCTTTTCCAACAATCTACGCAGACAGTTGCTTCATAGTACATGACACCAGGTCTTTCCTGTAGGTACAACCCATCCAGGCTACAGGACAGAGGCGGAGGATTGAGTTTTGAGGTCCTGCTGGTCTCTGGCTGTGTGAAGGAGTCCTGTATTGGTGGCATCAGACAGTTGGATAGTGGGTTCTACAGGTGTAGGGTTTTCAGGAGGCACTGAGAGGTGTTCAGACTTGGTGCTCTCCATAGGGTCCTCTCCTGAGTATATAAACTCCACCTTCCATACGAGGACTAGCCATTAGCCGATTTGAAAGGCTCTGGATTATGGGGGAAAGGAACAGCACTTCGATCTCTATCACTTCCACTTAGATAATTAAAGCATCCGCAAAGCCATCCTGCTTTAAATCTAGAGGAGAGCTCTCCTATCACGATTGGATTGTGCACACCACTGCTTCCAGCTGAATCTCAGACCTTTTACAGTCGAACGCCACACAGCTGAATGACAGCTTTCCGCTTTCAGCAACAAACGGTTAAAGTGGAAACGAATGATTATAAATTATATCTGAATTGATTATTGTATAGATCTCACTGTTATTTGTTATTCTATGTTACCTGTTCCATGGCTCTACAACCACAATCCTCAAAACTAGCGATGTGCTTTGTAACTTAAAGGTAAATCCCCTACCCTCTGGACAGTCATGTGATAAATAACAGAAGAAGCTGGCGAGGAGAATAATGTCAACTGAGTGCAGGGCCTTGATGGGCTCGGGAAAAAGGGAGCACTTGTCACACTTAATTTAATATCTTTCGATATCAGGTGAGGTGAGTTAAATGTCAAAGGACATGGCAGTGATTCTTGAGCTAAAATAACAACATAATGTACAGTTTCACCACATGACTCCTAGCACAAGCAATTCCACAATATTAAAAACCAAAAAGCAGGTTTTTTTATTTAAAATTATGGCAAAATGTACCCCAAGGAAATAGACACATTTATCCAAGACTACAAGAGAAACATAACAAGATTTACCCACTCATTAAAACAACAATTACAATCACACAGTCGACTTGAATATATTTTTCTATTGATATGAATGAGGAATAAGAATGGCTAGTGAGCCTCCAAAACCCTGATGATGCATTTTGTGAGATTGGCAGGGCACGGTTTCTCCTCTACTTTAAATCTATTAGCTCTCTGCTTTCTTGGACTGTGCCTTGACCCCAGCTGAATCATTTCTGAATCACTGTGGACAAGCAATTACAATGCATTGGGAGGACAGAGAGTGTGCAAAAGTATAGCATCCAGAGACGATATTTTCATCGCCTGCAGGACAAATGACGCCGGGGTGTGCTATAGTGAATCATGTCTGGGAAGGTAAGGTGCCAGAGATTACACTGAACAGGCATCCAAAATGCCAGGACCTCCCCAATGCTGCTTGTAGATGCAATTACGAAACTGCAAATCTATACATATGTTTTAAAAATCTGTCCTGTGAGGATCAGTGACATGCATTGCTTTATTTCTCGGCAAAAACGCTGTGTTCAAAGTTTCACAGGCAGCATTCAAATCCACATTGACTACACTGACACCCTGTTGAACATGTGAAACGATACACTAAAGCTCAGTTACCCTGCTCACTCACTGCACAATGTTTAGTCCCCACTGTACACTGGTAGATGGTGTTTATTTGGTTGACGATGACCTCTCCCTGCGATCTGAATGTACGTGATGAGCTTTGAGAATGAGGGAGTAATAGAAAATGGCATCTGCACGCTGTCCTGCACTTCAGTTTGTTTTTACTAAAGGATGTTTACTGTGTCAATGCTTTGGAGTGACATTATTTCTGTAAAACTACAGGATCCATATATGTAACAGCACTCGGGGCTTTTATTAAAACTGAAAAATGTGACTGATGCAAAAATCAGGAGCCAGTAGCTGTTGCTAGCATTTTTCTGGAGTAATTTGCATTAATAAAGAGGCTGTTCCTTGTCGGAATGTGTTTTATCCAGTTTAAAATCCCAGGGCGATCCCTCTCGGAAGAGCTCTGGGAAAATCCGACTGTCAGAGCCGACAAGACAAATGAATCCCAATGTCAGCAGCGTGTGGTTCAACGATGACAGATTGAGAAGAACTGTCCCTCTGTCGACAGGCATGCTTCATTTTCAAATTAATAAATCTGAATAAAATATTTTTCCTTTCATTATGAGTAGTGCTGGTTTGACAGCTCTGCTGACAGGAGGGAGTAGGGATGCTGACGAGAACAGCTTGCCTGAATTCCACCTGGGCTTCAGCTGCTGTATTTTTATCTATCTTTTCCTTTTGTTATTCCTCTCTTCTCTTGCTGCATTCACCTGCAAACACTCTCCCTGGCAAAAAAAAAAAAAAAATGTCATTGTGGTGGCATTGGTAGCCGCAGCTTCTTTGCTGTGTGCTTTTTGTGCCACACATCTGCTCCACGAGAAAAAACAAAACAAAACACATCCTTAAAGGCAAAGAAAATAGCACACGGCGTAGCGATAACTCAAGGCTGCCTCGCAAATAATAAGGCTGGAAATGAATACAAATTTTCTGGTCAATTAATCATCATTAAAAATAATGATTAGCCAATTAAATACCAAATAATTATCTGTACCAATTCAGGCTGAAATATGAGAACTTCATCTAGGGTCCTTGTGCAGACACATCCACCCTCCCCTTGGTTTTATTTCCAATCAAAGGAATATGCTGGTTGACTGTTGTTGTGCTGTGCTGGAAAGCTATGAAATAAAACTGACACATTTGCCTTGTAAAATCAGACACAATTAACGGTAGTTCTCATAAAAGCCTTACATAGCAGTAGGCCTTTCCTGAGTGTCAATAGTTGAACCAATGTGCGCCGTGTGCTGATAGATACGGTATGACTGTTGCAATCAAATGGGTAAGTTAGCAAAATATGAGAAAGCAAGAAATCATGATTACTACTCTGGTGTTCCTCTGACGTTGCCGCCGATGATTGACGCAACTGTATTCCAAATGAGAAAATATTTGAAGAGTAATCATTTCCAGAGAAAATGAAACCAGATAATTCACCACTAGCCTTGTCTTAGTGGCTATCAGCGGTAAATAAGGGAGCGAGAGGAGAATAGTGGGGTGGTGCGTGACATCAATCCTTTCTGGTACAAACACCAGAGGTAATCCAGTATAGAGGGTGCTGAGACATGGGATTAAAGGGAGGAGGTGATTTTTACTTTTTCTAGAGGTGCAGATTAGTTTTAAACCCGCTGTTCTTTAATGAAACTTTAAAATAACCTGTTAAAAATAAAATGCCCAAAATGCACACTTACTCCAATCGCTTTGTTTGTGTACAGCAGAATAATAAATGAGAGCGATTACATTTTTTGAATAGAAAAGGCTGAGTGATAGCAATTTAAAGCATAAGCAGGATTTAAAAAGTAAATTCCATGCAGTTGCAAAATTTTTTATTGGATGCATCCCATAAGAACCAGAAAGAAAATGAGCGTAAATTATTTTAAGAACGCAACCACAACCACAGGAGTGCAGAGTTCTGTGAAATAAATATTTTTGGAAGCAAAATACAGACAAACCCACTATTGTTATGGAAATTAGCATTATAACAACTGTAAAAGTGAAAGAGTTAAATTAAAGGGATTAGTACATTAGTTAATGACCTTCTGTATTAAATATTTACAGTTGCCTGGATTGCTGTCATTATTTTTGTAAGACATCTTGCTAAACACACATAACTACTGTTCCTTTTCTTTGCAATTTGTAATGCATGTATTCAAAGCCTCCTCTTTTTATCAAATTATGTATTTCCACTGAGAGAAAATAAAAATGAATTAATGTTTCTAATCAATTTCACAATAAAGGAAGGCAGGAAAGTATATTTCCTTCTGACTGAATAAATCATCACATAAAACGTGTTTATAACACTTAGAGGAACTCAACTGTTTACGATGCAGAAACCTGCTAAAACGAATACCACACATTCATTCAAATGTACTGTATTAATCCCAACAGTAAGAGCGTAGAGCAAAATGTAAGCATCCACCAGAAAACATGTGCTCCACTAAAAGTATGATAATATATGTGAACATCTGGTATTCAGAACTGTGCCAGGATGAAAGACAAAGCCGCACATTTAGGCACGGATTAACAAAGATCCCTTGTGATGTGCGCACAGACACTCACCTGGCTACAGAAGGAAATAACGACCCCTGTTTGGAACAGATGATACCGGCACTGTCTCCACTGAAAATAACATTAAAAAAACTGTGGTGCATAAGTGGCACAGTCCAGCAAAAATAATTCTGCATACTCACAGGCCGAACAAATTAATATACAACAGCAGGAGAAAATAAAAGTGCCCTTTGAATGCAACTTTAAGGCTTAATGTTGCCTTCACACATTCTCCCTGGTCCTAATGCAAGCTGATTTAAATGAAACAGTATGGCTAGGAATGCCATGGGTCTATAACCAGACAGCAAGGTACAGCACAATTGTGTATCAGTGCCATTCTAGCAAGTAACACACTCAGTAAATGCTGATAATGTTTCCCTAAGCTTGGCTCCTCCAAGCTGTGCTCTTTAAGGAAAGTATTGTGATCATTTATTATGAGCTTACAGAGACCAATTAAGTAATTAAGCACTACCTGAAAATAAAATCCTGCAATGCGATAGACTGGAGGACAACCAATGTCCTATTCCTTTAACAAATTCTGGCATTATCACACTTTGTATTTGTTACACTTTTATTCTTTATAATGGTGACTTCACAGGACTCTATACACCGTTTTGACGTTTCACATCACAGTAAACTTATTAGCACTGAAATGGTCAGTGCAATAACATACACCACTGATTAAAACCAGATTTGAAAATTATAAATGCGTTAAGAATGTTTTAATAAGAATTTAGTTTTTTCTCATTAATTGTATTCCCATCTGCCTGTGATCTAATTACAAGGGGAGTTTGAGGTTTGATCAATTAATTTAAATTACATAACACGTGCACATCATCAACTCCATTGTCTGCCGTACATTAAGTTAGGTGTTACTCCTTGTTTACTGCATCTGCCGTAAATATTTAAACACGGAACATGTTTTTGGGGGGGATATGACAGTATATGTCAGTAAAATTTCAGCAATAAAAGCTTTCTCTGTAAATGAAACGGATTCAATCCCAATGGGAATGCAAAGCTTTGTCAACAAATACCAATTAATAATAGAACACAGGTACCTGGCATAAGAACACTGCGTGACATATTTTCTCGAAATAGATCTTCTGATTAGAATCCCTGTATCTGGCTCAAACCACTCTAAATTAATCAGAGAGGAATTTTAATTGCAAGGACTTCATGTATGGTGAAATGACAACAGACTCAATATTCTGTGAGAAGCTGTTTCTTCACAATAAAAATAAAAACAAAAATAGACACCAGAGAAAATGCACTCTACAAAAAATGCACTTTTAACTGAATAATATTACAGCATAACTCAATATTTTTGCTATAACTGAACTGATATATATATAACAGTTAAAGAAACGTAAAATAGTTTATGTGGTCCCCATGGCTAGACTGGGAGAGCTCTAGGAGTTGTCTATGTTTAGTGCTTTCAGTAGGGATGTAGCCAACGCACATTTAAACAAAAACGTGAATTGTATCGCTTTTCAGCGTATGTAACATTTTTTTGCATGTTTTTCATTTTATACAGCAATTATTGCAGACAACAGATTATCTATCCAGTACATTTATAGTGAAACAAACTAAAACTGAAGACCTCAATATAGAACCTAGAAATACATATGTATGAAACTAAAGGCAGTACATACATTAACTAATATACCAAGGTCCCTTCCATCCAAATGTTTTTACCATATCATTTACTACTCATTATGTTAAAATATTACACACACGTTAACTGTCAAAACCATACAAAAAGGTGCTAATCTACCAGACTCTGTACATGTTCTCTCAGTCTTCATGTGTATAATTAAACTGAAGTCAAACTCTAAACAAGGGAATATTATGTACAATAGTTGCACACAATTCAGCCGGATGCTACTCTGGGAGGAAATTACATCATGCACATATCAAAGACTTGAACTTATATACATAGTGTATAGATATCAATAATATTTTGTTGTACAGCTCAGAGAAGAACAGTTAACCAAATATTAAAACAGTATTTATACATAAAGATACTTATACAAATCATACATTTGTTTTATGTCAGCTAAACTGTATCGGGAAGCACTGTTGTGCTGTTGTGTCATGCAGAAATTAACTGGAGGTTCAAAGGAAAGGAACATTTTGAAATCATGCAATAAGCAAACTAAAATATACATTAAAATCAAGGTGTGATACTCTGAAATTAAGCCACTCAAAGCATTCCTACCTGGTGATTTATTTCTTTACCTGACAGATTGAAAAGGCTACAATTCTCAATAATTGAAGGCAAGTTCCTGGCTGGGGCTAAAATCTATACTGTTGGAGGGCCGTGATTGGAAAGCACTGCCCTATCAAACAGAGTGAGCTCAACAGAAGTGGACTGACAGCTGCCTGTGATCCAAATAGGGCCCGGCAGGAAGGGCCCGAGTGCGGAGGGATAAAGAAGCACCCCCATTCCACGGGGGGTGAAAGAACAAGCACACCGTTACACCCTTGGCCAAGAGGACAGTGGGTCACGTGTCACCGCAGGGTCACGGTCACTAGGGAAAGGTGACGGCACAGTCCACCAGTCCGGACCCATCTCTTTTCAGATCTCAAAATGGAGGCTGGACTGCTAAGGTAACTAAGAATTTTCCCAGGGTCATGCCACTTGGAGTAGCACAATATCCTGCATTAGAAAACCAAACCCTCCAGTGAAGGAAGACTGAAGGACCACTTTTATCTACAGATTGCTTTCAAAAAGAGGAGAACACAATAAATATCTTTTTTAGTTCATACAAATAAAAACAAAAAAGCGACTGCAAATAAGTCTGTATTTCTCAGCTCGGTGCTCCATAACCATTTTTATTAGACAGTATTTTTCCTCTAGGAAAAAAAGAGCACAGCATCTATGATGTACAGCTTTTAAAGTGATGCTTTAAAGCATGTAGAAATATTACATTTTAATATTTCCCATTAAACACTCTGGAAGGAATATTGCCACTGATTTTACTAATTCAACCGCATTCTTTTATGATGCATTTTGTTGGTGGCCATCAAACTGTTCTCTCGTCTCCTATCTATGGGAAGAGACAGCAGTGTGACAGTTTTATCTGCAGTGCTTAAGCCGGATTGGTTTCGTTAAAACAAACAGATACCCAGAGATAACCAGCGCTGAGAGTGCTCCGTCTCCATTCAGCATCCATCTACAAATAGGGGTTATACAATCTGAAAGCACATTAGACAAACAAACACAGGCGTAATTGTCCTGTGGCCTGCGCTGGGGGTTTTCCTGCTCCCTGTAATGCAGGGAGGCGCGTCCACAATTGTTTCAGAAGAGAAACAGTTAAAGCCATAAAGACATACCTCAGCCATGACCCCTCACCCTCCAAGGTATCCCCTGTGCAGAATTCTTATTCAACTCCAAACTGACAAAGTGTTTTTAATCTTTTCTTTCCTTCTCTCTTGGAGATTGGGAAACAAAAATCAATACTTGCTGGCAGGCGATCTAGCAGGCTGTGAATTACAGGGCTGCATTTTAGAAACGGCGCTCTCTGCAGCCTTGAGCAGGGAACCTTGGGAGTGCCATTTGAGATGGGAGGTCATGAGTTCAGCCCAGGACCACAGTCTGAAGAGCAAGGTATTTACTGCCAGTGCACTGTAATGAAAAATAACTTCCCACACCGTACCAGGAGAGAGGGGTGCCCAATATCGCCGTCTTTTTGTCCTTTTGTTTTCTCCATATCTCTGGCACTTCACTTGCAATATATCACGAGGCAGGCTGGTTATCATGCCCACACCGCAAATCTGAGGGGACAACATATTGACACCCAGCCCTGTCATTATCTGTTAATCATACTTCTGACGTCCATTCCAGGACCAGGGGTTTTGGCAGCTGTTCAAGCAGCATTAAAGGCCGTCGAATAAATTCACCAGGATAGGAGGCATGTTATTTTTCAGTCGATTTGCTGATTGTTTTTCCCTTTGTTTATTTGGGTTAGTTCATTTTAAAACCACTGCATATTGAAATTGCACACAAACCTTCCTGAAAAGAAAAACACTGAATTTTAGATACACATTTTTAAAAGCAGTAGAGCCTAATTAGAAGAACATTAAATTCTAAAAATCACTGGTGTATCTCCAATATGAAACCGACTACTTATATTATGTTCAGAACCAGGGTTTGCATTCGTCAATGTAGCATATTTAGGTTTTTTTAAAAAGAAACTATGTGAGACAGTGGCAGACGGACATCAAAATATGAAGCGCAGCATAGAACACACCAAGAACACGCCAAACATGGCATTGTGGGAGGAATAGCAAAGTATGCAAAAATAACAGGATATGACCTAGCACATCAAAGTATAAATCAATACTGTTTTTCATAACTGGAACTGATGCACTGTTAATATCTTTAATGATCACACCTGAAACCAACCCCAAGAAGACAGCTTGGTAAAGTGACACTTTAGCATTGTAGGACTGTTTTGTTTGATTGTTTCACCTCAACTCTAATCTTTGTGTATCCTGAAAAGCAATGTTGTCTTTTATGTTATTCTTGTTTTGTTTTGAAGCAGTTTTCTCTTCAAGGACCCTATTTGCACCACATTGGCCTCCTGTCATTGAGAATGAAATGTGTCCTGCACTGCCACACTTCCCCATTGGCACTAAGGACATCGGCCTGACCCTACAGCTTGAGAGATATTAGATGCAAATACTTTTTCTAAGTCTTGAGTTGCGTGGGAATCCACAGCTTATGACAATGTTTTCTAACAGGTCTTCAAATTAGAACTGGAAAAACTGAAGACAGAAACTCACAGGGATACAATTGTTGACAATACAAACTCTTAGCATTAGGTAGGAAGTCAACAGTTTGACAACTTTGTCAGTTTTAAAGCATTTAGCCACAAAATCACTTCCAATAAGGTGCCAATCCATTACATTCAGGGCCGATTTTATTTTTCCATAGAATAACAAACAAACAAACACATAAAAACAAGTAGGTGACCAAGACTTTGATGCTAAACCCAGAATTGTACTGAAAAAAGCCATAAGCGTTTGCTTAGATCAATGACCAAGACTGGGGTTCTCTTCAGTGTCAGTCAAACTTCCTGTGAAATAGCTGATAGATGTAATCCTAACCCTAAGTATCGGTTACCACAGCCTTTACTGACCTTTACGAAAACTGTTCTGATTATATTTGAATACAGGAAGCACAACAAAACCACAATGATGTACTTTTAATGTACACAAACTTATCTTCCTCCTCCTTCTTCTTCTTTTAGGATTATATGATCAGACACATTAGGAATGGTTCTCAGAGCGGAGATAATTGCAATATTCAGAGACAGTGCCAAAAGAGAAGATAGCATCTCACAAAATCATTTTCTTTAATGAGGGTGAGCTGCACGATAGTTGCCCTTAATAAACCCGACTCCTTAATTAGATCATTAGCTTTCCTTTTTAAAAGCATAAGCACATTTTTTTTAAACTCAAACAGGAAGGGACTAACAATTTAGTATGGAATGGAGTGTCACAGACTAATCTAGGGCTACTTTACCTTCCATAACATTAAGCAATCTGCCATTAGTGCTAACCAGGCAGTTGTAAACCCAGGCCCAAAGAGTCACCAATGAAGATTTAATTTAAAAAAACATACTGGAACATTAATGTCTCAAAAGCAAATTGTAACACAAATTGTAAATCAGCATGTGTGCATCCACTTATCTCTACTTGATTTCTTCAAAAAATGAGTTAGTGTGCTTTTACATTTGCAGACAAGCTTCTTTACTATAAGGGAATTACAAAGAGTAAAGTTTAATTACTAAATTCTAAATGGAACATCTAAAATTACATAAAACGGATCAGAAAAGCAGAATTAGTGAATTAATGAAAGCAACCAATCCTTCATGCAAACTCTCATATTTACACATTATGACAGTATGAATGCTCTCTAAATGACTACAGCGTGTATTGACTAGCACCCAACTTTGGCATTGTCGAAAACAGTTTCCTGAAAGATGGAGTCGCATATCAACCAGGATTGCTAAGTAAATAAAGATTCACTTATGACGGGAGATGGTTTCGGATGCTGTCTCACAATGTCATATTACTCAATTATCCCAACTCTCAACAGCTGGCTGCCAAACGATTAGGACTGTGACGATGATAATGATGATGATGATGAAGGGAACGCATAATCGTTTTTCAAATAAGCAAAGAAATCGCTCACTCTTTTATGGGCCTACATAGTCAACTTTCCTATCGTTGCTTATCTGTATAACCATAATGGCCACACGACAAAGCCACACAAACGGTGAGCTGAGCATTTGTCAAAACGCTCTTCATCTGAAGCCAACCAATGGATTTAGGAATTCAATTCACCAGCCACGCTGCATAGAAGCAAAGTCATGCCCAATGCTCTTACCCATGGAGGCCCAAGTCCACTCTTCCAGATGACTGTTTATGCTCTTATCTTCTATCTCATTTCTTCTATCTTAAGCAGTGGGTCACTGCCCTGGTCCAGGCGACATACTGTCCTGCCGGTCTGTATTCTAGCTCAACTCTTGGTTACATAACTGAAACCTTAGCAGAAATAGTAATTTGCTTAGTTTGACTTCATTTATTTGACTTTACATTTATTTAGTTCTTTGTAGCTTTCGAAAAGTTTGAGCATTCAAGTGCCTTACATCATTTTACATTTCCCCAACCGTTTAATGTAATTAAAAAGCTCAGATAAGCCAAATCATTACTTCAGTTAAGGCTTCAGTGAAGTAAATGAGAGCTGGGCTGGACGGTGGGCTGAGAACCACTGATTGACAGTAAACACCTTCAGGGACATTAGACCGGGCAAAAGAAAATTGATAACAGTGTTTGCTAAATAAAGGAAGATACAAATTAAGTTGATATGAAATTCATTAGTTACCAGATCAAGCACATTGCACAAAATACTTTGTTTGAATAAAAGCTTTAGACAAATGTCAATATTATACAAGTGCTGAAGACATGTTCAGATATTTTGGAAATTCAAAATAGTTTTATAATCAAATATGCAGACAACGCTTGCTTACAGGGTTGACAGTATTGAGAATTGCTGACACTTAAGAGGCGCTATTATTGTATTTTTGGATACATTTTATTTCTGAAACTGAAGTTTATTTTGACAAATGAAGGGATATCCCTTGAATATTTTATAACCCATGAAACAAAATATTGATTTTGGAAAATTTTTCTGCATTTGGAACTGATACAATGCACACAAAAATAATACAGGCAGAAACAAAACTAAAGACCATCAAAATCATCAATGTCTTTTTCTGCATTTACACATTAGTGATAACAGTAAACAAAAATATTCCATTCAGGTTTAATGACTTGAATGTCAAGCACTCAAAGGGAGAAGGTGAAACCCTGCATCTGTCTGCCCATTAAACCACAGAACATCGCTGTGGAATTCATTGTTGCCTCTAATTTCATCCACAAAGACCTAATTGAAACTTTCTTGCGATGTTTTGCTGCTTGATTTGACACTGGCTTTTCCCATTGTCATAAAATCAATACTTCTGCCTGTCTCTGCTCTAACTGGTAGGGCTCCTCTTTTCATTCAGCGTTTGCAGGAGATCAATGGGGTTAAATGATCTGTTTATAATGCCTGGCCAGCCTGTCGGTGGATGTGCGAGGCTTGGGATGTGTGCCACAGAGCGTCAGGAGCTAGCCACCTTTTGACGCATTTCCCTGTAATGGCCTTGGAAAAGGGGGCGGGCGGCCGCACGGCTGATTATAAATGCCACGCGTCCAATAAGTCATTAAGTAGGAGACCAAGCACAGGGAAACCAATCAGGTATGATAGCCCACACATGGCGAGCACAAAATAAGAAAATACTTCAATACAGGCTGAGCAGGAAACTAATGAGTGGAAATAGATGAATCTGTTAGTTTATTTCATTTATTCATGTCTTTCACTACAACGAGTGTGGACTCGTACCCAGCCATGTTGTTAAAGCTGACTTCCTTAAAAAAAAGGCTGGCTGAGATTCCTGTTTGGAAAAGCAACTAATGCAGCGAGATGGATCAAATAGCTTCCTCTCGTTTGTAACCTCTCTTATGTTCTTTTATTTGAGAACACAATGGTTCCATTAAGTATCCAAATCCCAGGGGGGCAAACACTTGATGGATTCAATGTTTGAATCCTGTTTATACAGTCCACAGAAAGAACAACAACAAGAGATTTTCATCTGTCCTCCTTGTTTATTTATGTTATCTAAGAGTTTTTTGTTATCGATTTTTCAGGCCCTTTCAAGAGCATCAAAATAAAGGACCTAAACTTTGGGTGTATTTACATATTGGAGCCACAGTCAGTACAGATGGCCTGAACAATGTGGACTAAGAACCTCACACCATCTCAAATGGACTCTACCGACCCTGTGGGCTCCAGACACTTCTTTCTTCTGGTTATGTCAACTTGTCCTACAAGTGGCTCGTATCAGTTGATGATAATGACACAAGTTTACTGTGCTGACACGTCAAAACCCATATATTCTCAGGCCAATCTGAAGCGAGAGCTCTGGCCTCCTTGATTAGTTTACTATGTGTGTTTGTTGCATGGACCGTGGCAAGCAATAAGCCCATATTTTAAGTGCCAACATCCATGCATCCATGTTTTTCTATGTGAGGCCCCAAAGCACAATATTCTTTTTGGTATGTAGTTGGTTGTTCAGTCTGCTTAGAGAGTGACAACCAATGTTCATGGAATGCCTGCCCAGATCAAATCAAGTCAAATCGTACTTTAGACATGAAGACAACCATAGAAATGACTTCTGCTGCTCCCGTATAAACATATTGACAGTGGTGTGTAATAATAAATTAAAAACCATTTACAGGAGGGTGAAGCAATACCACAAAGAAGGGATACTAAGAAACTCAAAAGGTTTACACTTCAGTGTCAACTGTTTTCCTAATTTCTGAATTTATTTATGTCTGCATTAGCTTACTTGTTTATTTTGACTATAAATATGATTCAGTGTGAAAGGTAAATGAGTATAACATAAAGCACCGATGAAAAAGGCAAAGTGGCAGGAGGGGGTGGGGAGGTGAATTAGTACTTTAGTTGTGAAACTGAAGCAGGAATAAAATGAGTTGATATTCCAAGTTAATGCACTTTAGCAAATAAAGGAAAGCAGAAGCCATTTGGGTAAGTAGTGAAGAAATTACGTGAGAAGGTGATTTAAGAGAGACTTGTCAAGGTGGTGGCGCGCGAGGACCTCTCGGGAGAAAATTAAAATGGCTTTCGTAATGGGAGAGACGAATGTGTGACCACTCCGGATTTGGGACTATTACAGCTTGTCAAAACACTGGAGACAAAGAGGAAAACTATGAGGATAGCAATTAGACGACGTGAAGGAAAATGGGCTGCGTCAGACTGATGAAAAGGATACAGAAACAGACTTTGGGAAAGGTGTTTAGCAGTGGAATTTATTAGCCCTCCTAATGAAGCACGAGATTAAATGTTTTTGCTGTTTTTCAATTTAGTTCCTTGACGTTATTTTAATTGGATTAAGTAGATGACGAAGTCATTTTAATATTTCTGTAGATGAATGTCCCTTCTGCATTTTAACTACTACACAACAACCTCATCTCTGCTCAAAATAATTACAGAATACCATCCCCTTTGCGCTGTCTTGGACTGACTCCACTTCAATTACACATTTGCTCAAGGTAAGACCGGTTCACGACTTTTTTTCTGTTAACTGGACTGTTTAATAAAAAGGTCATTGTGTCTGACTGGAAAACAGAAAACAGGCTAGATCTGGGCAAACCCTGAGATGGACATTCACCTCTCAGCAGAAGATGGAGTTTTTCGTGCAGCAATGAATTCTCCACACAAAAACACAACCAAACAAGCGCAAATTAACCCAACAAAGAACTGTTTAATCTGTTCCTTTCCGATTTCCAACAATCTCAGCACATTTTCCAGCATGGGAATCTCTCCTGCTGTGTTTGTCGGTTAATTAAAGACCCCTCACACACAACACACTTTTCCTAAAGAGCTTTGGCTGTGGCGGCTCAGTTCCGGTTTCCCACTCTACCCCCTCTGTAATTCTTAAATCTCCCTGCATCCCCACGTGAACATCAGTGCGGAGCTTTAATGTTCAATATAACCCTCCAGCACCAGCTTTTAGGCGTCTTAGGTTCGCCTCAACCCACGGCTTATATTTGTGACCAAAATGTGCTGATGTTAATTCTGATGATTATGACTCTTATTCAGAGTCGCTGTAAATTCATTTGCCTCCTCTCTAATCTGTTTTATCAGCATCAAAAGAGAATCAGGCCGTGGGCTCCTGAGGCTACATTTGTAGGTCTGTGGCAAGCTAAATTACAGGTTGCAAAATTAGGCTGGAGCACAATGGTGATATGAACGTATTTAGCCAATTTTTTTCTCCCTGGCCCATTTATTAGCCTGTGCGTACACCAGACGCAGATGAAAATAAAATGATTTGAACTCTGGCATTCAACTGCAGGCTTTGTTTCTCATTTGCATTTGCATATTAGAGTGTTTTCTTGAAATGAGCTATTGAAATTAATTCAGGATTAATTGGTGTCTTTATCTCATTAGGACAATCTAATTTGGGGATGATGAAATTGTTTAGACTCCCGTTTGCATAATTGGATTGCTCTGAATTGCTGTCATTATTGGCTCTTTAGCATCATCTGTAGGCCTCTCTCTGAGCATCAGCCTCATAAAGACCAATCATGTGTTGCAGCAGTGTTTAGTTAACCCTTAGAATAAACTCTCAAAGAACAGAGTGCGAGGCAAACAGCACAGTGGTGGTTCACTCACTCAATCATCAGTTCGTTTTGTATTCACTCTCACCTAAACATCTTTAAAGGTCCTACAAGGGAAGACACAATAGCCTTTCAGAGATGGGCCCTTCCCAGCTCATTCCAACCCTTTGCATTGGACTTGGTTCTTCCCATTCCTGATGCATCATGGATTTGTTTCTTTTCTGTCCCCTGTCCTTTACTGAAATGATAATTAGCAATTAAGCAATTAACAGCTTCATGCAAATAAATTCCTTCAATGGAGATGTTTGGGAAATGTGTTTTTGTCCATCCCCGTAGGGCAGGAATCGCCAAACTGTGAGATTGTGTATGTCTTGCGAAGATGCCATCAAATGAACCTTTTTAATGAGAGCTCAGAGGACTATTAATGCATGGAAATCAGCTTTCAGTGTGTATTGTTATGAATACCACCTGACCACAGTCCAGGACAATTATCAGGCCACTCTGGGAAGGCTATTTTCCTCCATATACACACAACTCCATGTAGACTATACTGTAATGAGTTTGCGTGACTTAGATTTCTCAGGAGTGCTTTACAGGTCAAAATTATAAAAATTCTCTGCAACCTATTGTGTCCCCGGGATCCTCATACATATTCTCCCCAAAATATCCTTATTCCAGCACATCCCTGTAAAAACCAGCTAGTTCATTTTTAATTAGATTATGCAGCAGATCTAATAAGCAATTTGGGACCAGCTTCGAAGAAAGCTATGCAATTAAATTGGAATGGACTGGAGCATCAAAGATTTTTGAGCCAGCCTTTCATGAAGGTAACAATTTTAATTGCAAATTTAAAAAGGAAAAAAAAAGAGGACATTGGGAACATAAAAAAGAAAAACGTAATTTAAAGGAATGCTATGTGACACCAATAGACATTCAATACAATGTTATTTATTGTGCTGTTGGAGTTGACATCCAAAGTTGAAAACATGATGAAGAAAAAAGCTAAAACAAAACAAAAGTTATGTGTACTTAAAATAATAAATTCATTCATTCACTTATTTCTTCTGGCTTCTCCCACAATCCTTTGCATACTAGCTTCCTTCACTGCAGTATTTCAGGGTGATGACAGGGGAGGTACCCAGAGTATTAATTATAACTGCCTGTCAGCGCCCACAATTCTCTTATAGCAGTACACCTTTGTAACTATGGAAACAACTTAACAAGGCCTGCAGTGCCCCAGGTGTGAAGGAATTTCTGTATCAGGACTTGGGAAGATGTATGAGAGAGGGAGCGAGAGAGAGAGAGAGAGAGAGAAAGGAAGAGAAAGAGATGGATACAGACAGACAGACAGACTATAAGAAAAGGAGAGTGACAGAGAAGAGAGACTGATACAGACACAGACAGCAGCGAGAGAGGGAGAGGGAAAGAAAGATAGAATGATGTACAAAGTTTATGTGAGCCAGTAACTTTATAAAGGGGCACATAAAGTTTAATGTGCATGTAATTATTTGATCTGTGCTTAATGTTCAGAATTGAACCCTTCAGACAAAGTGCTATTATTCCTACATTTTTTTCCCTAGATGTTGCTTTGCAAATCGTACCACAGAGGTAAACAAACCGGACCCGTGCTTCCATCATTTTGCAATATAATAACATAATAATATATTCCTCAGCAAAACAGATTCTAATCTGGTTACTCTGACAGCAAATCTCTTAAGTAAACAACAGATAGCGGAATGAAATTTATGGTGCTAATACCTCGACTCTGCGAGTCAATGAAATTAGTCCCTAAAGGAGCCGTTTAAAACATGAAGACTGTAACTCATTTAGCTAGATATGCAAGAAATGCCGTCGATGTAAAGGTGTGTAGGAGGTCATCCAAAACGTATCTTTCTTCTCTGTGCATTTAAATCCCTTACTTATTTCCTTCAGAAACAATAAAAGTGTAGTTTGTGGGATATTTATGGTAGATGTAAGTAAAAGTCAATGTTTAGGATTGTGAGTTTGGTTGAAAGTATGCATTCAGCAAAAAAACAAAAAACAGCTGTAAAGTTAAACAGTACTGGTGTCTTTAATATTATTCATACATATTATTATAAGTTTAAAATCAAACCATAGTGTTGTTTTTGTTGTTGCCACAATTCCACAAACAGATACTTCCATAAAGCAGTGCAATACGTGTCACTCATTATTGTGATCGTGTTTTGGATGCATTTAGCATTATTTATGTTTCTTAAAGTATGCTTCTTAAACTACTTCCTCTGTGTTCCCTGTGCACGTCTGTGTTTGAAAACAGAGAATGTCTCAGAATGCTTGATGAATACATTGATTTTAAAATAGCCATTGTTCTAGCCTGGTCTAGTCAACTCTCTTATTAAAATGCCTTAAGCTATGTTCCATTTCTGAATTATGTAATTTATTCGTATATATTCAGTCACATTTGAAATAGTTAAGGTTTAGTGTGTTCTCTGGAGGTCAAAAAAAGTAAGCTATCAATCCACAGCCCATACCGTGTCTTTAGGAACAACTGATTCGATCCTCACGTTTTTAGGAAGCCAGGTTTTGAGTGAGTTGGTGTGTAGGGGGTCCGGAGCAATTAACAATTTCAAACTACTGTGCCGAAATATCCTACTAAACTGGACTATATTTTACCATTAGGCAGTTATCACATCTTCAAATCGAGGTCTTCAGAGGGCACTTCTGGTTTTTAATTCACGTGAGCTCTTAATTAGTTAATTAAACTAATTATTTACTTAAATGAACCAATTTGAGCCTTTTCCCAGGTCTAAAACAGGCAATGATTGAAGACCTATAAACCCCTCTGGATGGTGGCCCTCAAGGACAACTCTGCCATAAAAGGCTCATCTATGATCCAAATGTGACAAATCTGCTATTCTTCTCTAATGCTCAGCACCTCCGATGCATTTAAAGGATACGCCTGAAACAAGAGTGTCTGTTTGGTTGTCACTTTGTGAAGCCAGGCACTTCCCTGCTTTTGTGAATCGTTATGTGGTTCACGATTTTGCCATGCACACCGTAATGTGTGCGGGTTTGGCTACTTTCAAAGGAGCCGAGACGCCACAGAAAAGCATGCAAACCGCTCTCCAGAGCAGGGAACATTAGAAGCCATCAAGCTGACAGACGAATCATTCTTACATGTAAACATAAATATGAGAGTATGTTTTTTAAATTTTGCAATATCTGTTGCTAGGCTACATTGCATTGTGAAGTAGCTGTCATTGTTCATTTAGCTCTAGGGATTTCATAGATACCATAAAGAATATGTTATCTTTTATTAAATTTCTCCCTGTATTGTGGTAGTTAACCTTGCTCATCGCTGTTGCAGACTACTTCATTCTTTCCAGCAATCCCTTTAAAAACTTTTTTCCCTCACAATATAATGTACATGTTTTTATTTTATTTTAGTAGACTGCACTTAAACTCCTAATTTATAGATATTTCAAATGGAAGACTTGTGCATTTAGACGAGATTTGTTTCCAGGTTTGTGCAGAACAGTCAAGATAATACATTTCCCAATATTCCTTCTGGTTAAACCGCACATTTTGAATTATTAATATTTTAGAAGTGAGTATTATTTGTCATCAGTCATTAATGTTTGGGGGGGAGTGCTTGAGAAGAAGCTGATATTTATACAGTAAAGTAAGTGATATTGTCGAAGATTAGGTTCCACTTTGACTTAAGACAAAATAGATGTCGAGATCGCATCATTCATCCACACATAAACCATCTGTGTTGAAAGGTGACACCCAAGCTTTGTTTTTTTATTCATCTTCATCAAGCTATCTGTGAACATCGCATATTCCTGATCTGTAAATTCTCTTCCCAGCATAGCAAATGGATTTAATGGTACATTTAACAAATAGGTGATACATTCAACCATTAAACAGACATATTTAAAGGCTGTCCATCTGTCCAACCTCTTCATTAAGAGAAGAACATCCGCAACAATTATACATTAGAGACCAATAAAGACAACTCCATATGTACATCACAATACAACAAATTACCAGAAAAAAACAAATCAATCCTAAGAATCTGTTACTTTCAGCCAACATTTTATTTTTTCACAAGATGATTTTGTAAAATTGATATGCACATGAAAGACAGTTGATACTGTTTTATTTTTTCAACAAGCTTAATATTGTCTGAGTAAACCTTAGCTTGGTTTTGTCTCCACACAATTCTACTTCTTTTTCCTCACCTTAGACACACAGGGATCTGTGGAAGTAACAGCCGTCTGCAGACTCCAGAAGATACCTATTCTTTAAGAGACATTTAAATGCGAACCTCTTTTACAGTGGCAGCTTGCAGAGTCTGTTCTGAACCAGATTACAGCCCCTGCTGTGATTCTCAAGAAGTACATCGGGTCAGGGGCATTTCTTTGGGTGCAAAACCAATTTGTGTTTGTTTATTGCAAAAAAATAATGCAAATCACATGGATAAATAATAGACTATCCTGGGGAGAAACACTTCCATTTTGAAAGTTACAGTAAAAAAACTAAAACCCACTAAGGCTTATAATCCAAAAAACTTAATTAGCTGCTGATTTTCCTAATGAAACAAAAAAGGGGGGGAAGTTCCACATAAAACTTACTAATTGTACTAATTACTAATTTAAGTAAAGTAAATGCTTTGCTCATTTCCTTTGTATCATTGGGTGTTGGTGTTTTATCTTTGAAAAAGGGGGTAGTAAATGTAACTTGACATTTGAAGTTTTATGAACATGGGGATGGGAATTAATAGTCTAAATACCAAATGCATAAAATGTTGTTTTATACTATAGAAAGAAAAAGAAGGGGGGAGGAAGCCTATAATTTATATATCCAGGTTTTAAAACTGAACAGCAGTAGAACATAAATATAATCAAACACTGACTCATCAGTCTGGGCTCTGTCCATATATGTGTATGAAAATTATGGATTTACATTGATATGAAGCACATTATTCTCCAATCTCCCCAGTTAGAGATACTGGTAAGAGCTGTCAATGGTAGCTGTGGTCTTTACCACTGAGCTTAGTTGGGCTAAAATACCATTGCCCTTCACGTTTCACTGGCAATGTAAGTTCCTCGTTGGGTTTTATCCTACACAACTATTACGGGTGAAGAGTGCTGGTTATTTCCTGTGGAAACTCAAATACAGCATTGTCAGGTGCCGTGCATCGTCTGGCTACTGAAAGGTATAGTTTGTCTCATCCTGCATCTTCACATTGAGTCTTGTCACACATACAGGTTTTCCGCTGATGTTTTCTTCTTAGTTATTCACTATGCTTATGAAATAGTTCAACAAGAACAGACGTAAAGTGCCAGTGAAGAAGCCCCTGAAAAGAAGAATATGAGGCACTTCTCAAAGTTTCCTACAGTTCTCCAGCATATCTGTGGCAACACACACCAATGAGGAATTACAAAGTCATATGAAGTCGGCAGTGGCCTTCACTACACACTTTCCGAAGGTGCACACAAGCACTGAAGGCGATCTGATGCAGCAGAAATATTTATGCAAGTAACTGGGAGATATGCAGTTTTCCTGCCTTGCAAGAGAAACTGTTTCATGAAGAGAACGGGGGGGGGAAAAAGCAAGCTGCCTAAACTCAGTGCCCTGTTGTGAGATTTCTTTGAAGTGTTTCTCTCGCACACGCCGCAGCTCCTTTCATCTCTCACAGCGCTTCATCTTTGCATTCTCCACAATGGCAGGCTTCAGGGATGCCCTTCCTGTCCAGCATTCACAATCTCTCTCTGGCCTGTGTCAGTATTTATTATTCATCTGGTGTGCATTAATGATTCTCTGGCTTGGGATGAAGAAACTGACTTTTGCTCGTGCTTGAAGTAAACCCAAAACAAAACAAGAAGGTGTAAACATCTATAAAGTAGATTTCAGAATACAAATAAATCAAAATTTAAAAATGATAAAGTTACTAATTTAATTACACAAATAAAGTGCTCAATTACAATGTAAAACAGATTGTCTTCTATTTTGAAATGTAAATAGGGGGGGCAAAAAATATGCTTAATCAAAAGACATCTACTTTCACTTTTAGAGGTATGGTGCCTCAACCAAAGCCTGGGGTTCCAGTTTTGGCTTCAGACACATCCTATGGAAAATAAACAGTAAGCAAAGAATACAAGAAAAAGCATATAATAAAAAACATATAACAAAAGGCAAAATGATATATGCTAAGAACGTTCTTACATTTTTTAAGGTATTTAAACATTATACGTTTTTAGAAATAGCTAGTCCATAATTATAATCATCATACATTCTTGTGTTAACTAAAACTCAATAGTTTGTCTTACATTATACAATCAAATGATTGGATTCAGTGACTTGAAAATATGCAAACTGACATCTGCAGGATTTCTTTGCACAACATAATAATGTACAAAAGCCAAATCATATAAAGCTACTGAAGAAGGTGTAGATATAAAGCTCTAGTTTTTCTTTGTCAGAAAATGGTGGTTGTGGTGAAGAACTGAAGGGATGCATCACTTTAATGTCTGTAGAAGTACCATCTAGTTACCGCATGCTTTTCTGTACGAGGGTTTAAAACATGAATGAGCTTCTTTATGTCTGCAGGCGATGTCTCACCTCTCTCACCTGTCTAAGAATCCAGTGCTCTCCCCTGAACTGCTCAGCTCCTTCATAGATTTCAACCCTGCAGTTTTGTGTCTTAGAGACCGCATTGCTAACCTGCAGAAACAGACTGTGTTTTGTAGTTTACAGAACTCTTTAAAATAAGCCGTGATACTCAACAGCACCAATTTAAAAGTGCTTAACCTAATTAAGTGGAAATTCCCTTTTGATTTCATTTTAAAGAGGTTGTTTTCATTTGTGTGTGAGAGGGCAATACACTATTTATTCTGCCTCCATTTGGAAACTACAAAGAAAGGGAATCTCCTCTCTGCCTAGAACAGTGTTTCCACATTTACTTGTTTTATGAATTTTAAACGTCAAAAGGTATGCTTTCCCGGTAATTTCATATAGATTTTCCACGCACCTACGGATTTGCCACCAGCTTGATTGAGATCATACAAAACACAAAAGGAAAATAAAAAGCACTTTGCAGATGAATAAAGACTTTTGAATCACTTGTTAAACACTCTGATTGAAGGCAGCTCTCTCTCCTTCTCTTTCTATTCCTCCCTCACTTACTCACTCACTCACGAGCAGGCGAGATAAATCACGGCTGAAACAGAATGAAAGATTTTGGGCACGTCTTATTAAAACTGTGTAATTGAAATGTAAAGCCTCAAAATCCTTATATCTCCATACAAAGAGAGAGAGCAACTGCCCCATATATATGTGCTCAGTGCTCTAAGACCAACATTTCTCCAGCCAAAGAGAGACCGCCCTCAGTTCTTCTCACTTGAGGCCTGCACCGCCTTCAGGCCGCGATTCATACCAGGCATGAATCATAGAAATGTCAAGCGCAAAGTCCACTGTGGCGCCCAGGCTCCAACACTACAGCACTTTCCATGAGGCAAGGAATCTCATTTATTTCTTTTGTGAACATCCTGCATATGCTACTGAGAGATACAGTACACAGAATCGAGATTACTGCGCGTCCCAATCCCATTAAAAAGAAACAGTTGTGCTGAGAGTGAGACGGGCTCTGCGTTTGGTTTCTAGCTGGAATCCACAAACAAAGCAGCACATTTTACCTCGCTGTGCGGATGCCGCCTGGGCCGGCCTGCATTGTGTCATTTCCTTTGACATGGACTGGAAGCAGTTAACCCTCGTCAGGTTACTTAATCTCAAGTCATGTACCGCGACAATACGTCATAAACGTGCTTATCTGTAGTATTACAGTGTGCTTAAAATCATTATAGGATGATTCACTAGGAAAAAGATTAGGGCTTGATAACCGGCTTCCTGTGTTTATTGGGATACATTCTCATCAGGCAGTGGTTTGAATATCAGTAACGTAATAAAACTCACTTATAGTTTGATCTCACGCTATTTAAGTGGCAAAAGGCCATAAAAATATAAGTATTCAAAAATAGGTTAACTAGAGCTCAGAAGCCATGCAAATCACTAAGAAGGATCCAGAGATTAATACAAGCCATCACAAAAGCAAGTACAGCAAGACAAATAAATAAACAAACAATATCTAATTGTGCTAATTGTATTGTGCCGTTTTGTCCGATTCTAAGTGAAGGTATCTCTCTTCCCTTCTTTCATTTCCATTGCATTTCCTGCCCTTGTTCTAAACTATATGATGATGCAGGATTTCCTCTTTAATTTTGATTAATTGATGCAGAGATAATTTTTCTTGACTGCATATTGCACTGTGCTTACAAGATACCGTATAAATTGTGATGTGGATACTAGGCATTTTAATAACAGAAAGTCTCTCTCAGACCATTACATACCACCTAAAGTTATGCAAAAACCAACGTGGATGTATAGAAACTCTGGAATAATATTCCAAGCTTCCATTTGTTTATGTCCAACGCCTGACTTTTAACAAGAAACATAATACGAAAAAAGCCACATTATAACAATTCCCATATGCCTTAGGGATGACAATTTCTCTTCATTACTCTATCTGTAATGGTATTATGTTACAGCTATTTCATTGTGACAAGTGAACTCTCTCTATGTAGAAATCACAAGCTTGCTGCAATGAGCTCCATCTCTGTTTACACTGAAGAATAAAGGCGTGTTCTGTTATTGTTATTATTATTATTATTATTATTATTATTATTATTATTATTATTATTTATTTATTTATTTATTTCTCAGCAGACGCCCTTGTCCAGGGCGACTTACAAAATATAAGAGCAATACAAAGTGTTGTGTGGAAGACTCCCACACCTTGTGCTACACACAGGGAATTACCTGTACCTTCTACATGAAGAGTAGTAAAGAGCAGTAAAATGTATCTTTAAAGCCGAACTGGATTTTAATCTTTCTTTCTTTCCAATAAGTGCCATGTTGTATTCTAGTGGGCAAGACAAGCTGCTGCAATTCTCCCATTCATCGCAGGTCATTTCTGACCGGCATCTTTTGTCCAGCAATGTCGTCTTGCATAATGGATCTGGCCGAGGGTGACTGGCATGGTTCTTTGTGAGCTGTTTGTCTTCTGCGCAGGTGTCCCTTCCTTGTTTGTGAACAGCCTTCTGCCGGGAGTTTGTTTTCCTGTTGCTTTGTGATCAATGTCAACCTTGTTATTTGTTTGGTGCATTCTGTTTTGGGAGGGAGGGGGTTGGGTATCTTTCCCATTATCCTTTCTGCGTCCTTTGTTGTTCTTAGTGATGGAGTCTGGTGGCAAGGTGGCTCAACAAACAATCGAACCAGCGCAAAGTAGCACTGGGCCAATCCCTGCCTATCTGTCACAGATTTGTATGCTCTGTAGGATTGCTAACAACCCAACCAATTACGTGACACATGGCTAGATTTTAAAATGGAACCTTGTGTCTGTACTTCTGTTTTAACCAAAGCCAACGTATTTCTACAGCAAAGGTGCAGGTTAGTAAATAGGTATGATACAGTATAGGCTGTACAGAAGTTTAAAAACATCTTTTGATTTCTTGAGGTTTACAGAAACCAGCCAATTTCACCACCTAGAACTGCTAAGTATTGTCTACACATCGTATTCAACAGATTTCTCCACGGACTGACAATCCACACACAGTAGATAAGACCCAGAATAGTATAATATTAAATAGATACAAAATTAAGTGACAGGAAGAGATGACAAAGACAAAAAAGACAGGGAAGTTAAATGTAAGAGCACTACTGCACCCTTGCCTGACCCATGTTCTGACAAGAATTTCCACACTCAGCGTTCAAATATAAAATTTGAAAAACACACTGGTACTGTTGAGATGTAAACTTACCGGTATACACTCACCTAAAGGATTATTAGGAACACCAAACTAATACTGTGTTTGACCCCCTTTCGCCTTCAGAACTGCCTTAATTCTACGTGGCATTGATTCAACAAGGTGCTGAAAGCATTCTTTAGAAATGTTGGCCCATATTGATAGGATAGCATCTTGCAGTTGATGGAGATTTGTGGGATGCACATCCAGGGCACGAAGCTCCCGTTCCACCACATCCCAAAGATGCTCTATTGGGTTGAGATCTGGTGACTGTGGGGGCCAGTTTAGTACAGTGAACTCATTGTCATGTTCAAGAAACCAATTTGAAATGATTTGACCTTTGTGACATGGTGCATTATCCTGCTGGAAGTAGCCATCAGAGGATGGGTACATGGTGGTCATAAAGGGATGGACATGGTCAGAAACAATGCTCAGGTAGGCCGTGGCATTTAAACGATGCCCAATTGGCACTAAGGGGCCTAAAGTGTGCCAAGAAACCATCCCCCACACCATTACACCACCACCACCAGCCTGCACAGTGGTAACAAGGCATGATGGATCCATGTTCTCATTCTGTTTATGCCAAATTCTGACTCTACCATCTGAATGTCTCAACAGAAATCAAGACTCATCAGACCAGGCAACATTTTTCCAGTCTTCAACTGTCCAATTTTGGTGAGCTTGTGCAAATTGTAGCCTCTTTTTCCTATTTGTAGTGGAGATGAGTGGTACCCGGTGGGGTCTTCTGCTGTTGTAGCCCATCCGCCTCAAGGTTGTACGTGTTGTGGCTTCACAAATGCTTTGCTGCATACCTCGGTTGTAACGAGTGGTTATTTCAGTCAAAGTTGCTCTTCTATCAGCTTGAATCAGTCGGCCCATTCTCCTCTGACCTCTAGCATCAACAAGGCATTCTCGCCCACAGGACTGCCGCATACTGGATGTTTTTCCCTTTTCACACCATTCTTTGTAAACCCTAGAAATGGTTGTGCGTGAAAATCCCAGTAACTGAGCAGATTGTGAAATACTCAGACCGGCCCGTTTGGCACCAACAACCATGCCACGCTCAAAATTGCTTAAATCACCTTTCTTTCCCATTCAGACATTCAGTTTGGAGTTCAGGAGATTGTCTTGACCAGGACCACACCCCTAAATGCATTGAAGCAACTGCCATGTGATTGGTTGGTTAGATAATTGCATTAATGAGAAATTGAACAGGTGTTCCTAATAATCCTTTAGGTGAGTCTATATAGGTTTATTTCCCCCCCTTCTTTTTTAATCCGGTATTTTTTCTTGAGGTATTATTTATGAATTCCTATACTTTATATTAATATATTCCCGTTCAGCTTCCAATAGGATTCTGTATGATTTTCACAGCCAACTCCGGCTTTGTGCATTCTCGTGTAAACTTGTAAGTTAGGAATATTTAAGCAGTATCTCAAACATGTAGAGTTATGATAAAAGCCGCGAATGACATGCCAAATCTTCAAAATAGCAAAGCACCAATGTATGTGTTTATTCCTGGAACTGTTTTAAGTTAATATTCCTCGGATTTTCATTTAAGACCCAGCGTACTAACCTCTTTTATATATTACCCCGGGGAAATGGGGATATGATTAGGAATTAGCTGGTGGGTTTCTATTTTTATGCTGATGACACAGTTTCTCTCATACTTCTCACTGCTCTTGGCTCTTGACTTTCTAACTCTGTCTCTATCAGCTTCTTTAAGCCTCCTGTGAACTAGACATGGAGTATCTAGACAAGGCGAAAACCTGAAGAAAGACGCACAATCTGACAACAGCCAGAGCCCACCCCTTAAACAAAAAGCATGTTAATTTTAATTAAAGGAAAAAGGCATCTTTGCAAACAATATTGGAATAGTTGGAATCATTTTAAAATCAATTATTTATCCAATATATTTTTCACTGCATAAAGTCTACAAAAACATTTCCCCATTTATGGTACACTTATCCACTTGATTCGTCAAAAAGCAGCCTTTTGGAAAGACAGAACGTGCAAATAGTTTTAAGTTCACAATTCTTCACAGTCTAGGACACTACATGTCTGTTTCACTCAGTCAAATTCAAGTACAAAGTCAAAAACACAGACACAACAGCTCTAATCCATCGGAGAGAGGATACAGGCACATTAAACCTGCTCAGTGCAAAGGTCAACTAAGAATTGACATGGTTCTCCAGGAAGCTTAGATCATGTTTATAAACCATTGCCAGCCCTCGTGTAATTACTCAGGTGAAGCCAATGCTAAAGCAACACTTGCTGGTTGCCTGGAAAAGATTAATTATTATACAGACTATGACAGCTTCAGGTCGATCTGTTTGTGAGAGACCCCTGTTAGTTACAGCGTGTACCGAGTTCTTTTTTTTTTTTTCGGTTCGTCTTTGCTTTTTCCTCAGATGGATTGGGATGCATTTTAAAGCACAATCAAACAGTTTCTTCTCTGAATTCTGTTTGCTATTCTGCTTCCGAGATCAATAAGAAGATCCTCTGAGGACGCGGCGCTTGCTGATACCAGCAACATTCCCGTTATTTTCTGTGCAGAGATCACCACAACAACTTCAGGCGCAGAGACACTTTAACACAGTATGCTGGTACTTCCACAAACCTTAATTTACATTGTTCTCAGATTCTCCTATTGCTCCACAGTGACCTCAGTCAACACAGTTCAGTGTAAAATATGGACAGTCTGGAAGAAAGAAAGCTTTAATTCACTTTATACACAATGTAAAAGAAAGCGGGAACTCACCATTAAAGGCACACATCCTTTGTGAAATAAAACCCGGTATCATTTGAACCCTCCTTGTCGGTTCAGGTATTGTGCACGTGCAAACATAATTACGGCCCAGGACAGGGGCTTACTGCCACCACGTTTGTTTTTCATTGAAAGGGATTACAGAATCTGACACAAATGATTAATCACAGCGTGGCAGACGTCTGAATGTACACCCAGAAAGGTTCAACTTTAAATTTATTCCACATACAATCTATTCAAACCAGCTGTTAGGTTTTCTAATTTTCTCCTTTTTCCCTCTTAATGTCCACTGCATTCTACCTGCTTTCTTTCTTTTGGGGCTTTCAAAATGAAATGAAAAGAGACGGAAAACTATTGGCGCCTCGAAGTGCTGCATGCAGGGCGGGGGAGAGCATCACAAAAACGGTTCTTTATGCTTTAAGGTATGAAACGAATACCCCAAATACTCCATTGCAAGAGAACAGAAAGCACGGCTCATTTCAGCTGCTCTCTTCATATTCTTCATGGCAATTAGAGGTTCTGTGTTTTTCTTTTTCGTATTTGAGAAAATACCAATTATTCTGATACTTGATTTAGTCCAAATTTTACATTAATTAAGTTTATCTACATATATACATATTGAATATGGATGATATCAGCAACAGTTCAATTAACCACAAACAACCTGTTCTCCATCATGATTTGAAATGTAATAAAAGTAACAATCCCAGTAGATTAATGTTAGATTAATTTTGAGCTCTAGTATTGAGATTCACTGCGCTGGCATAGCCATCAAACTCCATATCCCAACAAGAAGCGTCTTTTTCAAATAACTTTCTCTGCGACAGATTGCCAGCCACCACAAAAGGTACACTTCACCATATATGAATGCTTTTTAAACAGATGGACCAAAGATGTATGCAGTAGAGAAATCTGGAGCTTTTAATAATTCAGCACTTTCTTGTATGACATTGACTGCAGTTCAGCTATCTCAGACTGGGCACAGATGGAAAGGCAGACACATCTTTTACGAGGAAAACTAAACAAACAGGAGAAATCTCCAAGGATGCTCATAAAAAGTTAAACAGTTAAGGAAAGACAGAATGTTGTGAAACCCCTGAGAATAAGGAAGACTACTCTCTTTCTGGATGCAAGCAGCCATAAACAGTTTGAGATTTTCTCCATCTAATACCCTTGTATATTTGCCTGATGATTTACCACTTATTCAACACACATTCCCAACACATTTTCAGGCCAGTGGCTATCTCATCTGGGGCTTTATTAGAGAGGGGTTAGATATTAGCTCTTGAAATAACATGGGTTGTATTGACAATCACAGGGCAAACAATGTCATATCCATAGTGTTTTATATATCTTTCTGTGAAAACACAAGATCCTTTATGCCTTCCTGAGCAATCAACCAATGAAAACCTTCATTGACACACAATTTGACGCCTTATTATTACATTCCAAAAATACATAAATAATATGAAAGGAGACATTATAACTAAACAATTGCACATCAACAAATCCCTTTTTTGATTATATGGTTACAGTGATCATCAGACGCTTTGACATTTTCAACTCTCTAGAAATTTCCAGTTGTTGGCTGCTACAAAAATAAATGAACGAGGAGCTCTGAAACAGCCTTAGATGATTATATATTCAAGGGATTTCACAGAGCAGGCTAAGAACAACAACACTTGTACTGGAATAGGGAAAGTATCTTTTCCTAAAGCATTACTTAACTTTACATCCTGCATATGTTATTTACAAAGATCGCAAGTCATACAATCTTCTTGCCTACCACTCGGTGACAAGCCGTGGTTGACCTTTTTCACCGGTCAGGAAACTTAACACATAGCCACCATTCACATTAATGTAACAAGCAAAGGGGAAATTTATTCAGAGGTTTAAAAGGTAAGCTTTTTACAACAACATCCTTACAAATCCCCATGCAGCCTGTGCTCTCTTAATGAATGTTTTAATACTATTAAATCATCTGAAAGAATTCACCACCCCCTAAAGGTCAGAATTTGACATTTATTCTGTGCTGGTTTCTGTTTGTAAGTGTCTCTTTTTTAAGCATATCAACTCGCTTTACTCAGATGGTCCCGTTTTATTATCACTTCACTGCTGCATGTAGTTCACTAAATCTTGTCTATCGAAAACCTTAGTCAATTAACTGCACGCACTTGCCCTTTAGCCTTCTCTCCGGGCTGTCTTCAAACTCCGCAGAAAATGCTTGATGGCTTCAGTTCTGCTGACTAATTACACTGTCTTTGGTGTTTCTACAATTTCAATAAATATGCATCATTCAAATCCTGAAGTCCTCTTTCCATGTGAGGAATATATTGAATGCCATTACATGCACAGATCATTTCTACACATAGGAAAAGGGAACGTCACCTGTGTGTTTACATTCCCATCCCAGACTGACAAAACACACTCACAGAATACATTTTTATTTCAATTAAATCTGTCTTAAGTCGGTTTGGCCTCGTGCCTCATTCTCTGGTAATGATGTGAAAGTCTAAATATTTAACAAGTGTCCGTGTACATCTGTGAGCTGCAGTACAAAAATAACATTTTTGTTCCTGCAAAATTACAAGTTTACTGACAGATTGCTTCGAATGTCTTAAAAAATTACAATCCACGTTTTCCACAAACTCTGCGGTTCTGAAACAGATTAAACTTTGTTTTGATTACAGCTCTGATTTAACTGTAGAAGCACATTATTATGAGCGTTAACACAGCTACAACTAGGCCCAGAACGAATTCGCCATAAACCGTATTCCAGCCCGTAACATGCACGTGCGGGATTTTCAGACAGTATTATTTGTCAATACTTCCCACGAACCTACAGCGATAGTGAAGGGGCAGATCAAAACGAATGAAACTGACTAAGGGTCTGTGTCAACAGGAAATCTGTTTTGTTATGAAAACAGACAGGTAGTGATTGGTGAAGTCCCTGCGAGTCGTGTCGTGAGGCCTCTTTTCTTCTTCTTTGGACCTTGAATAACCAGCCAGCAGATGTTTTCGGTTGTATGGCGCTGTATAATTTATAATCCGTGGCTTTTGTATTGGCATGAGCAGTTTTACAACAAGACTTCAGGGAAATGCAGCCCTTGGTTGCCAGGTTAAGCAACACTGTCTTCCAAATGATGACAACCAATAAATAACAACATATAGTATATAGTGCTCTCTCTATATTGCTCACAAAGGTATGGTCGATCATCATTGGAAACAACATTATGCACTAATTCATTACCAGCACACACAAGTATTAATCAGAATACACTACACTTCAAATAAGTCATAAATAAGTAATTAAATTGATTATAAATGTGTGTTTCCCTAAATTACAGCAATCATTATGACATCCTTTAAAGACATACAATTTTAATTCAAATAGGATAGACTAAAATAGACAGCTGAAATGTATAGCCGATAGGCACATTGAACAAAAAAAAAAAAAAAGAAATGCCTGTTTACTCTCCTCGTTTCAGAACAATTCGTTATACAGTGACTCTTGGCAGTGACAAAACCTTCCACACAACTTGGCATAGCTTCCTGTAACCCGTTACTAAACCTCTGGGCAGTATATGAGTCACATATTTTATAAGGATATCTTCCAGCTCGGCTAGTTAGGTGGGCTGAGGACTCCAGCAATTTCTCTCTCCTCTCTTTAGGACATCCCCGAGCAGCTTGCAGTCATGAACGTGTCGCGGTGGGGCCTGGGGAAGGTGTACTATTATGAGCAGCATCTCATTACCTCGGCGCAGTCCGGCGCACTGGTGTGACACTGCGACTGCGAGGGAGAAGAGCACAGTTGCGGCAAGAGAATGATTCGTTTGGATGTTTCAGCAAAACGTCTCTCTATCCTGTAATCCTTCACCCATGATCCATGCCACAAGCAGTAGCAAAGTCCTACAGCATGTGTAATTCTGTGTCTGTGTGCGACACCAGTTCCTCACTGGGCAACACAAATAAATAAAACGTATCATTATGCCCCCCGATCACATCCACCTAACTGAGGGGCATGAGGGCAATGTTTCATCGCAGATACATTTCAATAGTTCTCTTCCACTCAGTTAATCATTTCAGAACAAGTGCTTTGGTTTGGATTATTAATATCAAGGCGGACAAGCTTTCACAAGTCAAAAGGTCAAAGCATTTGTGTTTTTTCATAACCAAAATCGCCACTTCTTCGTTGACAACAAAAGTCATTGACACTTAAAGACTTGTTTGATAAGACTGTTAACAATTTGTTTAATTTTTTTTTATAATTTACAGGTTGATGACATTGGATTACTAACGCTCCATACGTCCAGAACGGAACAGATTTAATTTAATAAACTGGGCCAAACTCTAATCCCAATTATTTATGATACATGCATTGACAATACAAGACATTTCTTTTACGTTTATTAAAATATGGTGTAACCTGGGTAAAGATAAACAAAGCAGCACATGTTGTAGTGATTAAATAATATCTGTGCAGAGTTTACATTTGGAACAACAGTAATATTCATGACAGAGCCATACAGACTTTCTCTTTAATTGTACGAGCGCCTGAAGAATTGCTGTAGAGCGTGCCATCTCAAATATCGCTCACGTAATCTTAACTTAATAGTAACTTTTCCATTATTGTGTCCAGGATGATGGCTAAGAGTACATTCACATGTACGACTAAAACTCAATGAGCCTGCTGCACTGACATGCTGTTCTGCCAGCCTTAATACCTTGTGATTGCTAACAAACAAAAAAAAAATACAGTGTGGCTTCCTTGCTTTTCTAAGCTCCACGGTTTGATTTTTCAAATTATTTAATAGTTCGATTCCACTCGGATTCACAGCATCCTTAATATCGAGAGGTAGAGCAACGATGGCAGCAAAATGTGTTGACGTCTAGTGTAACGGTGAAATTAATATTTCATAGACTTAAATAAATAATATCCACCCGACTCTCCCTCAAATGTTGCTCAGAGTGAAACATACTGTGCTTCTAAAAATATGTCAAATATTTTCTTTTTAATTGAATTTTGTAAAAATTGTACCATGTTGATAACCAAGAGGGGTAAAGGAGGGGGAAGTAAACAATGAATAATCTTTCACAGAGAAAAACAATTGGAAAAGGAAGTTTCATTTTAAATAATTACATTGGTTTCAACATATCATTATAAAACATTAAATACTACACATCTCTTAGTGGACAAATAATAGTGCTAAAAGCAGATAACTGAAATAAAAACTTCAATACATTTTTCAGATAACTACCTAGTCCAGTAAGGTTGAACTTATTGATGAAAATAAAGCACACGGGGGAAAGGCTTTCAAAGTAATGTGACACTAAGCACTGGTCCTGTTTTAACATTTCTAACAGGAGAAATTGACATTTTAGTTTCAATTATTGTGATGAGTATTTAAAGTGGACTTTCTGATGTACAAGAGATTTGATTTACTTTGTAGCCACAATACATTTTCTAAAAGGTTACAGAATACACACGTCAAAACCAATAGGATATAGTAATCCCAGTAAGCTGCAGGATGTGAATGTTTTTGGCATTTTTTCTGTGATTAAGGTGATTAAATTGCTTAAAAACACCTTGTACTGCGAGACAATGGATATCAGAGGATATCAATATGGGGACATGTCAATAAGGCATCCACAGCATCCACTAAGAGATCTGGAGGCAACCAACAGCTGGTCTCCAATCCGGGAGAGGCGTTTACGACATGAACCAGGAGTTGTCAGGGAGACGATGCATAACCGGGAGAGTGAGGCAGGGGTGGTGTGGGCAGAAGTCAGCTGGGACTCCTCGGACCATTGCACACCAGTCACTCCCTGTAGCTTGTAGGCTTCCTGCAGGTTATAATTGTTAGCAGTCCCAGTCACATCAAGTTTTCTGATTGGCATAAACACTAGCCTGTAGGCATACTGAACTTGCAGTCACAAAAACGGCAGATTGCTTAGACAACATGCGGTGCAAAGGACGCTTGCTCTGTCGGTGGGTAGATCAATTCGGTAATTTGCGATTCTAAACTGGAGCGAGAAACAGTTGGGCGGAAAAATGATTGGATATTCCAAATTCTCCAGCCACAGCAGCAGGTGATAGGGGTGGCCCTAATCATGTCATCTAAAGATCAGGCAATAACAGCAGAGTTGTGGCCGAATTGTCTATCACCGATCACTGCAGTTAATCTGCCACAAGAACATGGACTCTCTCTCCCCTCCTGGTTTATGTCTCTTTAAAGCCAGAGCACGGGAGGGGATATTAAAAGTGGGGTACTGTCCATTCAACCTGAACCATGAAGTAATGGATCTTTTGGCCTTTCACTGACAAGTCAGCATGCAGTCTGCAAAGCAATTCACACATGGTAATTTCCACTCCTGAGCTCCCGTCTCAGAAAGACATTCTTCCAGAGGTCGCGGAGTGATGAAGGGACCTAATCATGACCAGTCACATTGATCTTTGTGTGCTTTGGTAGAGTCAGACAGCACACAGGGACAGCCTCCTCTTAGCCATTTTGGACTATGTGAAGCAGTTGCTGGTTTCAGTTTTGCTTGATTGAAAAACAATGCTCGCCCTGCCCACTGCGTCCCTGAGAGATGTGGGAATTTCCCAGATCTTGACTCGATTGGACATGGGCAAGGTGGTGCCACAAACGTTGCTGTACCCAGAAATACCCTCTTGAAATGATTAATATGAGAAAATTCCACAAAAAGTACAATTGTGGGCCACTCCCTAAGGATATAAAATATAAAAACGAAGGTTTATTTTAGTTCAAACTCTCTTTCGGGCTCACCAACCACTTTTCTATTTTCAGTTTTTAAAAATGTATTACACAAGGGCTTATAGCATCTCCCTATTCCCAGATGGCCATCCAATGTTTCTTTATATATATATATATATATATATATATATATATATATATATATATATATAAATAAAGATGTGTGTAATTTAAATTTGCAGTTCATCATTAAAAAAATAAAAACCAAGTCGATGGACGTGATTCCTTTTAGACAGTGAGAACGTCGTGCAGATACAAATGTGCTGCCAGCTCCTTTTTAATGTAAATTGTGATGGTCTAGTAGCTGGAAGGCGGGGGGGGGGTGCTATCAACCTGCTCGGAGTACCTGCACAGCAGTTTTTCCACCTGCTCGGTTGTCACAACGCTGGTTTCAGTCTGAATCCTCCAAAGCCCCAGTGTGTCTCTGAGGCATCTGTCTGAATATGGAGATGCAAGCGTTAACGACGGCATGGAAATGAGAAACAAGCGAGATAGAGACGTCAACAATATCAGATAGAGATAAGACTACTTCACAGGTTCATCACTGTCTCTTATTTATCCAAATTTACTGTACAAGAGCTGATGTTGAAACGTATACCCGCACTAACCTACTGTGAGTGGCAAGCAAAACCATCCTTCCTTTCTCTGGCTGGAGAACTAACACAATACGGGCAGTAGTGTGGAGTAGTGGTTAGGGCTCTGGACTCTGGAGCACAAGGTTCACTCCTAGGTGGGGACACTGCTGTTGTACCCTTGATGAAGGTACTTTACCTAGATTGCTCCAGTAAACGCCCAGCTGTATAAATGGGTAAATGTAAAACATAATGTGATACCTTATCTGGATAAGGGTGTCTGCTAAGAAATCAAATAACAATATATTGATAGGAGGACCATATGAAGGGTTGCCATTGATTTATTTTATTTTATTTTTCATACTCTCACCTTGTTCAGTGATATTTGTATCTTCACTACATTTATTTCAAGAGAACTGGAGATCCACTTTTTCCATTTTATTGTCCTTCACAAATGTGGTTGACATGCAACTGGTTTCATTCTCCTACAGCCAGCTTTGAACAAAGGGGTGGAGGTTTCTACCGCAGTGCCACACACTCGCTGTGCCCCCAAACAAGGGAACAAAAAACAGCGAGAGCATTATTGACAAGGGACCCCCCTGTTTTCCTTCAGGATCTGTTCTAATACATAGAAGCAGCAACTTGTTTGACTTCCTAGTTGGTTAGTTCTGAAAAGTGCTTTTTTTTTTTGACTGCAGCACTCTCAGTTTTTTTTTCCACCCCTCCATACGTTTGATGGTTGCTTTAAGTCACGGATGATTACTATTAAACTGCTATAAAAGGTACAAAAGAAAACAAACACTTTTTTAAGTATGTTAAGTAGGCAAAGGAGGAACTGGGAACATTTTTACAAAGTAGTGAGAGGATCATCTTCGATACTGTCAACAATACATCTGTCTACTTTTTTTGCTTTGTTTTCCCTCTGATCTCCGTGGAAGAGATTAGCTCCTTCCCATGCCGCAGAAAAGGCATGGCACGAAAAGTAGAAAGCCGCCGGTAAAAAAATAAAAAATCAAGGAAGGCATTCAAGAGAGCCGGGTTTTATTTGCTTGACCTTAAAGGGATTGCAAGTTTGATTTTCTTATTTTCTGTTTTTAAAGCTCAATAAAATGTCAGAGAGGTTTAAAGTTCCCTGTTCTCCTGGAGATCTCCAATCAGGCGTACTGCTCTGCTTTCATCTGTCCTGATCACAAAGGGCACGGTTTCGCACATGAAGTGGGTGTTGAATTCCGCCTTAAATTCCCTTTTTTTCTTCAGACAAAACACCAATTACACCGAGAAAAAGCTATTAAGGAAAATTTTTACTCGCTCATCCAAGAAGCAAGGTGGGAAGAATCACCCCCCCACCACGGCTTTGACAACATGCCGCATTGATATACAGATACATTTGTGGGTTTTTTATTTTGTTTTTCCCGTAAATCAATTTTAAATCTGCTCAGGAGTGCATCACTATGGATTTTGAGGCTATCAAACAGATCATCAATGTATTTCTAGCAATCAAAAGGATGAATGCATGAATAAAATAAATAAATGAAAGAATGAATCAAATGAATCAATAAAAGCATGTCCTCATGCAATAACAGGAACAGCAAAAAAAAAAAAACAGGGATTACAGTCATGCATATGTGAGATACAGCTATAATCGTCTTTTACTTTGCAGGGAAGTAACGCGCTGCTTGCACTGTAACGCTGTGCAAGTTCTTATTTTACTGGCCTGTCTACCCGTCTCTCCTAGGACATTCTGGGAAGCAAGATGTGACACCTCAAAGAGACTTTTTCATCTGATTCATAAGCCTGAAGAACATCAATATCCCATTTTGTTTTAAACTGTATCTCTTGAACTGCTCTATTTGTTCCTTAAATGTGACAAGCGGGGGTGTAGCTTTCATCAGGGATGCAAGCTCACAGGGAGCATAGCATGGGAGGGGGGGGGGGGAGAAAAGTTTCAGATCTCCTGCTAGGTACCATATGGCTTGCTTTTGATCACAAGTGCACTGTTTACCAACAGAGCAGGTAGGGTGCCAGCTCCCTGACGCATTCTGTGCACTGGGGTAGTTCAGTCTCATAACCACTCGATACTTAGGAGTCATTTAATCCGCAAACTGATCTGAACACCATCCAAAAAGAAACAAGGTGTGGTGGCGGCAAAGAATGTTACTGCTCTCTTACAAGGCATGCTGCTGTGCAGTCAAGGAGTAAACCACAATCAAACAATACCAACTTGGCAAGTTTATAGAACCTCACTGGCTCGTTCACATGAGTGACTGATATCATTTCAAATACCCTTGGCTAATGAACACAGGAAATCGTATACGACCTATACAATTACTGCAGACAGATTTACAGTCAAACAAGCCTACTGTTCCATTCATATAACTCACATTATATCCAGGGTATCATCCTTGCCTAATTTCTATTGGCCACCACTGAATTCAACATGGAGGGATTTCTCAATCCTTCTGCTCACAGGCAATACTAATAATGCATCTCATTGGTGGTCTTCACTGGATATTTGGTTATAATCGTATCTTGTTAGTTGCTGCAGCAGGTCTTAAGGAGCTTCAGCACTTCCTACACTGGGTCTTTGGACCCAATAAAATATGAACATGGTCGGCACAGACACAGAAACTTAATTAAAAACAATAAACATGGAATAAGAATTCCCACCCGTTACATTTCCTGAGAAAGTGTGAGCCGTGGAGCATGAACATCCATTAGCCGTTTTGTGCATTCTCATCCATGTTATGATGCTAATCAGGCGTGCTTTCTGGGAGCGTTAAGAGAAATGTTCCACTGTTTTGTGGATAAAACTTGGTAGGTTCCACAACTTCAAATTGCTGTTAGCCTGCTGTGTTCCGGGAGAATATGAGAAAAACAGGAAACTCGTTGAAGGTTAGAGTAATCTGCTTTACTTTTTGTTTCAATTCGTTCATACCCTCCAGGGAGTTTTATAAAATGCCAGTTTGTAATTTTTAAATTTCATGCTTGGAATTGATGGAAAAGGTTATAAGATTTTCTTTTTCAGCTCACTCATGTACCATGACTGACTGCATATTGTCACTGGAGTAATTTCCAGAGCCTCTCTTTGGTTCTTCCATACTTTTCTTCCTCAGACAATTTTTTCTGGGGAGTGTTGTGAAATTAATAATGTATTAGGACTTTAATAAAGAGAACATAATCACACACAAGAGTTTACGTAGTGTGATATTCACTTATTACTTTGTATGAAATCTTGATTTTAGACCTATTCATTAGAGCTCAACATCGGCCTCTTAATAATACAGTGTATTATTCAATTATAATTTACACACACTGCGATTATTAAGAAAGTAAAAGACCCATTCAAATGCATTATTAGATATAAGCACAAAAAATAAACCTGAGGTAGTCAACAGCAATGTCTATCTAGACCAACAAATCAAAACAAGAGCACCACAACTGGAAGAAGCAGTACAATATTGAGAGGAAATCTGCCCATTTGTCACAAAAGAGAAGTATTTGAGCAATGCATATTAGCAGTGCCCGTCTCTGAAACCTGGTCATGGAATATAACCAAGCAATGGTCTTTCAGGGACAAAGAATATAAAACGAAAAACACCATCTCAGTGGGAAACTTGTGTCACGAGGAAACCTCACCTTATTGAATATGCTAGTGGTCTACAAGACTGATATTTCTTACCTAAGACTTAATTTACTTGGGAAATAAGACTCCAATATGTTTTCCCTAAGACTTTAATCACTGCACTTTGCTCATTGCCATTACCCACCCAAAAGCAGGGAGGCTGTGGTTCAGGAGCCCGTGCAAAGGGGAACAAGGCGGGGAAAATCGCCTGCAAGTGTGGCTGTGAGGGGGTCTGGCTAAACGAGCTCAATATGTGAGCGAGAAATCCTCAGGGCTGTTTTCTCTTCCTCCAGAGAAGGAGACGGGGGATCACGGGGTGAAAAGTCGAAGGGAGGACAACTTGACAGATAGAGTCAGGGTGGCGGGGTCAGTGGAAGGCGTCTGATTCAAACTCAGGCAGGGTTATTTCCTTAGTGATTTTTATCTGTGTCTGTTAACACAATGCACCACCTGGCCGCAATACACAAAAAATCTGGGGGGGGGGGGAGTATTTCACATGGCCAGAAATGTAAAAGGTACAGTAGACTTTATCTTCAATCTGAGGACTTTAGCGTCTCTGTCCAAATGGTGACTTCTTCATTCTTTTTTTCCATTAATGGGAATGTAACATAGTTGTCAGTGTAACGTATTACACAAAGTGTTACACAATCCGATCTGCAGCCCAGCTACTTTAGTACTTTTTTTGAACGGCTAAGTCTGTTTCTCTTCTTGACCTCTAGCATGGCTCTCACCTCACTGTGTAGAACTGCAATTCTTAAAAGAGGGAACATTTCCGACAATCCAACGCGGAGGAGACAGGGAGTGTGAAGACTTAAACAAACAGAAAAGGGCTGTGGGTCTCATTCTTTAAAACCTACGTCTATGTCTAGAAATATGTTTTCGGGTGAAAAAAGAAGCTGGCAACTGAGAGAAAGCTTTAAAAGTGTTAAAAAAGGAACTATAAAATACATAGTAGAAAGTATTCAAATATTACTAAAATCCTTTATACAGTCCATTGCTATTATAATAGTCTGCAGAGATGGAGAAAATAATGTTCTTTTCTCACGTCTTAAAGGAAGTTAATTTAAAATACAATTAACATTGCATGGAAGCTCCTCTTAATCATATTGCTATAGTGTTTAATCACAATAGTCCCCTTCAACAGAAGATTCAATTATATCAAACACCTGAACTAACAATATGCGAGAGCAAATTCACACTGTTGGGAAACTGTTGGTATAAGAATTAGCTCAGTTAATAAGCGGGATTGATTTGAATTTTTTTCCTTTTTTTATTTCTGTTCAGGTGCCAGCATACTTTTTTTTACTTCTTTTGTTGGCTTTTCAATATATTCTTGGATTACATTTGATTATAATGCACAATGTAAATTTCATTGGTTAGAAACAGGTCCCACATGACAACCTTTATGGTTTGTATCAGAGCCATCTTTGTGGAAAAGGAGTTGGTATCTATTCAGCATTTCAGCTCACAGTCCTTCTTAGCACTATTGTGCGCAATAGTTTGTGTATGATGACCCCTGATAGACTCATTTGCCTTCTTATACATCATAGCTTTAGTTACAGCAAGTTTGCACAAAAAAAAGTATTGAATATTCTTCAGAGCATTTTCAAACTAGCATCAGCACAATCCATTATCAATATTTGTATTTCTGTACAGAACTCTATAAACATGAGCTGAAAGTTAAAGTTTGTAAATTTAACTCAGTAAAATATTAGAAATCATTACACCTAATAAAACATCATATTTGTATATAGTATTAAACATTTTCACTTTCTCTTCTCATCATAAACTATAGGTTGAGTAATCAACTGAAAGTATATAAACAGTGTCATGGTTACAGCATTACACTTAACAGCATAAATGCACTTCTTCCAGATAAAACGGAGGTATATACATCATCTCCAGCCCAGTACGGTATGTAAGGGTACTTCTTTACAGAGTGGGTAGTTCATAAATCTATCTAAGCACACTTAATGAAGGTCTATGGTCCAATATAAGTGAGCTTGCGAGAGATTTACATACAAGATATGACACTTGAGAAGGTTCCCCTCACGTAGCGCCATCCACTTATATTTTATGGAGGAATCTATAGTGGCACCCACTGCTTTTTCATTAATGTTAATAGTACAGCTAAGTGAAATAATATTAGGCAAAAGATGAGAGTATCCACGGAATAATGGTTTAATCACACTGTTAACATGTGTGATTGATATTTAAGTATATTTAAGTGATAATGTGTGATGGGTTAGAATGAATAAACTATATGTATATACCTTTCAAGGGTTACAAACAGCCTCAATACACACAGATGCACACACATTCACAAAGAGAATTCACTCATCTGACATGATTTGGTTAGAAAACTGTTAGAATTAGGTATTTCCTAATGACATTGCATTTCTGCTTTAAGCACAAACAGACGGAGATGATCCTTCATCTTTTTACAAATATATTATTTCTTTCTTAGCCAACCACACGGTTATTGACAGATCAGAAATGCAATTTTATTCCTTTGCTAAAGAGATGCGAATCGGGCCCTTTTGCCTGAGAATGATAAACAGGAGTATAAATAGCCCGGATAATATCAGCCTGTATTAAGTGGATCTTGATTCTCAATCTTCAGTATATGCTATTAGAAAACAAATAAAGTATGAGATCGATGGCCTGGCAGGATCTTTTCTTTTCTTTTTTCCCCCTGTAAGCTGGCATTCAGCAGAACATGTTGTTTCTGAGAATACTTTTCTGTCTCCCTCTCCCGCTGTGCGGTGCAATGTGGGAGGGAGGGATCCGTGTTCGCTATCAACTGCTCAGGAGAGCAGAGCGGCACAAGATTGATGATACTCTCCCAAAGTAACAAAAGATCTCCCGCCTGTGAGAGCCTGCTTATGAGACCTGATAGACTTGTCATCTCTTAATAAACATCACTGATATGTCAGCAACAAGAGCAGCACCAGGAGTTGCTAAAGGCAAAACCACCAGCTCACTTCTGTACCTATTTGATAATGATCAATATCACACTCAAAAGGATGATGATGTAATAATATTATAATGTTCATAAGAGTTTGGAGAGGATGCATGTCAAGCAATTTCCTCCATGACTCTCTTTCACTAGCCTTTTATCGGTGTAGCTGAAATTACATTTGGCAGGAATATGTTTTTATTTATTATTTCCTGGTAATATATATGTATATGGTCTGTGGACTATTACGGGAAGGAAAGTTGTTCCAATCAAAGTGTACAGTACTAATAATAATAATAATAATAATAATAATAATAATAATAATGAAAAAATGAAGAGACCACCACCGCAGCTCTTTAGCTTCAAACAGAAATGTCTGACGCTGGACTGATCTGTGTCTGAACCATTCCAGTGGATGATGAAGCGTAAAACCAGTAATTCTTCTTCATCGGGTCTTGCAAATTGCTATCAGTTCGGGGCATTAACAAATTAGCCTGTTTTTCTTTCTTTTTTTCATAGACTTAACTGCTAAACATTTATAAATGGACAAACATAATCATAAAACACTCTTCTCTTAGGATATAGGATTTAAATATTTAAATGTACAGTGGTCTTTTATTACTGTTGTTGATGTTTAAATGAATCCACAACCACTGAGGACGAAGCCTCCACTATGAAGCTATTCAGCACAACAAATAACAAATTAGCTCTTGAGATTAAAAAGCATGACAATTAATTTAGTACCACTTCATTAACAAAGTGAGATGTTCCCTCCTTAAATGAAAACTGTTACACTAAACATTATTTTTTTGTATATACATTATTGCTTTCTAATTAATTACTTTTTTGAACTATAACATTAATTACATCATGGAGAGAACAAACAAAAAAGCATGTAACCGCCCAAGAACTACACACATAATCATTACTTATTTAAGACTAGTAATCCCAGCCTTTGTATGACTAACAATCATTTATATTGCTGTTACCCTACTTGTAACGGGAGACACGGAAAACATCTGAAGATCTGAAGGAAAAGGCAGACTTAATAAAAGGTTTTACTGTTGGAAATACAAGACCGCAAAAAACGAATAAACAACTCAAGCACTGAGGAAGAAAGCTTGGTTGAGGTGTCAGCTCTGGTCTCCTGGACTCAATAAAACAAACTTTGGTGCTAAGAGAGAGGCCAGTTCATTGATACGGGTTTAAGCAGTAAGAACACCACTTTTTCTTGTTACAATTCTCAGATCTACTTCTAAAATCGACCTAAACACAGTTTCCACTACATCTCCATACAAGAAGAATACCATTGCTGACTAACAGAATCTCCCAGGGATAAACAGCACGTTGTGTCATGCTTGCATAGGGACAGCATTTGTGCTATAGTTCAGTCATTTAAACCTGGCAGGGATTTCTTTCTAAGACAGTTGCTGATCTGCATACATTAAATACAGTGCAAGCTTTATTGTTCCAGAGTAAGACCAACAGCTCTCCGTCTACAGCAAGAACCACTAATGTAGTAAGAGTGACATTTGATATTGTTCAGACAGCCAGACTGTAGTTGGAAGCTGAACAACAAACACGCACACACTCGGAGGAAGAAAAAAAAAAACACGTTATTGCGAGCTCTGCCATCTTTATAGAGTATACCATTTACAATATTCTGTATTTTCACACAAAAAAGTGTTGTTTCTGTCACAATTCAATCTCCCGAACTCTCCCTGAACACTGTATAATACCTAGTTAAAGCCAGCAGTGTGTGAAATGGTATTTTAAAATAAATGAAACCGACTAGGAAACAGAGGAGTAGAGGAATATTGCGATGTCAAGCTGACAGGCAGGCTCTGAAAAGTAACAAGAGTTATCATCTTAAAGAAAACTGGATTAAATAAAACCCACGACCGGTGGTGCATTTCCAACTCTGATATTGACACGGCAGTGGCGGGGGCTATTTTTCATTGTCTCATCAAGACAAAGCATTATGGGATATCAATCTTCTCTCCATCAGATAGGCCTTGTATAAAGTGCTGGGTATACATTTTATTATGCTACCCTTTATCACGGTCCAGACACAGTCCACATCCTCTGCATTTTACAAACGGCGTCTAAAAACTGTCAAGGTGATTTTAAATGTGAAACTCTCATGCATTGCCTTCTGCACAACTTGGGAGCGTAGACACCTGGTTGCTGCTACGGTTTTAATTGTTGTGTCTGTAGGAACAAGGCTGACCTGTCCCCGCTCAGTCGCTATTGTCCTGTCCGTTACTCTTACAGTTCTGTCATTTTCCCAGCATGTGGTCGGCAGACCTGTGCATCATTAATTAGACTAATTAGTCAACATGATGGAGCTATGATTAGTCTTTTATTCCTGTATTCCGGTGGCGATTTCATAACAATGCACCCGGGCATTTCTTAACATGCCTTGTCTATTTAATGTCATGACCAGGAACACTGCCAACCTATCTAAAAACAATTGTACGCTTACAAAAACACCAAGATTGATTGATTAAGTGGATCACTTTAATTAGCAAAATGCCACCAAGCCTGATTTTACTATTATGATTTTTCTTTTGCTTGAATTATAAGCTCCCCTATCAAAATAAGCATAAAAAAGGTATTGCACATTAGTTCTATAATTAATTTATGATATACCAGTTAAATTTCAGTTCTACAAAGAAGCATTATATATGTGTGTGTTTATATTTAATATGTATATCATCATGATCAATGCTATGTGTTTGCCATTTAAGTATCTTTATTATTAGAGTCACCCACTTGGGGTTTTGTGCAATCAAAGACTTCCATATACAAATTTAAATGGCCGCAGTCGCTAAAATACCTGATTATATACTTATAATATATCTAGCTTTGTAAATACAAATACAAATATGAGGCTGAACTGGGGGGATTTTTTTTTTTCCTCAATGTGTATCTTGTGAGTATTATAAATAGCTGAAGCCCTTTGCTAATTGTCTTCATGTGTAACAGTGTTTATTGCTAATAAGACACTACATATTGATATCAATGTTTACGTATACATACATCAAGGGGGTAAATCAAATAAGAAAAAGAAAAGTCCTCCCGGCTGGCCCTGGATATGTTTCAGACGCTGGTTGTGTTGCAGGAGCAGGATGAGAAAGCCGCCCAAGCACAGAGACGACGCGAGGTGAAAGCTGTAGGCAGCGTGCAGAACAGCGCCGGCCTGTTTCTCATTCTCTGTGCCATCACTGCACATTAGCTCTGTATGATTGAGGCATATTTTCTAAGACTGCATCAGACTTTTGATCTCAGTCTCTGTGGAAAGGCATGTGCCTCCAGCACGGATGGGATGTTTATAATGTAGCCCAAGACTTGGCCTGGGACCACCAAGAATACATATATTTTTCTAAGTCCCTGAATGGCTATCACGGTGTAATATCTCGCTGTGACTTCTACCCAACCTCCAGTGGTAAAAACCCAATAGCCCCTTAGGGATTTCCACATGGAGCCGCTTAACCGCCTGCCTATTGTTGCACTAAACTTCCTCCTTGAACTTGTACAACATGCCACACTTGAAATAGCATTCCCCCAGGGAAGGCAAAAACACAGGCGGCTTTCATCAGTTCGTCATACCTTAATTGAATTCAAATCACAACAAAACCTTAAACACGGTATACTCACAGCTATCAATATAGTTTTAAATTTAATCATATTGGTTTTAATATTTCATTTTATTTTTAATCTGTTGCTATGGGTGCTAATTATTTTTTTTTTAAATGAAGGAGGTGTTTTTGAATGATCTGATCGACATGTGGAGAGGTTATAAAGGCTGCGTTAAAGCACTGAAGGTCTAGTTACTAGTTACTAAGACTTTCAAGGACCTACTTTTACACCTACACACAGACAAAAACAGTGCCAGTTTAAACCATAGTTTGATATGATACCTAAATGAAAATGAGAATATTCCTATAACACATGATGTTGTAAGCCTTTTATATACATTTCTCATAGAGTAGCACTATAAAACGCAATGTTACTGCAAACTACAGCAAGTTTGAAGGATGAATGGTACTGTAACATATTGATATTAGGGTTATAATCACACTGAACAGAAGGGTTTTGTGTGCATGGGATAGTTCATTTTAACAGGTAAGCACAATTCTACTTCAATAATCAAGACAACGGTTATAACAATAATAACAATATTAATAATAATGTGGTAAAGACAGGAATACATTTATAAAAATATATTTCTTAATATTTGTTTTACATTTTACTTCAGCTTCAATTTCATGTTGAATTCTCAGATGCAAGCAAGAAAAGTGGACTTTAAATGAACTTAAGCAAAACCAAAGTCATGTTTAACAGCTCTGCTAAATCGAAGAAAATGAAGTAGATCAATGGATACTTGAAGAAGTCAAAAGTTATATTTTCTTTGGACATCAAATCAGGGCAGATGGAGGTATTATAGAAGAAATCAAAAGGTGAGAAATGGATGGAGTAAATTTGGATGAAACAGCACTGTTGAAAGGAAATCTACCCATTTGCCAGAAGAGAAAAGTATTTGATCAATGCAGACTACCAGTGCTCACTTATGACTGTGAAACATGGTCACTTCACGCAAAAATGATACAGAAACTGACACAAAGAACCATTGAAAGATGTCTGCTTGGAATAACAAGAAGAGACAGAAAAATAAATGAATGGATCCGAGTCCAAAACAAATTACACAATTGAAAGAATGAAAATGTTAAAATGGACAGATTGCAAGAAGAACAGATCAAAGACAGACAAAGGAAACAATCAAATTAATACCAAGAGGTGAAAAAACACCTAGAAGACAACCACATAAAAAATAGGAAAATTAAATAATAAACTTTGCAGGCGTAACATGGAAAAATTAATTAAATAGACTCAAAACTAATGGTTCTGGCTTTTTTGCGGGACCAGAAAATGCTGTTGTGACACACACTGTATGATCTGTTCAAAATTACACTGAGATATATAAACGTAAGTGCAGATAGGCTGAATAGAAAGCAACTGTTTGTTTTAGTTTTCAAATTAAAAAATTAATCAGCCAGTTAACAAACCTTTAGATGTGTGGGATCCTAAGGGACTAGCCTGAAGCCTCAGAGGACGGTGTATTAGAAACAGGGTGCACAATACAGAAACCACTTTTCAGTCTGGTAGGATTTGCTTTATTGTTAAGATCCTCTTGGTTCATATTTACTGTACACTCTACAATATTACAGAGGATACATAATCATACACTATACAAAAGCATTACTAAGAAACTGCTTAGTTGGCCCAGTCACTAGCCAGAGCCCACAATGGCAATAATAACCATAAGCTGTAAGGATTTCAAATCTGTAAAAAATATCTGCAATTATTTTCAGCCGAACTGTAAGTTTAGTCATAGCTCAATAATCAACCTCCTCATGGTTTTACCCAGTGGGACTCAAATATATAAGTATTGGACTGTGCTAGTAGGAATACAGAACTGAAATATTTCACCTGTAAATAAATAAATAGCATTCAAACAATGAAGCATCAGTGACTAAGAGGCTTCAACAAGGACTTATTAATAATACAGAGTAAAGGTCTAACCAACAGAACACAAAGCCACCTTGTCTCATACTTCAATGTTTTTGAAGAGACTGTATTAAAAAAAAAAAAAACACAAGCGCAGTTTAAGGCTGTGCTAATTGTATGCACTCATATGAAGGCACATACCAGGAGTGATGACAACACTGAATCAATTAGAGGTTGCGTTCAATTTGCAGTGGTATCACCAAGACTGAGCTGCCTCTCTCACTCATGGCTGGGTAGTGGAGCAAAGGAGAAAGGAAAGTTTTATCAGAAGGAATAGCTGCTGATTATTCAGCTTGAGACACTAGGTGTTTTCACTTTTTAAAACGTGATACTCTTATTGCCTTTCTCCAAGTGCAATTTGTAATCTTTTAGAAATTATGCCAGACATAGTAATAATTTTTAAAAAAAGCTCTTGGGCTACATTCAGGATGCAAGGACTGTTTGGTCACAAAAACACTGCTAAACAGATAAGCTGTAGCCATTTTAGAAATATGAATGTAATACTCATTGCCTTTGGTAATAAAGCATTTTTTTTAAATATCAATCAAAATAGTTGTTGTTCCTTATCTTCATTCTAGTTTACGCATGTTCATATATTTACTTTAACAAATTCAGAAATGTGTCAAAAGACTGAACTGAAAACAAAATGAATTACCTATAAGAATGTATAAAACACATTAAGGCTTTACTGTCAACAAAACAAATTAGTTTAGTTCATTGTTCACACTGAAAATTAAAATAAAACCCAAATACATCCTTAAAGTTATTATTACTTAATAGTCTAGGTACGTTTAACACTGTGGTGTCTGTACATAACGTATGCCTTAAATCCTTAATATCAGGATTTCAATAGAGGTTTTTAATCCCATTTTTAAGATTTGTTTGAAAAGCCAGACTTAAATTCAATGACATGACAATGTATATTATAATTTACAGTATGATATGTAGATAGCTTGACTGTATATTGAGAGATTTCTAAAACAATGTAGTTTTAATACTACTTTATAATTTCTGTAAAGGTCTTTGTCACATCCTCAGTTTAACTTGTCATGCTTGATTGCTTTATCTGAGAAACCTGTGACCTGAAAGGACTAATCTTAAATATCAGTCAGTAAAAAGGTAGATGGCAAAACAATTTTCAATGCATTCCAGCATTCGTCCAGTATAATGTCTTTTAGTATAAGGAATATGGGTGTTGGTCTGAATTACTGGTAGATAACAGTAAAATACCTGAAGCCTAGTATCTTGGCTAAGGAAAAAATGCATCCAGCCACAAGGACTCGTGTAAAAGAGTATGATTTATTAATCAGTGAATGTCGTTAAATATTTAACCTCAAGAGCTCATGCACTGAAGTCCTGTACTGTGGTGCATTGGTTCACTCAGATGAGAAATAATGAATTGTGCACCAGAGATGTTTCCTAGAACAATCTTCCGCCTGTTTTATGTTTATCTTTCAAAACTATTAGCATGCTCCAGAGAAGGTCTCAACCAACACACCTGAACAAAGCATGAGCGCTGTGCCTCGGCAACAGCAATGTCAACAAGATTGTACCCTCGCCAAAACAGAACCTGTCACTTGGAAAATCACACCCAGTAACACGTAGTACTATGTGAAGATTCCCCTTTTGGACGAGTAATCTGCTGACAGTTCAGAGCCTGCAGTGTGACGACGGAGAAATGAATGAAATATCATTAGCGCTGCGAGGTTAGTGGAGTGCTTGCGATTTTAAATGCCTCATGCTTTGTTTATGTGACTCTCAGGGGTGAGATTACACATTTCTGGTCAACAGTGCCCTCTGCTGCGGCTTTCTGATACGCATGTTTGTGGACAGCCTTTGTGTACCCTCCAATTCAGTTAGTTTGCGAACTAACAGGATGGAAGAGTCACACATGGCAATATTAAAGCTGCCCCTTTCGCCGTCTGTCTGATCTCCTTTTCACCCCACAGCTGGCATGACAACTAATAACACTAATAATCTGAACCCTTCAAACTTACAATCTTGGCAGCATTTGAGCGAACACTGTTTGCCTCCGAGTTTGCAGTGCCTCATTGAGCAGTAATATTGAGAACTAACCTCAGATGTTCAGTGGCCTCTGAAATCCTAGATGAGTCCATTGTACTACTGTATATAGATCGGCAGATAATTCCTACATGGTTATTAACTCTGAAATAATGAAACCCATTCATAAAGAAGCCTGTAAATAAATCTGTCTCATGATAATCATCAAACAGTAATGATCTCTGCCTGCAGCTGAATTATTCTAACATTACACATGTTGCCAATCTTGAAAATGCTGACTGGGGGATGTCATACAGATATCTGTCAGAACTTTACCTTGAGTGAGCTATTCATATCCTGACCTTAATTTGCAGGATACCTTCTGTAGCAGTTAGAGTGAACACATACTCTTCCCTGGAAACACTAACTTGTGATCATGTTATTAAGTAACTGCACAGATATGTGGCTAAAGGATACTGTTAATTTCACAACTGTAACTTTGGTGCAATTTCCCACTTCTTGGGTCCACAAATGCATATGTTCCAGATTTCCTTGCTTTTACCTTACAATATTTAGTATGAATTCTGACACTACTCACTTTGTTTCATTTGAACATAGTAAGTGTGTGTAGGTGTCATGCATTTTGTTTCCAAAAGCAACTTTAGGGTAGAAAAAGTTTTTCTGCATTGACTTATACTTAAAAATACTGATAAATGATACTAATAACAATTGTATTTGTGGATGCAGTACTTTATTTATAGACTATGTCAATGCCTTGGTTAGATTTAATGCAGGTATTTTGTTTAGAAAAATATCAGATTCAAATGAATTGTCACAGTCTTTAAAAACTACATATTAAAAAAGGTATAAAGGTATAAAAAAATGAAGAAAAAAGTAAATCTTCCATTTCATCAAAGCAGGGTAAAAGAAACATAAATACATTCATAAAAACATATCCAACTTTGAGGTTTAATTGATTTAAAAATACATATATTTTCAAAAAGGTGTAGTTGTGTGGCTCGGTGGCAGCTGAGCTTCATAACCTAGAAACACTTTTATAATTAATGTCTAAAAATGAATACTGGCAAAGATGCATTAATTAGTCCAGACCACCACAGTCTATTATCTGGTTTTGTCATTAAGATCATCCTTACAAAGTGTTTAATTTAATTGATAGTGTGGAAGATCATAAAATCTACCTAAATCACACAGAGAAGCAGAAAAAAGTTAATTAGCAGACTTATTACATTTCAGAGACTTTCATAAAGAATTACATTCAAAGAAACCTCCTATTCTCATTACATTTCAAACAGCATAATTGGATTTCTAATAGATAAGTAATTAGAAAAATCCCAAAGTTTTTTTTTTCCTCCTCCTTATTTTTGGTGGAGAATATTCTTTTTTTTCTTGTTTGCTTCTTTTCACAGAGGATGTCTTTGAAATGTGCTACTTGGAAGGAAAAGGGGGATTTTGCAGGAATGCAGGAAGATCTCTGAGGTGATATATAACACTGAAAAGTGCAATCCCATCAGGAGACCGTACATCATTAGTCTTTGGAAGAAGGTCAGTGTCCATCCCTTGATATTATCGTGTCATTCTATTTTCATTTTTTATGGCTGGAAAGCACTGTCTACATTATAAGGTGATAACAAAACTTAAATATTTTATTATCCATCAGCATATATTGGCTCCGTAAGCTAAGTTCCCTATTATACAGCACTTGACACACACACGCACACATACACACACACACTTGCCTCGGCTATACTGACTCTATAAACCCCAAAGGGCGAGTTTGAGATTTTTCTTCAAGACGAATGTTCAGACACTACACACCCCGAGCCGAGGCCTGAACTCGAGGCAAAGCAGTACCTATTACAGCTCAGACCTCCCCATGTGGTAGCACTGCATGGATCGCTTTGAGCTTCCATATTAAATAGGGTGTTTTTTCTTTGACACTGATTTCCAAGGAATGACAGTGACTTCATTGCCAGGATGCTATTTTTATAATACAAACAGGAGGCTGGAGAGATCTTTCCTCTCTTTCCCAGTTAACAGACAGCTCAAAAATGACACCAAAAAGATATATAATTATCACATTCAGCTATCTCCCAGTAAGAACAAGGACTTCTTTCGCGTTTTCTGTTCAAGGTATCATGTTTTTAAAATATTTATATTTATTTTTTTCAATTGCAAAGGTGTTGATTATCAAGACTTTGTGTAAATTGACTTTAAACAGCATTGCCCGCCAGCCACAAAAACCCCGTTCAACAGACAAGCCCTGGACTGTGGCTGTTCTCTTTCTGCAACACAGAAGGCATTGGCGTACATTTTGGACTGTGGATGCAGACAGAAATCAGGAGAATTTTTTTTTTAAGAGAATAATAAGAGGTTTCCATGAGGATCCCGTCAACAGCAACAATATCTGACAAATGCAAAGCAGACTTTGGCCACAGTGAGGAGCAGAACGAGATTTATTTATGTTTCTGTCATACTGTTTCACCATTTGGCACCGCTCTGTGGAATTCCAGGCCGCTTCCCTTTTTTTTTTTTTTTTTTGCTGTTGCCGCTTGTTTTTTTTCTCTCTCTTTTCTTTTTGAATAACGTCAAACATCTGGAGGAAGATAACTGTATCATCCATTGTTTCTCTATCATGACAGTCTTGTCAAGCACTGGGAAAGTACTCTGGACTTGGTGCCTATCACCAAGACCTAGAATACTTAGAATCCACAGAAGGATATTATTTTTTTAATTAAATGAAATGTCTAATAATACAATTATTCCAATGATGATAAAGTCAAATGTATGCATCTGGGGAGTGATAAATAAGCACTGAAGCATTTCATTTACACAAAATGACAGACTGTGCATGCTGTCTTCAATTTTGGGAAACCTCACCATGTTGATTAAGCAAATGAATGGTATTATTCCATTGTTATGGCGCATCTCTGAGCTAGATGTGACATTCACCGCAGCGTAGTATTTGCATCATCCCGTTCGGAGGTTTCCGTCTGTGAACTAGAAGGGCAGAGAGATGTTGACAGGTTCAGCTAATGCTCAAACACTCCACAGAGATGTAACTAGGAAAAGAACATCCTTTAGTTATATTTCCAAATGCACGCGGTTTGTTTTGTCTCGTTTTCCTTTTGTACTGTAATTTTATGCATCACCCCCCCCCCGCGCTGCACTGTATTTACAATGTAAAGTGACATGAAGTCCTCTATTCTTAACTCCTTATCCCTGGGCCATATTTGGTGGAAAAAGCTTCTGGCAATAGTAATACTGTGGCATGTCTGACAGTACATATATCCCACTCAAAGGCAGCACATCCAAGAAACAGAAAACCATCTGTTAAAATGATGTTTTCACTGTGAGTTTCAGCCGCTGACAAACAGGCTAATTAGGAGATTTACAGCAGTAATTATATATTCGCAAAACTGTTCATAAAGATTCTATTTGTTTTCAGTGAGAGATTTATCTACAATTACAAACCAATGTCGCATGTTTAACACTGTGCATTTTTTTTGTTTTGTTTTGTTTTTGTTTTCTTGACATTCATTAAAACTGACATCCGACAGACAACGGGAATAGCTGCTACGCTCCTGGCTCCTGAGGAAAGTTGAAAGTTACTTCTTCAAGTCCCTGAAACTTCTAAGGCACAGCATCTGTGATTAAAGTGAAAGCAATGCAAATGTTTACAGGAACATTTCTGCCATTATTGAAGCACAAATAGCTATTTTAATGATACTGCCACCAAATGCAAATTCTTCGGTAAACCTGTATTCAGCTCACGATTCTCGCACGATTGCTGACAGCTTGTAGCTTTGCTGCTTTCCTTACCCATTCACCACAAGTCATTAAGAAGAAGAAGAAAAAAAAAAGCACAGTTTTAGGTTTATGTCTACGTTTTTCAGCAATATGTTACCCATTAGTTCAGCCCAAACTGTTAAGGTTAATATATGAAAAAACGCAAACATTTATTATTAATATTATTTATTTATTTTGCAGACGCCCGTATCCAGGGCAACATACAGTTTACATAAGCATTACAAAAAGTGCAGCAAAACAATTCAATTCAAAATTCAATTTAAACAGTAGTACAAAGTGCAATTTTAAATTACCAAAGTGCAGTTAATATAAAATACAAAGCATACATCCTAGTTCAAAGAAGTTACAAGTGCAGATATAACACACTAAAGTCCTAGGTATGAGCTAAAGAGTGGGGGGGGTGAGGTAGGAGAAGTCACAGTAAAACAACAGGCAATCTAACAATGTATAAGTAAGCAGGAGCATAATGAAGCATAGTCCTATAAAGTGTGAAATTACAGGAGTGCCGAGCAGCTCAGGAGAATAAGCTGCTATATACAGTATAGTCTGAACAGATGTGTCTTGAGTGATCGCCAGAAAGTGGTCAGGGACTGTGCAGTTCTGACCTCTGTGGGAAGGTCGTTTCACCACTTAGGGCCATGGATGAAAAGGAGCGGCTCTGGAGGAAGAGGGGGCAAAGTTAGACTTCTGGCGCAGGAGGAACAGAGGAGAGGTCTGCAGGGAGTGTAAAGAGAGATGAGGGTCTGGAGGTGGCTCAGTGGCATCTGGTCGAGACAACGTTAGGCAAGAGTGAAAGTCTTGAACTGGATGCGAGATGAGCTCGCGATCAATTCAAGGGAGCTGAGTAGTGGAGTAGCATTTGCAAATCGAGGTAGAGAGACACCAGATGAGTTCTGGATGAGATGGAGCGGGCGGGTGACGAGTAGCTGAGTCGAGTAGTCTGTGAGGAAGGAGCATATGTTGCTCAGGAAGATCCAGCAGGTGCGTGTCAGTGTGGAGATAAGAATAAGAGAGAGCAGGATCATGGGTGGCTCCTAAATTCTTAGCAGAAGAGAGAGAGTGCATTGAGGGCATTGAGATGGACAGATCAGTAGCTGAGGAGTAGGAAGGAAAGAGGAAATCAGATTTAAAGATGTTGAGCTTGAGGGGATACGAGTGCATCCAGGAAGAAATAGGAGACAGAAAGGAAGAGATGGGGGAGACAGGATGAGGGGGTCAGGAGAGGGAATAGATAGGAAGATCTGGGAATCATCTGCATTGAAATGATAGGAGAATACATGGGAAGTGGTGAGGGGGAGCAAGAGAGCTTGTGTAGAGGACAGGAGGGAGCCCAGGACAGAGCCTTGGGGCACACCTGTGAGAAGGGGTTGTGTTGTTGATGAAGATCCACGTCATGTCACTTGGTAGGGCCGATCATTGATTTAGGAGGAGAACCGAGAGAGCAGTTCCAGAGATTCCAAGGTCGGCAAAGGAAGAGAGGTAAATGGAGTGACTGACATTGTCAAATGCTGCGGAGAGATCAAGGAGGATCAGGACGGAAAAGAGGGAGGCTGCCAGAGCACAGCTGAGGGAGTCAGTGACCGCTAGGAGAGCAGTTTCAGTGGAGTGAGGTTGCAGAGGTCTGTGAGGCAATGATATATTCCACCTGTAACTAATCTGAAGAGCTCACACATGGACTGCATTGAACGACGCTGAGTTGGCGAGAGCATGCAAGTCCTTCCCTACTACAGCGATTGGTGGACTGCCCTGAATAACAGCCTTCTTTGATTCCGTTTAATAGTACAAACAATATCTGCTTCCAGGTGACATCAGCACAGCCGGCCTGAGGGATGTACAAATGTAGTAATGCACTACAAGTGAAATTGAGGAGATCTATTTTGTATAACGGTTATTTTCAGGGTATCAAGTTTACGTAAATCATTATTTTCCAATTTTTCCATCCATGGGTTTACTAGGAAACACTGCTGTGTGGAGGGTTCCCCATGGTTGCATTTACATCATGAATCACAGACCTAAGGTAACTTGTAGTAATTTAGGTCTAGTGGGATCATGCCTTACAATGCAATTAATAGGAGGAAAAAAAAAAAGATACATTAAGTGCAGAGTCTGCAATAAGTTTTTTTTTCCATGGTAGCCATTCTATATCATTATTACTGTCATAAATAAGGCATATATGACTGATTTTAATAGCCTGGTGAGCAAATGCTACATCTTCTAAATTGGCACACTGAAAGATGAACACCCAGAGCACTGCCAAAATGGTGCGCCTAAGTGACTTGGGTCCTTGAAAGAGAAAAACCTGCTGTTCTGCATGTCACCTCGAATGTAGGACCGTTTACTTTATGACTATCCACGATCCGTGGTGAAGCACACTGTGAGTGAAAGGGGTTATTCCTCAGGAAGAGGCAGCTCAAATGACTGTAATTGGCTCATTTTACAGGTTGAAGTTCCCGCTCTCACTGCCCTTGACTTTCACTTCTGATCGTTCCCGTGTATGAATACGCGTTTTGTTTCCGCGGATTCAAAGACAACACTGCGCTCCAAAGACAGAAGGAACAGTGTTAATTTCCCTCCCTCTAATTGTGGAAGATCATCTTTAAACTTTATCTATTTATATTTAGAATCAGCAGTAGAAGACTCTCGTTTGATATTCAACCACCAGTCTCACCATTATGAGGAGTCAGGAGCACACCTGGACGCCAACCTATAGTACAGAGTTGCAGGACTTATCTTGCATTTCAATCAGAGATGTTCGGCAAGAGAAACAACACCTAATGCCAACTACAGAAACCATTCACAACAGAAACCTCACCCTCGGATACAGAGCTGGAAAACACAAAGATGCTGTATAGCATTTCACAGAGCTCTTCAGTTCAGTTTCTCAGCCCCTATAATCAAGCAAGTTTCACCTTGGTACACAGGCTTAGCTGTCCGACATCTTTATGGTGCAACTGAAGTTATCCCTTTAATGACCATTGTGTCCTTGTCTGCTGCAAACATATTTCATCCACACAGGAAGTGACAGATGACCACGAAACAGACTCTTCCCATGTGATGCTGCTCGATTCGCAGGCCTGTATGTGGGACAATGGGAGCTCTCAGCGCATGTCCTTTAATACACGCTACTCCAACTTCTCTACTATTAATACCAAAGACTGTCAATCTTTTAAAGGAACATAATCTAGTCAAGGCATCCCTTCTCAGCCAGCTTCGCATTCAGGTATTTTGCCTTTCAGTGGACTGACATAGTGAACTTGGAACTTGCTTATTAATTCATGTCTCACTGACTTAAGGCGGCATGATGTTATTTATTTAATCAAACTAATGTATTTTAATATATCACACAAATTAAAATTGGGAAAATGATTGAATTGTCTTTATCATTTTGAAAGACTTTGTATTGTTGTCAACACCTCACCTTCAATGTGAGTATATATATGTATGTGTTTGTTAGAGCGGTCATTTTCTCACTATACAAACTCTCAGACTTGTAAATGGAACCAGATCTTTGAATATATGAACCATACTTATTACAGTGACAAGATCGAACACCCGAGGGACCCAGAAAAGAGATCTCTAGGTCATGAGCTTCTGCTTCTGATGATGGTTTTATAAAAATGTATCTGGACGTCTTCCTTGTTGTGATAGTGTGATACTCAAAAGCAAATGTTGATTGCTGGCATGCAGACTGGTGTGGTGTGCCGTCTAACAGCACTGTTTAACTCATCACAACGTTGACTCCAGAGCCAAATGTACAGGCTCATGGAGAAACCAGCAGCATAGTGCCAAAATGACTCTTTTATTACCATCTTTCACATATCAACTGGCTCTCCAGTGGCAACAGGCTTGTCAGATTTAAGAGTGTTGGCACACAAGGAGTGTGTGATAAAAGAGACGCTGCAAACCCACAGAGACTGTAAATATTAATGAACTTTGTTTCACATGGGAATTCTGCCACTATTTGTCACACCCCTGTTTGTTTAATTATAAAAGCCTGTTTAGGGAATTAAACCACAGACCACGATATATGGCACCCCTCCCACAATGAGGATGGCTTTTGACATTTAGTGAAGAAAGCAGAGGTGTAGGGGTATAACCAACAACACTGTCATTCTTTCCACTGCCTGCTTCTCTTCATTTTCCAAACATGGTTTAAAAGCAGCATTTCTGTGTTTCATTAGATTATCTTCTCTGGCAGTTCATCTGTCTCAGTGTTGTAAACAGAGAGGCACTAGGCTTTGAGAATCAATCTGCAAACTTATTGTAACACAGCCAGGTCAAAATACTGTGTGTTTAACACACATTTCAGATTTTTGTTTTGCACTCAATTACACTGATATCATTTAATGATAAATACACATTTTTTGGTAACATTTGTAAATGATCAATCAAAATTACACCTTGCTAATCTGCTTCATAATAAAACTGGAAGCCAAAGAACCTGTAAGCTGCAAAGCAACACGCATCTCCCGTGAGATTTACAAGTTATAAGTCTGTGAAGATTCAAACTTCTCAACGTCAGACCAAACAAGTATCTCAGGTTAGGCATGAAAAATAGAGATGGAGATGAAAATAAAGAATGAGCATATCTATGACTGCAAATAAGGGGCACTTGTTTACACAGAGAGTTGTGGATATTACAAATAACACTGATCTCAGAGATTTTATAAGAAGCACCTACATGTATTTAGAGTAATATCAGTATCATTCTTACGTTTGCAATATTCCTTCCCGATTCAGACTATATTGTTAATCCAAAATTGCTTTGACAATTCACAGAGCTCTTCAGTAATATCCATTCTATCCATCCAGCCTATAAGGGTCTTAATCATTTTGAAGTGTTGCCCATCACTTCAAGATCACTAAAGACACATCTCCAAAATGTTGGCCTTTACAAGGTGCATTCTGATAGATTTGTACCATGCTTTTGAATTATGAAAGAAACTGGCATTTCAATTATTTGTAACCCTTATATTTGCCTAAGTGGGCACTTGAGTCTCATTTTTGGTAAACTGGAATTATTGTTGAAGAAGAACAATGAAAGTTATCTTTTTCAGTGAGGGGTCAGCTCCCGGAATCTGTAGCTATTTGGTCACCCATGTCTACCGTAAGTGAACATGAATGGGTTAATGCTGTGAGCAGGGTAAAAACAAAATCCTTCAAAATTAATGTGAACATGGCTCTAAGCATAGACAAGTTTTTATTTATGAATAGAAGTTATTTTGTCTATGCAATTGCTTCTTTTTCTTGTTACAAATGTCCCAGAATATTATGCATCAGATGACACTAAAACCCTGTCTATGTATGAAATGAAAGACTAATGAGACAAACTTCCAGTCTCATATTAAAATAGGACTTTAGGCAGCATGAAAAATACAGTTTTACTCTAAATTGACTATCATATTTAATAACTGTAACATGGTATCAGATATACTGATCTTCACTTCAGTTTTAACAATTACTCATATAAACAGTATTTCTGTCATAAGGCATTAATAATGCACTTTTGTAATATCACCAATTGTATTTTTTTTCTTTCAGATTAGAAGACAGATCCATAATTCACTCACTCCCACAATGCAGAACACATTAAGCTTTTTAGCTGTAAATTAACTTTCGTTAGCACAGGATTTAAAAAAGAAAATCAATGGTAACAGTTTCCTAGAGAATAGAAACACTCTCAATCTCTTTTTAATTACCTTCCTATATTGTTAACAAAGGGGTAATTTTACAATGAGCTGAACTGCATACAAGATGATTCTCAGCTGGCCTGTCCTAATTATTTAATGTTAGAAACTGCAGTTATTTCAAATTGCCATGTAGATTAATTTTCTGATATGTAAAACATTGTTCAGAATACTAATTCAACACTACATATATTGTGAAAACCAAATCTTTTTATGGAAACATAATTAATTATGGAATTATCCTGCGTGTATTCCTTTATATACAGTACACAGCTTTAGAACTTCAGCAATTATCGTTAAAAAGGGAAAAAAAAACATGAATTTAGCCACTCACGTATATAAAAGGTATTTAATTGCTTGCAGCCTCCAGTAAAAGAGCTCCAACAGAGGCCACTGAACACAGTGAAACAAACCAAGCAAGCAACAGCTACAGTTATTCAAAATGCTAAATGTATGACTATAAACACACTATGTGAATTTTCTTATGAAATACAAATTAAACACACTATTGAAGAGTTTCAACCATGTAGTATCTCTTTGCATTGTCGATACATAAATACATAAATTAATTAGGCTAATTAATGAATAAAAAGTGCTAAACTGGCCCTGCGGGTGTAAGGTGAACAGGAAAGAGTGTCACAAGAGCACTGTAAAGATGTTTACAATATAAAACATTATTATGACCCCTTTGTGTCGAATTCTGTTGAGTGTTATAAAAGTAAGAATTTTTAAACACCTCAAATAATTCAAGTAATTCCCAACCAGAATTTGATATGCCGAAGCTATCAAACGTCCCACGCATACAGGTGCAATCGCCCTCAAGAAAAGGATTCTAAAGGATACTCTAAGAGTTTGAGAAGTGAAATTCACACAATGAATGAGTAAGTCCTCTTAAATCAAAGCCCACGGTTCTAATGAAGGCAAGACATGTTTGAAATCCCAGTGGGCCAATGTCTCGATCAGTCATAAAAACAAATAAACAATAACGTGGACTTGGGACTGATATGTATTTTTCTTCTGCTCAGAAAGCATCAAACCTGCTCCTGGTCAGGCTGAGTCCTCAATCGCGGCCGCTAAGCCTTCTGGGTGAAGGTGGTCACTGTAAAAAACAGAGGGCATTACTCGATAAGGATTCTCAATAATTCTTCAAAAGGAAAGGATACATCTCATGTAACCATGGAACAACGCGTGTCAGGTGTAACTGGAACAACGTTCATAGTTTTGAACAAGTCAGACAAAAAAAGATTGCATTGTCTAAAGAGGAAATATTGAGTATAATGTTCTACCAGAAATTAAATTTAAAATAAAAACTTCCTTTTGTCAGTATACTGCAACATTTATAACTAGTTCTGGGATCTGGTGACAGATGGGCTATGACACAAAAACCTTCCCTGGTGAATATAGCATTCTGCTGTATACATTAACTGTGTTTCTGTTTTTTTACCCCCCAGTGCAATTACTCTGCATGTATTACTGCCACGTTTCACTTTGATTAAGATCATAAATTCTTTTCCCTTTAAACACCGTTTATTAGGGTGGCACCGAACAACCAGTGTAAACAAAATAAACAAAGGCAACAGCAAATGAGAGGCTGTAGAGGAGTTCTCTTGAGTCTTACCTCCGTGTGGATGTAGAGGCCTCCCTGTGCGTACTCTGGACTGGAGGTACAACACGTCTATTGAAATAAAATAAGGAGTAGTTAGCATAGTGGCAACTTCAATCGTTTTTATAATGCTTTATGTCTATTGCACTTTTTAAAGACGTGAAACAAGAAAGCATAATGTTTCACAGCTCTGCACTCTTGTAATTTGCTTCCCCTGTAATTAGCCTTCACACAGGTTTTACTTTAGTCAATTACTGCTTGTCAGCTAAGCAAGCCCAAGTAGTAACAGCAAAGGAAAATCCTACACAACACAACCCAATGGGGGTAGGAATAATGTATTATTGCTTTCACTTTTCATGCAGAGCTCTACAAGAATGGCGTTCCTGGGTAAGAAGCTTCATTTCATTTTAACCGAAGCAATGCAACCGAGGGTAATTAGACAATGAAGTGCAGACGTACTCCTGAGACTGGGTCGCTGAGGGCGTGGAGTCACGGCGATCAGGGTTCTTTACAGGGACGACGACACCGGGGCACACTGCAAGGAAGAGCACGGTCTGACAGGAGTGCTGACCAGAAACCCAAATCAAGAACAGAGCCAGACAAAAGTTTTTCAAGTTTTTGGAAGAGCAAAAAAGAAATGTAATTGTTCAAATGCAAAGCAAGCCTTGAGCTGCATTCCCTCTCACCTGCAGAAGACAACACTGAAACTGTTTACTAATGAGACAGAGCAGAATATTAAGAGTCCTTAGGGATGAAATCTCAGTCCTCTTTACTGTCAATGTATCTATTTACTCTGTTCAACGTCTTTCATCCATCTTATTAAAATCATTTTCACCTCGGGAAGTTTTACATGAAAAATCCTATCAACTAAAGAAATACCTTCACTATCCTAATATAAATAGATACGATGGATATGACACTGCTAATGTCAAGACGCACACACACACTTAGAGGTAATGAAGAAATTATTGGGACCCTTTTAAACAATATGGAAAGATAAATATTAAAAAAAATACCCAGGCCATTTCATGACAGTATAAATCAGTATCTAGCGCAATATGATTCCTTTCATCAGCTGATGTGTCACGCTTTTACATTTTCCTCCTTCGTCCCCTTTTTCTTGACTTGAACAGGACTGACACAGATGCTAGATTGTTTCTAGGACTTGGATCTAATCAAACGTGTCTTGTGCACTCAAGTGAAACACCAGGTGTAGCTTGTTTATGTAGATTAGTTAAGAAGTACAGATATGTTCCCGGTGGTTGTGATTTTGAGGACGTAGCAGGGAGCTCGAATGTGGCAGACGAATCCACCATCTGTATTATCGTTTCCATACTATAAACACTGTCAAGACAGTGAAGACAAGTCGTAGTAGGGAAATACATGTCAGTGACGACTCGCAATGTATACTGCAATTATGCAAATTAGCAGCTTTCCCAAACATGATCAATACTCTGCGAAAGAGCCCATGAAAATGATTACCTTTCATATGGAGTCTCGAATGAGGTACAATCAGCTGAAGCCCATGCTGCAGATTAAACCTGAGCGTGGTGAGTTCATCTGAGAGCAGAAACAATGAGAACAGATTTGAAGACACTGCGTTTGTTTAAGAGCATGCGTTTTGACAACATTATAAACAGCCAGCAGACATGGAGAGAGCGGATCAAATAACGCACCACTGCATTCACATACTCCTTCTAGCTGCCAAGTTTGAATGTTTTAGTTCCAGTGACAACCGATACCCAACCAAAAACTACTACAGGCCTTCAGGCAAACATAAGATTAAATATTTCAGATACACCACTTGGGACAAGACCATAGGCACTTCTTTGGATTTTAAGACCGACTAGCAACAGTTCAGAAGCTAAAGCATGTAGTAAGTTTTAAAATGAGCAGTGCGCTTCAGTTGTGAACCTCTACTTTGATGAAGAGGGCAATACGAAACCTAAACCTCCAGCTGATTTAACAATTAATTTATCACTTCAGAAACCTAACTTTTGAACTGGCACCCCAGCACTATATAGGCCACAAATGGAAGGAAATGGAGTGGGTGGAAAGAGAAATAACTATTCATTAACTTCAAAGGGAAACTGTGAAAGCTGCGTGGCAACACCATATTAAAACAACATGACTGGCAGCTCCAATGGCACGTCTTTAGACAGGTCTTTGTGATAGCGCTTTGGAAAACAGCCTTTTCTGTGAAAGCCAGACTAGTATTACGCAATTCATTCACCGGTGACAGACACGATGGTCTTGATTTTCTGGAACCAGTCCTTCTGCAGTGTGGGATGCAGGTAGTTGGGGATTACATCTTTGTCCTTCTTCTTCACATCTTTCACCTCTCCGAAAAACCTTTCGACTACAGAATCTGCAAAGATGAAAATAAAGATACCAGAAGGGGAAAGAAAACACCTGGCACACATGCAAAAACAATCCCCATTGAAGGTATCAGCAATATTTGTACAAAATTCTTCATAATACATTTTTTTCTGAGTTTATAATAACTACAGGATAGCTTCTCTCTGGATCACAGCAATGCTAATCTGCAAACAGCAGCAGGGCCAGACAGAAACAGACAAAGGACTCATTTCAAGAGAAGGCTTTTGTTTACTGCTCAAGAACACTGAAAACTGACCTGTAAGTATAAAATCAAGTTTGCTTTGTGTCCGTTTCCAGAAAGACGATTCTATTACAGTAACAAGAATGAGATAACTATAGCTACTGTACTCTCAGTTTGGGCGGGATATCCGACTTCAGGAACAGTCTGATGATAACGTCCGCCTTGCTGTGCAGCATAATCTAGTTGTCCTCCCCGTACATCCCCGCCGAAGCCATCATGGCGCCCCCGTCTGCCAGGGCCCGGAACCTACCGCAGAGTACAGCGCTGAGAGACCCGCTAGTCACAGCAGAGTTGTGGGTGGGCAGGACTCGGAAATATCCAGTTGCACAGATGCAATTTATTCTATGTGAGGTTGGAATAAGAAAGCATACTTGCTGCATTAGAAATGAAAGAACCAAATGGATTTAGAGTGAAGTAATGATCGAGTTTTGTGTCTTGGGCAGACAAAAGCAATGTCAAGAAATACAATGTGAATGGAACAGAAAAACTGACAACATTCCTAAAAAAGTTTAGTTGAAGGTTTGACTGTAGTTTATAAATTGTCCCTATCTCACCTCTCCGTTTCCAGGTAAAAAGACCACTGTGATTAATTTGTTGTTGACAATACGTTTCCTCAATGGTGTCAAGTGCCCCTCCACCATATTCTCACTGGAAGAGCTGGGATTTAACTCTGTGCCAGCTGGGAAAAACACAGCAGCCTTAAACACTGCCTTGTAAAAAGGCTTTTCTCCCTACGAAGTTCTACAGATGATGGCCTAGAAGTCGTGGCTGGTCCCTCTGCTATATTGACACCTGAGAGCCTGTTGGACTTGGCTTCGTGATAAATTAATCTGTCAGTGTACAATACTGTAAGAAGGTTGGGGAGTTTGCCACAGAATTAGTCGTACGACTTCCAATTCGTAATGCTAACAATTAAAAGCTTAATTTTGTATAGACCATCATTTGAAATGCTGTGCTTTGTACATACTTTCTTCTGAAAAGTCTTGGAAATCATTTCTAAGGTACTGTTCAAATTCAATCCTGGTATCCATATCCTTCTTCGCATTGCGAAATTTGCAGACACTTTTAATGTACCTGCTCAAGACACCCAAGACATGTCTCTTTAAAAAGGGAGAGAGAGAGGGAGAGAGGTCACTTACAGAAAGGGAAAAAGTTGAGGGATCATTACAGCTGACTCACCCTGCAGTCATGCATTTTCAATTACATGCTAGGATGAAAACATCTCAAACGACTTAACAAAAATCCATTCAGCATAATATAAAGATTTCGAGAGGCTTCAATTTACATCAGAGGAAAGACAATAATGAAATGCCGTTTCTGCAGCCACAATTAGGAGGCAATCCTGCAGTTTGTAAACACATCTAGCGAAATGATCGACTTAAGTCGGACAAACACGGCCTGGTTTCTTACCAGCTTGTTGTCCAGCACTCTAGCTCGGACGCAGGTGTCCGAATCTGTGTCAGGCAGTGAGGGAATGTTTCTTGGTATTGTCTGAACCTGCATTGGTAGGATCATGAATGCGAGACCAGTTTCTACCTTACTGAACACTTTACTACTCTACAGATAAGATGGTTTTGAGCTGTGCACTCAAAATAAGAACGAAACAGGCATTAAATTCATGACAAATGGCACGTCGTTATTAGCAGACTATTTTATTTCAAAACTGATAACAATTTAAAACTCATAATAACACCATTCGTCTTTTCAAAATAATTTCTTACAAATGGAAAAGCACAATCTACACATCTGAACTATTCCTGATACCCCAGAACAAAAGATCTAGTACATTTTCCTTGTGAAACATTACCAGGCTGGTTAATACACTGACCAAACAGATTGCAAAGACTTGTTTTAATGTATTTGAATTTGGTTCATTTTTGTTCTGACAAAAATAGAAAACCTGTTTAGCATCTCCCCACTCTGGACTTCAGAAGTCTGTCCACCCCTCACAGACAGAGGAACATACCATCTGGCATCCAGAGATTTCAAGACCAGATCCTGGGCTTTAAAGAGCACGTCCAGAGACACGCATCTCATTTGGCGATCCGAGATATAATGGAGGCGTTGCACTAGAGATGCGCCTCTAGGGAAAGGAGATTTGAAGTTTTAAAACAGAAGAGAACATGTTTCAATTTGATCGGTTTCTCTGCTACCTTATGTGTATTTTTTATAATTGCCCAAAGCAAGATTTTAGATACAGTAAGTATTGATATGGTGCACATTCATGAACACGGGACATTATACACAGCCTGTGACACCTTGTTTATCATCTCTCGATCTGCAGATTTAAAAACGCATAGTTATGGATGAAGCCTGAAAAATCGATCTTGAGTTCTTGTTTAAAGTGTACAATCTTAAAGAGATGGCCAGGCCAGTACCAGCGTCATGTTGTCTGCTGAAGAACCTGTCTACGATGTTGGCGATTTTGACCGTCAGGACTGTGGACTCCACATTGCGCAGCTTCTCCACTGCCTGAAAGAACAGCAGGCCCCCGTGGGCATTGTTGGTCTTCAGGAAGAGCTTAAAGAAGCCCAGGTTCAATGAGTTTCTCAACACCTCTGCCAGAGACCTGTAACACCATCCAAAACAGATAAAGCACGCACTGGACTACATCTGACTGATTACACCAAGCATGTACATGAGTAGGACCAACCAGTACACAACGGCTTCAGTGCTATGATTATCTGTCTGTTGCTTTGAATGTTTCATTAACTTTGTAGTGGGACAATTTACTTTTATTATGCTCTGTATATTATTTGTATATTATTAATTGTTTCATGTTGTTATAGTATTAACTGTTTCAGTTTTGTCTATGAAGCAATCATTTGTTTGTATTTACCCCTTTTTGGGGGCTACTTTAATCAAGTTTGTTAAATCATTTTCATCTATAGTTTCGTACCAAATGCCAAATGCCACAGAAATCTACAAAAAGCATGTTACCCTGTCTCCACCTTAAGGCTCATCGTTTCTTGACATGTATTCAGCCATTATCTTATGAATAGTTGGCCAACTGCTGCCTGAGAGGGCACTTTAACTAACCAACCAGTCTTTTGTATTTCAATCTCTTGGAGACTTAATCAATGACTGCATTATTATGCATGTGCTAAACTGAAAACCTGTACAACTGGATTTTAATGAGACCACTTCCAACAGAAACAATTGTAACCTATTGTTCATCACAAGATACAAAAAGGCTTCAGCTTCCAACTCTCATCGCTAGTTCTTTTCTTCACTTCATGTGAGAGAAGAGCTCCGGGTTAACCTGTATTTATGTTTTGTATAATAAACTTGTAACTTCTTCATCGGTGCATCCCGAGATTTACTGAAACCACTACAACTTGATTTGATGTATTGGATGCAATGAATTAGGATTATTATTACTTAAATTATTAAAAAGGCAGATTTTGTTGTTCTTGGTAAAAAGCCACGTGGAAGGGGGTTATTTCCCAGAGACAAACAAGTGTCTTCTCTTCATCGGCTGACCAGCATTGTGCTAAAGAGCCACTCTGAAGTGTGTAGCGAGCTCATCTATTTGAAATAATGACTTTGGGAGAATTGTTCACTGCTTCAGTTGATTGCTGAAGAGGCTACAACAAGCTAGCAGTCAATATTGTCTCCCTTCACCTTGAATAATCTTTCAGAAATGTAAAGTAATTGAAAGACACCTGTTCAAACATGTCTTTGGAGGCTTTGCATTCGGCGACTCCACAGTGGCGCTATAGGAAATGGGTTTCTGAGAGAGCTATCTTTCTGACTCATTAATCTCTCATCCATGCAGAAAACAGAACACAAGATTGGTCACAATGACAATTGAAAGACACAAATGCTGAATGTGAATTTCCATTACTTAAGCTTAAAAGCTGCAAAGTTTAGATAAGCTGACAGCTCTATTTCTGTCATAAAGGTCATGGAAGCTTGCGGGAAGATTGACAGAGACTAAAGAAATAAGAGTGAGGTGGAAAAGGTTTCTGGTCTTGTTTTTGTTAATTTCAGTAAATCCCTGTGCATAGAGCATTTTCTACCTGGGTCTTACAGATGGCCTCTGGACAATACTATTTCCATCGATGTAAGGTTAACTTCCCTTAAAAGAGTAGTTGCTATTGGTTGCTTAGATTTTACTCCTGCTAGAAAACAAAATACAAAAAAAGACAGCACGTTATTATGGTGCATAATAACACAACACAAAGAGAACTCAGCTGAGATGAAGGAGGAGGAGGAGGAGTGCATGGAGAGGCATCAGTGCTGAGGGTTTGAAAAGCAGACAAAGACATGGGGTCTCTCCCACCCCACAGTATCTGCCCAGAGTCAGCTTGAGTAGAATAGAGTCTGTTCAATTAGTATACTGCATAGTATACACAATAAGAGATAATCCCTCTATTAGATCACAGAAGTAAAATACAGATACAAATAAATACAAATGTCCAAGACTCAGAAGAAATCTTAAAAACACCTTCATAACCTACAAACTACCCAACAAGAGGAGGGAAATTCTCAAAACAGTAATAAGGTTTTACAGCCACATGAGGGTGCTCACCACCATGAAATATTTTCTTGTTGTTTTTGGATTCTTCACTGGCTTTTTTTTTTTTTTTAAACGCCAGGCTTCTGTAAACTTGTTCTAAGCCTTTTTCAATATCATGGTTTTACATAGTTACAGTTCATGTTTTTTTTTGGTTTTCATTTTAACTAGTATATTAGTTCAATATTAATATTTCAATATATTACCACAATGAAATAGCTTTAAGCATTTAGGCATTTGGTCTTGCTTTAAAGTAATGAAGATTGTAAAGGTTCTGCAATATTTAAAGTAATTCAAGGCCAAGCCACTTGCCTGTTCACCAGCAAAAGAGAACAAGCAGATCAAAAGGCACAGGTTAAATCGCTGGTCTATAAACGATAACAAAACTGGTCCCAGCGCCCTTGTGACATAAATATTCTACACATAGTTTGTAGTGCTTTTGGACTGGTCTAACAAGCATATGAGCTTTTCCAATCCACACTAAATATATCATACCGGGGAGGGGTTTTCCCTGTAGTAAATCCTGTACTTTTTACTGAGCTCCTTGACGGCTAACTGTGGGTACTTCAGAGCCAGCATCTCAAATGGCATGTGCAGAAGATCTGATAGAAAGAAGAAAGGGATTAAGAAATGCTAAAGTAACAGGAAGAAGATCATCATCTCATCTATAATATCTACACTTTTTCCATGTGTTCACCAAATTACAATCACCTTAAAACCAGCTGCATAATTAATTAAAGTGTTCTGCCTAAGGAAAACAAATCTTCCCATTTGCCTTATTTGGGGATACTTTACAGGTCTATAAAATGAAAAATATAAGCACACGAAAGACCTATTGCTGACCCAGCACAAAAACCTGTATATATTTGATGAGAAAAGACAATTTACAGTTTAGGCTGACATGAAAAAAGGAAGCAGTGGACTGTTTCTGAGTATTATACACAGAGTTGAACTCCATCCATGAGTACACCAGGAGACTGGCCAACAGCCATTTGAATGAAAAACAAATGTTCATCCTGTGATAATATCCATTAATACTTGAGCATTTGGGCAGGTTTGGCTTCGCTTTAAAATGAAATAATCCTGGAGGCAGTTCTTACTGGTCTTTCTGTACTGCCTAACATCTTCTAGTGCCATTAAGGCCCAGGTGTCCTCAGAGAGGCTGTCCGGGTCTCCAAAGAGGGAGCAGGCCAGGCACAGCGCCAGGGAATCACTCGTCTTCCTCACCTGCTGTGCTGCTGAGTTCAGTCCGCCAGGGGGCAGTGTCGGCCTGAGCTCGGGCTTCCCCTCCTTTACAGTTCTGTTACACTGAAGCAAAATCACAAGTAAGAAACTGAGCAAGTGCAAGATTATAGGAGCAGTCTGGTCATTTATAGCTCTAAATCACTCAATTTGGGGTTCTTTCCAATTTAACTGAAAACTGCAGAACATCAGCAATATGAACATTTATATTTTTGTTCCTACATACCTTTATTAACATTGGTGTGGATCAAAATAAAAGCTTTTTAAACTATTTGGTTTGGTTCATGCAGGAAGTAATCAGTTAAAAAAAAAGCAGAAGCAGTACACATAATAACTTGCTGATGCTTTCCAGATTCTGTACTTGTACAAAATTCAGGGAATCACCAAAAACCATCTGCTTTAATACTGAACATATTTTGCTATATAGCTGCCAATTGGTTTCACTGACAAACACTTACCATAATAGTGAGGAACTGCTCATTTTCTTAATCCAGGAAGGCATCATACATGGAGCAAATCATCTGTCAGAAGGAGACATATTTATCGGTGCTTTAAATAATAATTGATCAAACCGAGAAAAAGCTTTGTTTCAGTACACAAGTATTACAAAAGTGTGAGCATTTCACATACCATGCAGAGCTCACTCTTAGCCACATGGATCCAAGGAGCTACTTCTCCAGCTGGCAAAAGTTTCTGCAGATGTCTAGTGGTGTCGTTCTTCAAGCAGACATGCTTTTCCGAGTCCTCCCTCAGGTACATTCCCACAATCCTCTCTGCTACGATGTGTCTGAGCGTATGGGCTGAGCCATCCTGCAGTTTGAACAGGAGGTTTGAAAAAGTGTCCATCTCATGCCAGAGGCCCAAGCAATGCAGCTTACAAGTGTGGTTCTTGGTCCTCAGATAGGTCTCAAATGGGCCTCCTGCCAAGCAGTCTGCAGTGAGAGCAGAGTGCAGGTATTCATAGCCACGGTGGCTTTCAGGAACCAAGGGTAAAGTCACATAGGCAGGCAATTGGCAAACTGGTGTTTCTAGGCTGAGGAGTGGTGAATCAGTGTCTACAGAGGATGCATATGTTTCAGGTTTCCCAGGGTCATCGGCTTCCCAGAGGTGTTTCTTGGTGTGTCTGGAGGAGTAATCGCCAGTTACTCCCCCATTCTGCTCTAGTGCCACCTGGCTCCATGTGAAGCCAGGGTCCATGGGTTCCTCAGACTGAGTCCTCATGGAAGACCTGTCCTTGTATTCCTGCACTATACTGCTGCATTCCTCCACTTTCTCCAAGGACAGCCTGCAGTGAGTGAGATATTGGGGTAGCCAGTAATATTGGAGCCTCCACAAGGCCTGACCCTTCATCTGTCTCGCCTCGCACTGCCAGGCTTATCACCAGACAAAATCCCCAGCAGAGTGTCTGAAAAACACGGGTGTGTGGAGCTGAGAGAGAGATATCAAGTAATAGCACATTTCAAACTTCTCTGTAATCATGATGAAACATATGTAATGTGTTCCAGTTTATACAAAACAACATTTTAGGGGAGTCTACAGACTTTTGAATTATTCCCCCATAAATACTAATAATAACAAATGAGAAAACACTGATAAAAGTGTATTACTAAATCAAGTCTTAAATTTAGCCACATAATATGTTAAAAAAATAGTATTTTTTCTCTCCATTTGATAAGCAGTGCTGCTGGAAGAGTACTAGCTGTGTAAGTCCAGTAATACAACAAATCACCAGCAGAACGAAAGGTCAGAGGGCCGTATTTCTTGTTCCTGCTAACCTGGAGTGACCTGACAGGTGCTTGTGACGGTGGAGCTCTCGCAAAAGTGCACCGCCTTCAGCGCCACCAGAAGGGCCAGGTATCGCCGTCTCTGAGCCACATCCGTCTCGTCAAGCTGCAGAAACCTTTCCACCCTCACCCAGAATGCTAACAGCTTCTCTCCTTCACACCCACACACACAAACATTTACTTTGTACCTTTCAGTTGGTAAAATTATTAATGAAAGTAAGGAGTAACCATTTCCACTTCCACTTTCTGTTATGCTTAGAAATATAAACAGCATTTTGTTCCTACAATGCTACCTGCACCTTTGATTTGATTATAAAACCATTGTAATACCCATTTTCTGTGTTACATTGTGAAATTACCAGACTGAGGTAATGTAGGTATTTAGTTTGCGTTGTGAATATGTACTCTGTAAGATATATGACTGTCTGCAAGGTGTGCATGTACTTCATATGAGAAGTAAAAACATATGCAGTAGGTCCTAAAACTGCCACATGGCTGGTGATGATTGTTCTCTTTGTGTTGGACATATTTTGCAGGTGAACGTAATGAGAAAAATGTACAACATATTGATAACAGTTTAAGTTCATCGTGATTTGTTAATACCTGGTTAGGAGGGATTCCAGGGCATAGAAACCACTTGTTTTCTCCCAGAACAAACAGTGGAGTTTGCCCAAAAACCTAAGGGGGAAAAATGAAATTCACATGGCACAATTGTTCAATTATATAAAAATGTTCAGTAAACAGAAAAAACGTGCCATTTCCTAATACTTTTGAGTATATACAGTGATATCTGAGAGAAGACACAGCCTGCAGCTTTATTGTGCCAAAACAAACACATCTGTGACCAAGAAACTCACGAGTAAATTCAGAAACGTGTTGAAGAAATCCGCAAACACTTCATCTTTCAAAATGTCTTCCCCAAGGGCTGAAAACACATGTGAAGCACAAGCTATCCATCGTCATATTTTTAAACAACTATTTTAGAAGACAACTAATACTATGTAGGACATAAGCCTATATGTTAATCACAGAAACAAGCAGGCTGAATTAGATGAAGTCATGCACCGCTGACATGTTAATGGTTTCTTTCCTATTTTGATTGACTCCTAACATGTCGTAAATATTTACCTGCGCGTCAACCAAGCAACCATTCTAATAAATACTAATTTAAATACAAATATAATTAAACACGCCCATATAGACTGTAGCTTCAAATGTTATCACGACATTAGCAGGGAGACCTATAAGATGATCTGGAGATGATGGCCTCCATTACCGCGTCTGGTACTTGACTCTGCGGATACGTTTCAGAAGTGACTGCGGATTAAACGGGTCATCTTAAAAGGTACCGTCCTACTGCCTTACTGTTTCTCTGTCTTATGTGTCAATATTTTGTTTTTTTATTTAGCAAATGGAGAAAGAGGCGAAACAGGTTAATTACCGGCGAGCTCTGCCGGTTCGGCGGCCTCCACCAGTCGCTACTTTAACCGATTTATTGCAAACACCATGAGTCCGAGTCTGCGCACACGTTGCGGGTTAGGATGCGTTTTAAAACACAATGGAGATCATATCGACCTGCTCGTTGTTAATAAATGCCAGTTCTCAAAGCTGGTCAAAAAAGTGTCCAAGTGTTCATTGTCGTCTTAGTAAACACAACTTTTTGTTTTCAAGAATTGCTTACTTGAATAAATGTTTTAATTGTTATAAGTACGATATCCGATACTACGTAATGTTGTGACTGTAGTGATATATTACAATGAAAATGCATTTTATAATAAACTCGCATACAAACACCTGAGTTGTTTTTCTCAATTTACTTTTAATGTATTTGTTTTGGAAACACGTCATATTTATGGTAACGCCCCTTAAATACGTATTTTTGACGTCATGGCTTGACGTTACATGGGCGGTAACGTTAATTTAAGAATATAAATACAATTTTTAAAATGTTAAATAACATAGGCCTTGTTATCTTATACATTTTGTATATCATTCAAAACTTTGATACAGTATCCTAGATGAAGGGGAAAGCATTTAATACATAATACTTTTTTTTATTATTTTTCTGACTGTGGCCCCAAATAAATGTAGCTGCATGACGCCTCAGATTTATACACAGAAACATGAACAGCTCTGCTATAGTAGGTGATTTTAGGAGTGATGACAAATGTATAAAAATAAAAGGATAACCTAAATTGCATTTGTTAATGTGTATATCTGAATGAGTATAGTGTATGTATTATTAATAAATTATCAAGGCACAGTGTATAAATTCAGTAGTAATATGCTCAGTTTTGAAAAGTTTATCGAGGCTGGTTTCAATAGCAGATAAAAAATGAAATGTCTAATACAATGAGGATATGTACATTCAGCCTGTTATATTATTAGATTTAAAAGCTAATGTAAAACCAAGCTGATTAACCCAGTCACACAACCTGTTGTATTGATGTAATCCATAAATTAGGTGGATGTGTCATTGTTAATATTGGCCATTAGATGGCAGAATTAATCAACAACAGACATCATAGGCTGAATTATTCAGTTGTTCAAACTACTTACATTATTTATATATATATATATATATATATATATATATATATAATATGTGTGTGTGTTTGTTTGATATCCTTATTTGAGGACTCTCTGTATTTGTGGTACATGTTACCATGATTTATTTAAAGTACATTTATTATGAAATATGCACAGACTGAATTAGCTGACAATTCTAAACATGTATTCAAGCAAAGCAGATTTTTACTTAACTCGTTTATGCTATTGTTTGCACTTTTAATATGGTCATTAGACAACTGTATCCACCAAATGCTATTGTGTATTACAGTATACATACAGTATTACACATTGATTATGTACTCTTGTAAACAGGTTCTTCTTGGATGAAGTAGACTGTCAATTGAATAAACAGGCATTGCAGAACAATCTCAGAAATGGGCTCTAAAAAGCATGGGATAAATATGTTTACCCACACTGATACTAATGTACTTAATACCAAAGCTGCTGCTTTCATGGATCTGTGCCAGGCAAACGATTATAAAGGTTGCAAGTACAATCAGACTACAGTCGATGTGGTCAGTAAACTAACTTATCACATCTGGAAACCAGTTTCATCCAGCTCAGGAAAGTTGTAAACCAAAGTTGCTCAGCAGAGTTTAGGATTATTTTCCTGAAAAAATAACATTCATTTATAGCGACACATAGTCTGCGTTCCTCTTTGCCTTATCAGACAGGTTCTTTCTTACAGGCCTTTCTGGATGTAATGCTGCTGGCTCACACCTGAGGTCAATTATCGAGTCACCTTTTATTTATTTATTCTCTCATTTTTGTTTTCTAGTGCATGTCTTTCTTTATTAATATGATCTTGGAGCTCAGCCAACACTATTGAGAGAAACCAAAAGGGGGGAAAACGGGCCCTACAAGTTCCAACATTAACTCTTTGTGATAATGCATGAAAGCAAATGCTCTGTCAAGCTTGCCCCAGTACCTTTTGCAATACAATGAAAGTACTGATGTGTGATTGATTTATTTTTATGCTCATTACAATATGGCATCCGCAGAAGACTAAAGTACTTGTAATATATTCCAATGTTTTCCATCTTATATTTTACTTGTGCTTAAGAACGGCATATAAGACATGCAATGTGTATGCATATATCGTTTAAGTGCCTGTTGACAGCAATTAAGAAAGTTGTCCTCATATATGATATTTATGCAAGTCTTTTCCTATGTTGTTTTTCCAACTTTCTATGGTAAGCTGATCATTAAAACTATAGGGATAATGACTGTAAACTCTATAACGATTTGAAGTCCCCAAATTCATATTGCACTGATTTCAGGGTCGCTCAGGCTGTTATTGTTCTGAAAAATAACACTGTCAGCAGATTCCCTCAGAACAAGACAGCATCCCAAAATGTGTAAACCAGTAACAACCAATTAAATCCCTTGGACCACACATTTTATGGTTTTAATAGGGTTAATGAAGCCATTTTAGAAATCTTTTGTTTTATCCCTCCATAATAATTAAAACCCCTCATTAAAACAATTAACTTGAAATAAAGTACAGGATCCACAGGGTGACCTTTGTTTAGAGAGCTTCCTGATTCATCCCAAAGCATTGCATGCTCATTAATAGTTCCTTGTTACACAGCGTCAGAAACTATTTTTCTAATTCACTGTAACATGTTATAAATTGTGTGCCAAGATACTTTAATATATCTTGGGGCTTCTTTTATACAGTCAACCGTTACAGACACAAACACAGTTTATTCCTTTCCAATGGCTGCAAGTTTCTATCAACATGTATATGAAGAACCCCACTTCAAAAACAATTACAATATATGCTGGTAGGCATCATAGAAACGTATCTTGAAAGATTGTCCTTTATTTCGTTGAATTGTAAACACTCACGGTAACGAATGGAAAAAAAACAATTTCTTCAACTCTTTCATGAAAACAAGCTTAAGGACTATTACATCCCATTGTGTTCAGACATCTCAATGGGTGGAAATTTCCATGAACAGTTTTTAAGGACCCCTAGCTGCTCCACCACCAGATGTGTACATTTTCCCCCCACCCCCGAGATCCTCTTTCTAGCATCATGAATTGGGTTTTCTTTGTCAGTTTTTGTGTGCATCTAAACGATACAACCTATATAAACAAGTTTGCATAAAGTGCAGTCCTTTATCCCTTTAGAAAACAACATCCCAGCTTCCATTGGTATCGGGATAGTATTGACATTGTATTCAAAAATAATGAAAAGATTGAGTCTAAATAATGCACTCTATTGTTATTCCCTGGCAAAAATGCAACCAATTATCCAAGTCATATCAAATGTAAATGTGTGTGGTCTACACAAAGTGAAGATGCCACCTGCCTCCACATTCTCCAATCGTTTTGGGTTTGTTTTGTTACACATTGCTCATGTATTGGTTTGAATTATTTGCACCAATCCTCCATTTTTGTTGAACTCCACCAGGTGGCACGTCAGTTCGCATGGTTGTGTGGCAGTACTTTTCTTTGTCTCCTTTCATTCCCTTTGCATAGTGAATTATAAGAGCACCGCCAATCACCCAGTCGTGTTGAGAAGCAAAGATCTAGTATTGTGAATACCAGAAAGTCTTTTCCATTATTGCTCCTGTTTTTAATGTAACGTGATAGTCTTCACTGCAAGGACATCTCCAAACAATCGCCAAAGAAAACCCCCCATCCCTCCACATGCTAATTTGCCGAGCGGGCCCCCTGCTCCCTGTCTCTGTCCAATGGACTCCGCGCTTCAGGCTCCATCACCTGAGCACGAACCGAACATGTCTTTTCGGACCAATCACAGCGAACGGAGCCTGTTGTTGCTGGCCAATCACAGCGAATCCCGTCACGTGTTAAATTGACCAATCACAGGCGGCGATCAGGTTTCCCCCGACCAATCGCAGGCGCCGGGATCCCGCTTCCCACGTTATAAATGGGAGTGTAAACCGCCATTCTGGGCCAGAGAATGAGACATCTACACACCAGACCATTTACACCCGCTCACTGGAGGCAGCGCCAGTCGCCACTCTTCTACCATCACTTTCATTTCTTACCAGGTAATGCATTGCACTTTTCCCATTGTTGCCTGTGTGGAGACAGCGGCGTTGTAATGGTTGGTGCTGGGTGTTGCTCGGTTCTGTGTCGGTCCGGTTTGTAAGTGCTAACCCATCCAGCGACACGGAGCCCTTTTCATTGTGCCGCTCTTGAGTAGCTGGGTGTTTCTAAATGCACCACTTTCCTTCCGATTATAGTCATTGCACGATTGAAATTGCACCTGGAAAGCATGCCTCGTATGTGCGGGTTGACTGGAGGCTAGCAATGTTCATTTTATTACAACCTGTCGATTGCTATTAATAATCGAATCGTAATTCTATTGGCGGATATTGTATAGATTAGTCCTCAATCCAGTCCCCATCGCTTCATTTGAATACTGACGTAATCGCAGGGGATAATATTGCATGATCGCAGCTGTAGTATTGGTAGTAGTAGCCTCAGGACCACAGTCATTACGGGAAATTGAGGTTTGATGTTAGAAATTGCTTAATAAAGTATCATTTGAAAGCCGTATGACTTCCAGGCTTGGCTACATAAATTACAGGTCCTAAAGGACAATTAAAAGCGGGTTATGCGCGGTTCCTGGGACACGTGGAGCCCACGCTGGGTGATTGACCACTCCTGAGGGGGGTGGCTTTGTTCACCAGTTAAAGGTCCTGAGGACGTCTGGAAATCAATGTGGATTAAACTTGAAATCTGCTAGGTATTTATATGAATGTTTGCGTGGACTACTGCACACACATCAATGGACTAGTTACATAATCTAAACTGATCCCCTTCAATTTTCCCTTTTTCTAGGTCTTTTCTAGTAATTAAGATGGCCACCTCTTCCAGCTCCAGCTTGAGCAAGGCTGTGAAGCAGCAGTACATGGAGCTCCCCCAGGGAGACAAAGTGCAAGCCATGTACATCTGGATTGACGGAACTGGAGAGGGGCTTCGCTGCAAAACCAGGACCCTGGACTCAGAGCCCAAGAGCATTGAAGGTATAATAACCCTCATACTGTGCAGGCTTAGGAGCGGGATGTCGCACTGCCTTGGCATCCTGCTAAAGTACATGCACATCTGACTGCTGGATTTGCCTTGTGTAAATATTTGTACACTGCTTTTAATTCTTGGACTACAGGTCTTATTGCGTTTATTTCAATTTACTCTAACAGAGGAGTGCTTGGATACAATAATGGACTAGTACTCTTTTTTTTTTTCTAGAGAAATCCGTATGGGTGGAGGGGTATGATTTTGTAGAGCGATCTGGATACCAAACCTTATTTTCTTTGTTTCCCCTCCTCCCTCCCTCCCCCCAGAGCTGCCCGAGTGGAACTTCGATGGCTCCAGTACCTACCAGTCAGAGGGCTCCAACAGTGATATGTACCTCATCCCACAAGCCATGTTCAGAGACCCCTTCCGCAGAGACCCCAACAAACTGGTCTTGTGCGAAGTGCTGAAATACAACCACAAACCTGCAGGTAAGCTTGATACCCCAGCAAGCACAACCTAAATTACAATGTAAATTACTGTGCATTCCATCTAGATTGTCTTGAAACTTATACACATTTTATTCTTCTCCACTTAAGAGACCAACCTGCGTAACTCTTGTAAGAAAATCATGAGAATGGTAGAAAACCAAATCCCCTGGTTTGGCATGGAGCAGGAGTATACCATACTGGGCACAGATGGCCATCCTTTTGGCTGGCCCTCAAATGGCTTCCCTGGACCTCAAGGTAAGAAATGGTTGTTATTTTTATTTCTTGGCAGACGCCCTTATCCAGAGCAACTTACAAAATCAGTGCAATACAAAGTGCAATAATACAGTTCAGTACAAGGCACCAAACATTACAAATTCAAATTTACAGAGTACATTGTACACATTCTAATTTACACAAGTAAATGCAATAATGAGGAAGTAAAAGCTAAGTGCAGTCAAGATGTTGGGTCACAGTCAAGGGCTACAGGAAAGGGAGCAAGGGGAAATCAAATAGTCTTTGAAATCTATTCTGAGAAATAACTGTTCTATAGCTGCAAGAACAGCGATCCACAGCCCTTGTGTGGCTACTATGTGATGTGAGGTTTCATGCATGTTAATTTGTCTTGTGTAGGTCCCTATTATTGTGGGGTGGGTGCAGACAAGGCCTATGGAAGAGATATTGTAGAAGCCCATTACAGAGCTTGCCTGTATGCTGGAGTTCAGATCTGTGGAACAAATGCCGAAGTCATGCCAGCTCAGGTAAGCACAACTTTCTCTTACCGCTAAAATAAGTGATGTCATATGGCAACTTTATTTAAGTGGGCTGCTAGAATCCACTTGCCAGTGCCGTTTGCATTGAATGCCACAACACTAAGTCCAGAGGCTTGGTACTTTATTTTAAAGCTCTTAATGTGTAACGAGAGATTCAGTTTTATAAAGATCACCCTTAATTGACTTTCAGACATTTGTTTACTGAAACAGTGTTTAAGTGGCATCCTGGTCAAATAGTCTTATCAAGCTTGATTTCATATCTTACCGTACCTTATCGGTTATCTAGCAATCGACTATCGGAAAAGTCAATTAATCCAATTTTAATTTCACCCTCCAGTGGGAGTTTCAGGTTGGCCCATGTGAGGGAATCAATATGGGGGACCATTTGTGGGCAGCAAGGTTCATTCTGCACAGAGTCTGTGAGGACTTTGGAGTCGTGGCCTCTTTTGACCCCAAGCCAATCCCTGGGAACTGGAACGGTGCCGGCTGCCATACTAACTTCAGCACCAAGGAGATGAGGGATGATGGTGGCTTAAAGTAAGTTGATCTTTATTTTTAAACTGGGGAGGGGGGAAAATGTATAGCTATTCATGTCGTTATTTTAAGTGGTCAGGAAAATGTTAGCTCCATATATCAATGACTGGAATGCCCTTTTAAATTGTAAACATGATTGCAGCTCTAGCTTTTGTTAATGGACACGAAAATAACTCCTGATGTGTTTAGCACTGCCAAGAGCTCTATACACTGTAGTGATCAAGGCTAAACATGTTCTTAAACTCCATTTCATGGGACTAACTCAATTGCTTCCTCCTCTCAGGTACATCGAGGAGGCAATCGAGAGACTCGGCAAAAGGCATCACTACCATATCCGTGCCTATGACCCTAAGGGAGGCTTGGACAATGCCAGGCGCCTTACCGGTCACCATGAAACCTCCAACATCCACGAGTTCTCTGCAGGAGTGGCCAACCGTGGAGCCAGCATTCGCATCCCTCGCATGGTGGGCCAGGATAAGAAGGGCTACTTTGAAGACCGTCGTCCTTCTGCCAACTGTGACCCCTACAGCGTGACTGAGGCATTGATTCGCACATGCTTACTCAATGAAGAGGGGGAAGAGCCTCAGGAGTACAAGAACTAGATGCTGAAAAGGACTGAATTACTCCCCCTTGAATTTAGGGTTTTTTTTGAGAGGCCAAAGGGTCTAAAACTAGTACTGTAATAGTTTGTTCCCAAGGAAGCTGAAACCTGGCATTTAAATAACTAAGTTGACTGGTCAACTTAACACAAGGAAGTAATTTTCAAATCTAAAAAATTTAACATTAAGGTTTTCCCACAAGGCAATGCAAACGCATTCTCTTGCTCCCGTGTCTTAATGGGAGGGGGATGGTCAGATTCCTAACATTCCTCTTTTAGGACTTTACCACTGTCAGACTTGCCTACTAGAATGGACTAAATCCAGTGAGTTTCTGCTGGTCATGAATTAAAATTAGGGTGACTTCCATTTTGGGTGGGCCTTTTGGAATTGTTGGTTATCCTAATTTAAAAACTTCACTTAACCTAGGTTTTTTTGTATATTGACTGCTAATCAAGCATGTAATGTTTTAATGTGAGGTTTAGAACGCTAAATGGGAAGTGTACATTTTTACAAAGTCTTATGAACATGTAGATGTCTCTTGCATTCAGGTTCATGTTGTACGGTACACTTTTTTTTTTTCTCATAAGGGTTCAAGCTAAAGTTTGTTTCTTATACATTTGGGCCCTCTTGTGTAGAATGCAGACTCAATAAGGACTTGAGACCTTTTTGCTTCTGGTTGTCTAGCACTGTATAATATAGTTTATGGCACCTTCTTGTCTTGGAAATTTACAATGTTACTGAACATGGTGATTTTTATTGAAACAACATTAAAACATTTGTTATATTTTTAACACTACTTGAATGTTTGTTATTCACCTCTATAAACCCTCGAGTAGCAGTTATTCCCCTGTACATCACCAAAAACATGACACCCAATACTGGAGCTCATAGTGGCCAGAAGGTGACTCGAACAGTTTGTAGCCATATAGTTTCACACCAAACACCCCAAATGCCTATAAGTCTTGCAGCTTATGATCAATACCAGCTGTTCTGTTCAGGGGCTCCGGGTCTCGGCTATGCCTGCAAATACATGTTCATTTGTAACTTCGGTTTTAGTACATTTTTCCACTCCAAGCAGTATTTCTTCAGCCAATCCATTTAGTATGCAGTTGTCTTGGTTTGCCAATTATGTCTGACCCCAGCACTAATAAAGATGGACTGTATTTCAGCGATATTACATCCTTGGTCATACGCCAAAGTAGCATGAGATTATAACCTATACACGAACACTGAAGGTGCGGGTTTTCTTTAAAAAAAAAAAAAAAAAAAAAAAACCCTACTAATACAGTTTCACTGCTGAACTATAATTTTTCCAGGATTTTTATTTTTTCAAATTTTATGGGATGTAGTCACAGCTTTTTTCGTTGGCATTTCTTTCTTTGCAGATGTCCTTACCCAGGGTGGCTTAAAGTCTCCTAGTATACATTGCATCATCAAAACATCCTATAGGACCATAATCCACAAAATGTGTACCCCTTCTAGCTTCACCTTTAGCTACTTGGTAGGTTGTACAGGAAACCCCCATATTAACTAATCACTGCAAAACACAACATTCTGGATGTAGAGTCAGATATTTTGATATACGAATGACTTCCTATTCAATTTCCATACATCTTGACCTCCACATGCGTGTGATGGATGTAACCAAACACAGGCTGATTAGTCATAATCTTAAATTCTGTTTAGTCTCCTCAAACATGACTTAGTTAAATTCATATAATGAGCACATGTGGATTTGGAAATACATTCATCTGCACACAAACCCATGCATTTCTATTTTGCCTGGTGTTCTCACAATATCTGTATTGCTGCAGTGCTGCCCTGAAAGACTTCCTTGGAATTAAAGATTTCATGTCTGGCAATAACAGCTGTGTTTACAAGCAGTTCACAGGAACTGTGCTGATGTGTAAAGTGAACAAGCAGTGCAGAAAGAAGAGCAGGGTTTGTTTCATTGCTTCAGGTTTCATGTCTACAAGTCAGAACAGAAGTCCATAAATAAGACTTGAAATCACCACTTCCCAGTAGCTTAGACTTTCTCTAGGTGTGTGGATTTTTGTGATAAACACCCTCCATTCATACTCCTATCAACTGCTAATCTGAAGCTTTGAAATTAGTCTACAGGAAGCTCATTTGTATTATAATAGTTGATTTTCAAATAATTTCAAGTTACATATTTTTTCCCCCAAAGTTAGCATTGCATTCTATTATTGTAATGAGTTTAATAAGACAATGTCCACAGCTATTGCACATGACTTGCAAATTGAGTCCACAAATTGCAAACTGTTCTGCTTAAATTTGGATAAATTAAATCTGATAAATTAAAATATTACAAGCTTTTGCTCAATCCACAAACCAGTCCTCAAATGTCACTTACAAGAAATATAAAGCACACAGATGGCTATCTTGTTTTAAGGCATCACAAGATTAAATAAGATTTGTCTTAATTATCCACTGTAGGCAAAACCATATCTAAATGCAAACAGCACTTTTAAGGGGGAGTCTCAGCTCTGTAAATTAAATATCTGAGGCATTTTCTTTTACTGCTATGGTTAATTCCGTTCCAAGGCCATCCAAATGGTAGTTGTCATTATCCATTTAAAAAAAAAATGTTATGATATAATTTAATGTTGTGAATCTGTCCTGAGAACATACTAAGCACCAGTATGTATTAAAGAAAACTGCTGAAGTGAAAGGCCACTGTTTATTTGTATGTAAATCTACAATCTCAGAGATTTCATATTTTGTTCCTGTTCCTCTTGACATTTCTTGTACACCTTGTGGAATCACACCATCTATCAGACGATTTCCCTCAACAAAAGTGTTTCTTGAGTGATTTGAAAAGAGAAATACTGAAGAAAGTGCTTGATATATGTTTCAATGCATTTGAATTATCCTGACTTAAGTCAGTCTGTTACGAGCAGTGCATGTTTTGCATGATGGGAAAATTATTGTCCTTTACAGTATTCGTTGTCCTTTATCACTGCAGAATGACAGACAGGTTTGTGTCCATGATTATTTTTTCCATATTATAAGATAAGTCTTATAGCACTAAATAATTGCTAAACTGTTTTCAAGCATTCCAGCAGAGATCATTTGGTCAGCTATGTTTGGTATATAGCATCAAGATTCCAAATCTTAAATTTAATTGGATTGTCATTTTAAGTAAACTGTCTTTAAGGACAAGGCATGGGGTCTTCTCTGTACAGTGCGTCCCCGAGGGGGAGGCTGTGCAGAAGTGCTCAGCTGGGTGGATAGTGGTGAGGGTCAGATCGCACAATACAGTTAGGTCCATAAATATTTGGCTCTGTATGCCACCACAATGGATTGGAAAGACAACAATCAAGATGTGCTTTAAGTGTAGACTTTCATCTTTAATTTGAGGGTAGTTACATCCAAATTGGGTGAACGGTGTAGGAATTACACACATTTTTATATGTGGTCCCCCCAATTTTAGGGGCTCAAAAGTATTTGGATACCATAATTATGAATTAAATTATGAGTTTCAATACTTGGTTGCAAATCCTTTGCAGTCAATGACTGCCTGAAGTCTGGAACCCATAGACATCACCAGATGCTGGGTTTCTTCCCTGGTGATGCTCTGCCAGGCCTGGACTGCAGCTGTCTTTAGTTCCTGCTTGTTAATGGGGCGTTTTGCCTTAGAAATCTAAATAAACCAATCAGAGAGATAGCAAAAACGTTAGGTGTGGCCAAATCAACTATTCGGTAAATTCTTAAAAAGAAAGAACACACTGGTGAGCTCAGGAACACCAAATTGCACGGAAGACCACGGACAACAACTGTGGTGGATGACAGAAGATTTCTTTCCCCGGTGAAAAAAACCCCCTTCAAAACAGTTGGCCAGATCAAGAACACCCTCCAGGAGGTAGGCGTATCTTTGTCAAAGTCAACAATCAAGAGAAGACTTCACCAGAGTAAATACAGAGGGTTTACCACAAGATGTAAACAGGAAACGGGAAGACCAGATTAGAGTTTGCCAAGAAACATCTAAAGAACCTGTACAGTTCTGGAACAACATCCTCTGGACAGATGAGACAAAGATCAACTTGTACAAGAATGATGGGAAGAGAAGAGTATGGAGAAGGGAAGGAACTGCTCATGATCCGAAGCATACCACCTAATCTGTGAAGCATGTTATGGCATGGGCATGTATGGCTGACAAGGGACCTGGTTCTCTTGTATTTATTGATGATGTGACTGCTGAGAAAAGCAGCAGGATGAATTGAGGTGTTTAGGGCTATATTATCTCCTCAGATTCAGCCAAATGCTTCAAAACTCATTGGACGGCGCTTCACAGTGCAGATGGACAATGACCTGAAGCATACTGCCAAAGCAACCCAAGACTTTTTTAAGGTGAAGAAGTGGAATGTCCTGCAATGACCAAGTCAATTATCTGACCTGAATCCAATTGAGCAGCATTTCACTTCCTAAAGGCAAAACTGAAGGCAAAACGCCCCAAGAACAAGCAGGAACTAAAGACAGCTGCAGTCCAGGCCTGGCAGAGCATCACCAGGGAAGAAACCCAGCATCTGGTGATGTCTGTGGGTTCCAGACTTCAAGCAGTCATTGACTGCAAAGGATTTGAAATCAAGTATTGAAACTCACAATAGAATTAATGATTATGTTAGTATGTCCAAATACGTTTGTGGGGGGACCACATATAAAAATGGGTGTAATTCCTGCACTGTTCACCCAATTTGGATGTAACTACCCTCAACAAGAACATCTTGATTGTTTCCTTTCAAATCCATTGTGGTGACGTACAGAGTCCAAAATTATGACAATTGTGTCACCATACTGCAAGCAGCAGAGATGTGATCTCAGGCTCTCAAGGTGTGCTGGGCAAGAGAGCAGGTGAAATCTCAACTCTTAGAGCCTTAGGAGGAGGCAGATCCAGCTATTATGGCCACAGCCGTGGGCTACAGCTATAATCACGCTATAGCTATAATCAAGTGGATGGATATGAGTGGCAGACCAGGGACAAAGCCAGGCCTAGCAGATTTAATGCTGCAGCTGTTTTGCTGTGAAACTAGCTGTGAAAAGAACCCTGTAAGGAAGACAATCACAGCAAACAGTAACATAATATATAATAATTATAATAAGAAAATAAGCAATAGCAAAACCGAAGGGGAAACTCTAGCTATACACCTCACAGAGCCGCTGTGGGTATAAAACACGCTAATTTTAGTATTGAACATGACTGTAGTGATTGTAAATGTCAGTGTACGTTTTTTTTAATGCCTGTTCAACAAATGCATTTACATTTTTTGCCTAATGATTCCATATGCATGAATGACAAGCAAAAACAAACTGTTAAAGTGAAGGAGCTTTGAGACAGGGGGATTTTGCCAAGCAGCCTTTCCATAGAAACAGTAAACACGATGAGAGAGTTGGCTGAAACTGATCAACATGTACATTCAGAACATGTCCAGAAAACGTGTACCTTGTTTACAATCTTTTCCCGTGTACAATAAAAGCCAAAGCTCTCTGGCAGTTGTGTGTTAACATTTCCCTAAAAATGCTGGAACAGATCCACCCTTTAGAACAAAAATATTTACTTTCCATGTTCTCTCAGTACAGCAGGGGGATGGGTTTGGCAGGCTAGCTTGTTTCTGGACCTTTTACCTACATCTCTGCACCCTAACAACAGAAAAGAACACTGCAATGTGATTGGAGGGCACTACAAAACCACAGCCAATCACAAATCAGTGGAGGCCAGTTCCCGATCTGCTCCAACTGAACCTGAGAGTTGCCAGGCATTTACATTTTAAACGGTTCCTTTGCCTTGTGAATCACTTTTTAAATAAACCCTTGGTAGTAATGGAAGACGTGAACATTCATTAGTTATATTAATGGCATATTTCCTATTATGCTATATTAAATATTTCCAACACACATACCATATTTTAAAAAATGTAAAAAGCTATGGGCATTTTTTATATCATAGTGATAAACAAAAGTAATACAAAAGTAATACAATCATATTCCTTCGGGCAAAAATATTTACAACCAAGTGTAATTCCATTAAATATTAGAGGGGTTTATTAATGCCAGGGGTTGTGGGGTTTAGTGTAATATTACTTTTTCTGTATGCTTTTGTCAGGTAAGTGACTAATAAATATTGGTATATTTTTTGTTTTTAATTAATGTCACTCAGTCACAGTATTTAATTTTGTGTGCCACTGGAATCACCGAAGTCCAAATATTTGCCCACACCCACAATTCCCTGAGGACCAGTGGACTAGGTAAATTACCATTACTATAGTGGCATGTGGATTAACACTTATCACCTTCTTACTCCCAGAAGAATTTGGGCCTCATTGATACCTTAGCTTGGCAGCATCATGACTTGAATGATGAATCCAGATATTGGCAATATCCTCATGTAGCACCTTCTCACAAATAAGAGCTAGAAATAGCTTGTAGATCCTCAATTCACATATGCATGTATACAACTCTTACAGATGGCCTTATATACAATTGTAGTCATCTGTATATATACACTATTCATTTGAAACAATATTATTCTCTGATTCTTTAAGTTTAAGAAATACTATTCATTACAAAACATAACTTATGAATGGTATACACATTGTGCTGTGTTTTTAGAAGTAATTATATTGTATAAATCAAGTGAACACCCCCACAGGAAAAATAATTGTCCATTGGGTCTTAAAACTGATCTCAATGTAATGTGATCAATGGGCAGTGTTTTTGAATGTGTCGTTGAAGAATACAGTCATTCTCTGCCCGTATGTGTAATGCAATTTAAAACACAAAGAATATATAATCCCTAGCACAGAAAAAATTGATGGGTCTGGGTTAATAATTTATTACCGGAAATATTTGTATCAGAAATAGCCCTGACCTTTAACAAATATATAATCATTTCCATTTATATAATAATTTGGAAATCCATAATCATTAGTGATGCGGCTCCTGTTGCTAAGGACTCGGCTAACTGTTTAAAAGATTAACTTGACACACAGGCAGCACACCACCAATTTAATTTAATAGGCTATTTACTGTAATGAGTTCAGTGGACAGGTTACCCTGGTTTGTAATGCATTCGGAAACTCAGCATCTTTGTCAGTGGAACAGAGACAACAGTCAGCTCCATCGCTCTAGTCAAGGATAAAACGGAGTTTGATGTGCTCTATATAAAGAACCTTGGGACCTGTTCATTTCATTGTTGGAATATAAAAATTGATTTCTTTGGGATTGGTTCACAAGAGGGCAAATCCCAAGAAATATTTTGTTCTCACTCCCTCTGGAAGTGAACTATACTTACTCTGCATCATCATATTCAGAACTTCTGCTCCATGTCTCATTATCAAAGTTCAGATGAGAAACCATGAATGTTTTACCAGTACTACTCAAACGCACAGCTGTAAATGTGTGCTTCAGTGCTTCCCTCGGTGACACCCAACCCTCACAGTTCACTATGCTGTCATAATCCCACACCCACTATTAGACATAACAGGCATTTAAAAATAACTCTACAGTATCATGGGTATACTGCTTCAAACAAGAAACAAAACGCTACCAATTATAATGTCAATGACCTTATCTTTAAATATTCTGAACTTCTCATGGTTGAATTTTTGTTGTCTGCTGAGCATATTAGAGCACGTTTTTATTATTTTCACAAAAAATAATATGCTAATACAGTGCCAAAAAGGTACGCTTAAAAATACACACGCATTTCAATATTGCAACTACACCAATGTGGCACAACAGTACAGTGCGTCTGTCAACATTAACATTAACAGCAAACCCTGCTGCTGACCTCACAGTGTGTATATGCTTTATTTATAAGCTGTTGTTGCAAGGCGAGAGGCACCGTGGTTTCCAAGAAGAGCAAACACTGTAGGAGTGTATTCTCTCGAGTGACGGAGCTCCTTGCAAAGGGAGTGTGGTGGGATCTTTCACATTTATCCAGCAGGAGGTGGGTAGGAAACCCCACAGTTCAGTAAGGAGCAGCACGGAAAGGTATGTTCCATAAACATGATGCCACCCCCTCGCCCCAGTTCACTGTTTTGTTTGACTACATTATATTCCACTGTGATCCCTTGCTTTGTTTTGTGTTTTGATGCTTGAAGATGGGGATTAGAGGGAGTTGCTTGGTTTTATACACTTTGCAGATCACTTACAACCTGTTCCAAAAACATAACTCTACACCATGACCAAGTACAGTCCTATTTACATAACATCTACAGGGGTAAAAGGGATTGGGAATTAATTCCAGGAGAAATACCTGGATGCACTATTTCACAAATTTGAAATAAGAAGTTTGACCTCTCTGAGATTCTTAATTATTTTAAATTAATATTATATATATAAAAATCAGAGGGCATCCTTTTTCCAGAGTTTCATTACACTGTAATTGACCTGAATCGTGAAATTCATTCTGAGTGAAACCAGGCTACAAACAATCAGAAACATTATTTTTATTTCCTCTTTCTATTATTTTGTGTTTTATTGAGCAGTGCTCTGATCTATTGACAGGCTGTCGTCTGCTTGTTACCGGAGGTTGATCAGCCATTGCTCATTTGTAAGCCTAAGTACTAATGTGTGACAACAATTAGGAGACAGAACTGCACGCTCGAGTGATTTTCTCCATGGATGCTCTGTCTGCTGGCACTGCTCGGGACTCTGGAGGCGTCACCAGACAAGTTTTCCTAAGAAGCTGCTCTCAGGGAGTCATGCGTGCATCACATGCCTCATCACTTCTGCATGCTGCATCCCAAGCAAATGCAATTAAAATTTCAATTACAGCACAAAATCGAAATAATGTAATGTAAGGGGAAAAAAACAGTAATAAGATTTCCCACGAAAGGGTAATTGTTAAGAGTAGTGAAGCAAGAGGGTAGAGGGCCAGTCCGTGGCTGATGCTCGGTGGTTGTCATGACACCAGTCCAGTGAAATGTACAGACAGGAATACAACTCCTACACCACAGAGAGCAAAAAAAAACATGCTCAGCGGTTATGTAAGAACAAAATGAACCGTAGTCTTAGAGACAGACATTTGTCTGTTAAATCATTTATCAGTGAAGCAAACCCACATACATAGCTCAGCCTTGTTAAAGTGTAGGTGACAATTGAAAACATGTTTTAACAGTCGCCAGATTAAGACTAGAAATCCTTTCAATGCTGCATTTTCAAAGGACACTATCCAGCCTCAGGTGACTTAGCCTGCTTTTTTCAAATTACATTTTGTATTTCATGACAGACATGTCAGCTATAATATGTACCTTGAAATGCTCACACGGTTCAGATTCCACCCATTGACTGAATTCACATTTGCATGTTGCATAACACATACCAACTGTCAATACAAGTACGTTTTTGCAGCCAGTGTATGTGCCGTGTGGTACTCTAGTGCATGATAACTGCAGATAAATAAATCAGCCCTTCAGAGCATACAGAATATTCCAGAACTAATTGCTGACAGGGTCTCCAGGTTTGCACTCAAGAAAGGGAGAAACCAGACCCAGAATTCAGCAGCAGTGAGTCTGCAAGGTTTTTAATTGTTTCAGACAAATAAGCCACAGTTCCTTTGGTATCTGCTACCTATAATCTTATCAAAGAAAAAACCCATTAAATAAACCCTGAATTTGACACATCTCACATTTTCAACCCAAAAGCTTCTCAGGGCGATATAAAGCATAACAAATAACCCACTAATGCTGCTAGTTTTGAACCTGGATGATTTGCTGAGAGGTATGCAGAATGCATTAGGGTGCTTTCTGTAGCAGATAGGCTATAGATCTGTCTGAAGCAACAGAAATTGTGGATTCCTTAAACTCTCTTATGCAATAAATGAAGCCATTCAGTCACACCACAAAGGTCACACAAGGGCAGTTACTAAATAATACAACCTAGAAGCACTGTGTATTCATTTTGTGGTATGCAAATATAAATTAAATTAAATTATATGAAGGAAATGAGTCTTTCTGGTTTGCACACCAGTATTGACCAACAGTACGAAAAAAAAAAAATATATATATATATATATATATATATATATATATATATATATATATATCCTTTGATAAACAGTTGAAGTGAGACAACAGAAAAAGCAGAACCACAGAGTTTCAGGGACAGTGCGCGTACAGACTGCACTTCTGGAAGACGTCACACAAGATTCATCCTCAGGAAACTGAGCTGTTATTGCAGATTTAACTCGCTCCCGCTTCCCTGAACATTTTACTTTGCACAGCAGAAATCATTTAAACATGTGCAGCTTCATCTTAATCATGAGGGGACAATTTGTTCAAAAACCTCTTCACCCGAGTACACTTCAGTTCAAGGTTAATTAGTAACATTTATCAGAGCGGTAGTTCAGAGTTCTGTCAGTTGTCATAACACAGCGCGTGGCCTTTATGGACCTGGTGGCTTTGGTGAAAACAGTTTGATGTGAAGTTTTGTGCAGAACAACATATCTGAAAACTACTAATGTAACCATCACTCAATTAAATTTCAAAAAGATTTTTGTTTTGTTTAGATTTTTTCCAGACATTGATCATGTATTTTCTGTGCGTTTCCACATATAAACATGTCCTAAGAGCACTCTGAACTTCAAGGGATCAGCTACCTGTTCTGTTTAGTGCAGGTACAGCCTTCAGCACAGAGATACACCTATTCACTTCACTGACAGTCAATTAAGGAGAGAGTCAATTAAACGTGCTTCACCATGTCTTTGAATTCATGCACAAAACACAAAAAAAACAATCTATTCTCCGTACAAAGATGATTATTTACGAATTCCATTACATGTCCAAAGTTAATTTAGTCAGAAATGGTTCATATTCATCTCACCCATTTATCAGCCCTATAGTGATTTTTTTTAATACCGCCCTTGCAACATATCTGACGTAACACTCCCACGCTGTAAAATCAGAAAAGGAAATGGAAATTAATTCAAAAGCCATTCACTGTAGAGCAGTATTCCAGTCAGGCTGTAGGTCTGGACAAAGCAGGGTGTGGGGAAACCTGTTGTATGTTGCCGCTGGTTTCTGACAGAGACCTGGAGGAAGTTGCCAATTTCTCAGGCCCTTTCTGAAAGCTCATAACAAGCAACATCTATAATTACTTGGATTTTGCAATGTCTACACTATTAAATGTGTCCGTTATGAACCCTTGTTTTTAAAAACGTTTTTGCTGGGTTGGTATTTCCACAAAGCTTTAGCTCAGACATGTCGGAGAGGTTTGGAAGGGAAGAGTCACAAACAAGCAAAGACAGATATATCTGTTCCGGGAACACTTATTTTAATGGGAGCAATAGAAGCCTGTGATGAAACTCCCCGAGTCAAAAGTTTGTGTTCTTTCCCGGAGTCAACATCCTGCAGTGCTCTTGGTATTAAATGACACCGCTGCCACATGTAGCTGGCACAGTTACAGGGGGAAGACTGCGAATAACCACTCGTCTCATTGTGGGCCAGGAACACAAAGAAAAACAGTCACTGTTTCAATAAACAACAGAGAGAGACACCAGATACTTTGTTTACCCTCTTCTTTTTCATATTTGTCTTGGCCCTTTGCATGCTGCAGCACTGAGATAGCTTTCCTGGAGTGTTATATATAGCTGGATGACCATTTCACTTTGAATTATATTTAAAACTATGACATGAAGGCCCTACAGGTTTGTAGCCACATCATTCTAATTAAATAAAGTTAGTAAAATGACATTTAAAGAATGTGTTTTTAAAATGTATGGCTTTCCTTTCCTGTTGAAAAGTAAAGTGCTTACTCAAATGAAATCCAGTTTATGAACAACAGTACATTTGGGAATTGATTGGCTGGATTTAGCTTTTTTTGGATCCTATCCCTTAAAAATCACAGCATGTACTATAAAGCACACTCTCTCTCTCTCTAAACAAGCACACTTTAATGCATCCTTCCCCTCTGTGAATACCGTCTCTTGGAGAATTAAACTGATTGGCCACAGTGCGTGGTGTGACTGAACTGATGGCAGAAGCTATTAAGCCTTGCAAACTCACCTGAGCTGCTGTTGGCCACAGCATCTAATATGACACAGTAACACACTTTTGCTGTGCTGCACTTAAAGAAGAAGTTGCTTTTCCTATCCTATTCTTAAATAAACAACACACTACATTTTGATATACCATGGCTGCAAAACCATTGCATTTTGTTGACATATCTTTAACACCTTCCAGAAAATGTAATATACAGTTTTATTTGCCATATCCCTGAGCTGCTAACACAGAAGCATTTACCTGTGATTTCATAGGGAACACAAAATCCCAAACTATACCCAGGAGAGGTCAAAGGGCACTTCAGAGTCACGCCTTCCCTTCGCCTACGTGATGGAAGTCATCTTCAAAGCAAAGTGACAGACACATGTAAGATAATAAGAATGTTAATTACCATACTATAAAATACTATACATAAAGAAACCCTACTACTGGTATGTCACTTTAACAAATGCAGCAACAACAATGGAAAGATAATCTTCTTCCACTCCCTCCAGACCATTCTGGTCATCCTGCACCATAAAACTCACTGCACCCCCTCTTCATTCCCGCTCCTTCTCCACCCTGGCCCCTAAGTGGTAGAAAGGCCTTCCCACTGAGGTCAGGACAGGAGAGTCCCTGACCACCTTCCTGTGTCGACTAACGACACGCCTGTTCAGGCTCTAACTGTGATACCACAACCTGATCTCCTGGACAGCTCAGCATACTTGCTCTTACACACTTTCTTATTCAATAATGTCAACTCAAGCTCCCGATTCCTTACATATTGTTAGCGTATTGTCATTATACTGTGACTTCTCCTATTCCAACCCCACCCCTTAGCACATACCTGGGGGAATGTTTTTCTTTCTTTTGTTTGACCAATTAAATTTTTACTGAAACCTTTATCATCCATTTTTCCAAACAGTACACATTTCTGTTTCTGATAAGCAGACATTAGATCATATTCAAATGAGAACAGCACAGCTTTGTGGTTTGTTGTGTCTTAACCAGTAATCTATACCTACTGAAAAACACCTAAGAACTGCACTGTGGGGATAAGCATCTAATTTTGCATATTGTCCCATGTATCTTTTTTAGCAAGCTTCATAACATAAAAATAAAGGAATTGCATCACTTACAGAAGATAGCATTGCTTTTCAATCATTAATTTGCATTTTGCAGATTGTGAATTGAACCAGCTAGGCCATAGCTGTTGCTTTGCTCATAGGCAGGTACTACACAGACTGCAGCACATAACAGCAGGCCGTGTTTTTGTGTGATGTTATAAGGTACAGCTAACGAGGAGAATGACAAAAACATCCAAAACACTTGACTACAGTTTATTGTGGCATTGTGCTAGGGGGGGCACAAGATGTCTGACAGGCCAGCACTACACCTCCCAGAAGCCCTGGGCGGAGAAATCAGCATGTGGATGCACCTGACCTGCAGGACTTCCAGGACTGGCCCAGCTCCTGCATGACAGCAGCAAGCAGACACTTTTTTGTGGATGGGAGGTTGGGGAGGAGACACCATAGAGAAATAGATTTTGTTTTCTTTTTTCATTCACCCCTTTGGCACTGTATATGGCACTATATACTTCCTTTGCACTATATCACTGCCTGTGCAGGTATGTTTCCCTAAGACCCTGCCTATTCAAAGAGCACAATATTTATTTATTACAATATTTAATCTGTATCTGTCAGAATTACATCACTATTTACAATCCTTGACATGAATTTGAATAAGGGAGGAATGTTGTTTTCTTGGGTTTAACAACTGCAAAGTGGAGCAGAAAGCACAGATTAAGTCAGAGAGAAATGTGTTCAATTCTTATCTTTAGATAACGGTTAAATTTACTGTTCAATTAGACTGCTCTGTTTGGTGACATTGTGCATAGTGGGATATAATAGAATATCAAAAAATCAGCACAGCTTTATAAATGGGAGAAAGCAGAAGTGAAAGACAGACATGAAAATCAGGTACACAGGCAGATTTTCACTGACTGACAAGTTCATCAAAACACAATGGGGGATCTTTGTCTGAAGAACTGCAGGAAATATTGAGAACAGGGAGTCGTGTAGCGTAAGGACATCTGTTGATTTCCTAGGCCTCCTTCCACCCTTCGTCTTCAGAAGGGCACATGTATCAGAGCCCTGCAGCCCTAATTAAGTTCTCATGTCTAGACAAAATTATTGGCAACAAGTGTCACAGTATGTTTATTATCACACAGCAGATGGTCGAAGCCTAACCGAAGGTGATGGTCATTGTGGGCCACAGTTTTGTAGCACGTCTCTGGTGCTTCACAGGGACATTGTGTTAAGTAACAGTTTAAAAACTGGGGGAAGGGTACAGGACAGAATAGGACTGAGGTGCTATGATGATGCCATATAGATAAAGGCTCAACCCTGGTCTTTTCTTGGATCTTTTAGAAGCATCAAAAGCATGAATTTTTGTATCTGATTTTTCAATCCTTCATAAAGTGTGGATAGCACTTTATATTACTAATGCAAACTCCTCTCAACAACACCGCAACTAAAAAAAACAAAAAAACAAAAAACAAAAAACCTTTCTCCCCAGATGTATTATTCTTCATAGTGGTGGTTCATGTTAAAATAACTGAGAAGAGCTTTTAAGTGGTACATGCATATCCACATTTCCCAAGTAGTGAAATATTACCATGCATTCAAGTATTTTGACTGAACTATTCTGACAATGCAGGAGACTGGGCATAGCTCTATGGACCACCGTTTTTATGTTACAAAATGTTTAACTGGAATTTCCCAAGAAACTAATGCTTCTTTACTAGAACGAATGAATGAAAACCTAGATCTATAACTAGATCACAATTTCCGATTTATATCAGAGGAGTTTGTTCACAGAGAAGATTAATAGAGATCCAAACAATATAATAAATCGTAGCTACTTTGTTCTCATTTGTTCTACATCCATCTTGAATGTCTTAATAAGCCTTACTTCCCAACCCCCAACATCACCCCAACCTCCACCACAGCATGATTTACAGCCCTCCCCCCATACACAGCCATTCAGCTTGATAACAGAAGTGGAAGTTTCCAAAGGTCTGTGTCGACATGCAGTCCACACAGATGTGAGGAAAAATGCTACAGAGCCCTAAAATCCTTGCACACATGTTGGGTGTTAAATTTCAAAGCCACAGTCAACAAGCTTAGGTACACACTGTTCTCTTCTTGTTTTAGTTTTTTTCTCTCACAGAAATATGGTACATGTGTAGCCTGCAGCACTGTCAAAAGTCACTTAAAAGGGAACTTGCATTACAAGCTTTCTACAATAGAGCACTTAAAAAAAAAACTAAAACACACCAAAATATAGTGGATGTCAAACTCTGGCATGCTTGCTCTTTCAGGATGTGTTGTGTCATAACTTTCTGGATAGCAGAAACACAGTGGGATTCACCACAGAATGGACTTGCTATGTCTTCCTCGCAGCAACTCGCACAAAGATGTTGCCAGCTACTTCTCTGGGTGACAGGACTCTAGAGAAATGGATTGGATGGTAATATTAACAGTGTGGGGAAAAATACCTAGGCCTAGAAGTGTTCAGAGCCAGAATTATTTTAGTCCAAAAATTATGATCTGCAAAGTTTTTGTGATCAAGAACAAAAAAACAACAGAATATTTAAAGGTGTAAAGCGAGAAAAGCAAAAGGTAGTCATAAAATAAAATAAAACTAACCTTTTTCTTCCCTCTATCTCTTATACAGCATTTGGAAATCTTGGCTAAACATAATCTGGATATGAAGAGTAATTATATGGTAGCTATGTCCTATGTTTTATTTGCAAATAAAAAAGGTACTGTGCTCATCCCTAGGATTTACTGCTATTTAATCCCTCTTTGACCAGCTACGATTACTGACAGCTTTTGAGATCACAGAGAAAAGCCATCAAGAAAGTCACTATTTGTTTACTAGGGACATCCTTAGTACACAGTTATACTCTGAACGCACTGTCTGTAGGAGAGAAAAGCATTATCAAAGTGAAAGTAATAAAAACCAGAGCATTTAAAATAAAAAATAAAACATACTGTAAATATTTACATGGGTTAAATTATAGCAAAGACTCTGTACCATAAATATAAGCTTGTCTAATATCCTTCAATAAATCCGTGTGTGTGCCTGGCCTTCTTCAACGGTGATCATCAGAGAAAACGCATTACAATTTGAAGACTAACGGTTTCTTTACTCACTGTTCTTTACAAGAGCTTAAAACTAGACCCATTATCAATGTTTAGGCTGTGCCTCTTTCATATGTCTTGCAGAGGGAAGTAAAGCCAAGCAAGTACAAGATAAGTACTTGTTCTCTAAGAATGTCTTTGTACAGCTTGGAACATAATGTCCACATAAAGGGGCCTGAGCTAATTGTGCTCCCAGGGGTGTGGCGGGCTCAGCCAATGAGATACGCCACAGAGAGGGCAACAGGGGTTTTGTGATGCTCTCAACAACTAGAGCAGACCTGCATGGCTTAGGGAATTACATTAAAGCGGTGACAAGTGTTTAGCATGAGTTGACTGCATCTGGTAAATTCTGGAATCTTGCAAAGGGATTTTGACATAATTGTACTCTATTGTAATAACAATATCATCACTGAGAAATTCCAGATTTTTTGCATTAAAAGCGCAAAGACCACCCGTAATCTGATATACCTTTTATATGATTTTTAAATTTGAAATGTTTTGAAGATCAACAGCTTGTAAAGCGGAGACTGTTTAGCGCTGTAGAGAAAGAACATTGTTCCTTTTGAGTCAAATAAACATCTATCTGCACAATAAAGGCAAATATTAACTCGCCACGATAAGCTTTCAGAAACCTATTGTTATAAAATGCGACTGTAAAAGTCACCACGCAGGGTTGAAATGGCCTTGGGAAAAGGTGTCAAGCTTGATGTATATCGCTGGGCAGCACTCAAAATTCAAGGGTCAACTGACTATGATGTAAAACAAGAAGCCACTGTTATTATTATACTATTGGAAATGAAAATGAGGAAGACTTAAAAATAAAATCAAGAAACATGCTGTGTGTCCCATGAGTCACTATAGATAAATTGCGTTCCAGCACAGAGGGATACAGGAACACTTCCTATATCTTGACCCACGGCATAAGACTGACTGTAAGACAAACTTTATAGCCCAGGACAGAGGTTCCCATGGGATCTCTCAGAGCAGTAATCAGCTTCCAGCAGCACACTGGTGGGATTCAGCAGGACTTCCCATGGACACCCAAAAATGTTCAAAGAGGCTGAGATCAGATGACCTTACAGTTTAATCCATTATGTTTTGCTGGAAATATCACACAGCCTCTGTAGAAGACAAGAATTAAATAGAGCTGCTTTTGACAAAAAAAAATGTATGTTTGTTCAGATGCTCTCAATACCTTGGCACACTCTCACCTCTTGTTTAAAGTAATGAAGGATTGAAGATCCACTTTTTTAAAATGATTTAAAATCAATCAAAAGTTACATAAAGCATGTATAAGCAAATATTGAAATATAATAATTATCAAGAGTTTCCATGCAAAATAGTTTGTGTAAAATGCTACGTAAGGGACATTATCTAGGATATTGGAAAAATAAATATCTTACATCACTGATAACAGAAATAAGATAACCTTCAATGTGCCAGTGTGTTAAACGGGTATGTATTTTTTTTAATGCACTGAGCACCTTAATTAAGTTTGGAATATGCAGTTATACTAGCTAATATGAGTTCTGGTAGTACAAACCATATCTAATGCACTATAAAAAAGACTAACACACAGCTTTCTAAACACAAGGTTATTTGCTTAAGGCACGATTTGTTTGATGAAAAGTCGGGTAAAGAATGCTTGGATGGCAAGTGGTTTGGCCTTTGCCTGCTACTAGCATCAGATAAAGCTACAGACGCTCAAATTTTAGAGCTTGTATGAAACCCTTCACTAAAAAGCAAGAATTGCACCTACAAATGGGAATTAGAAGTAAAAGGCTTTTTTATTCTGGAGCCATTTAGTTTCCCAGAGACCTACTGCAACAGCAAGGTTCAATATTTAAGCCTCCAACACCCCTGAATAAAAATGTTGCAATTCTGTGCTTTCCGTCTGGCCTTGGCACACTGTGTGGTCAGTAGGATGAGTCTTGCAAGTGCAGAACTGGCATTGGCAGGATTGGGAACTCAATGGAAGACCTATATTAACTTTGCAGCTGCCAAAGCCTGTGGTTTAAAAAAAAAAACTGGCTGTGGACTGGTCGTAGCTGAATTAAACATTCCCCATCCGACGTAAGACCAGAGGCCTGGGGTCATGTCTTTCCAGCCTTTACTGTAAATGAGCGGCATACAGATTCCTTTTTTGTTTTACCGGTACAGAGAAAGACTGCACAAGGAGGCCTAACCAGGGGAGATGTCAATTTAGCCATGCTGTGCGGGACTGATCTCCACACATCTTTTCAATTTTCTGCCCTCTCCTCTCCTCCGTGTATCCGGTGTCCTGCAGAGCTATTGAAGTCTAGTTAATGAACAGTGTACATGGACACTGCCGCCCAGCTGGATTGAATCGCAGCCCATTTTGGAATAAACATGAAACAACAAGGCAATGTTTCTCTACACAATTCAGCAGCAGGGTGGTCAGTTTGAATCTTCCCTTTGTTTCCACAGTTTGTCATATCCTCTGTAAAAGCCCAATATAGTTGGATGTTAGACAGGTGTTTTCATTTCACTGCAGTGAAAGAAAGGTAAAATGAGATTAAGTCAACACCAGTAAACCTGGTAGAAACAAAAATAAGAGTTTTGTAGGTATCATGATGTGGATCTTTTCGGTTGACATTACTTCTCTTAAAATTGGGAGACGGTATGTACCGACGCCAACGGAGTCATTTGCTGTGCCAATGAAGGGATTATTATTCAACATTCAAAAACAAGATCACATTGGCTAACCTTTTTATTATCATTTTTACTGAGGCAGGCATTGCTGTAGTTGAGGAGAACAGACAGAAGAGTCTAGACTTCACCAGGTAACTAGTGCCAAAGTAAAGGGAAGGCCTTGATCTGAGTGACTGTTTAAGTCCATTCTACTTAGAAACAGGTTGTTCTCTGAGGATTAACTGTGTCACATGGTTGTGTTTTACCACACATTCAGAGGTATCCTAGTGTAATATTTGGGTAAAATATAATAGTGCATATATATATAGTGCTTTTGAATGGGGGCAAACAGTGTAACAGCATCTCGGCTCAGCAGTCACTGTCTCACTACAGCTAATGTAGACTAATTAAATAAGATCTTCAGAAGCTTGTTTCAACATGTTTATCTTGTTCACACAATGCTGAGACTAAGCCAGTGAGGAACAGGGATCAGCGTACCCAGTCCCTATTGGCAGCGTAAGCAACATCTCAGATGGCATTAAAAAGAGACAGTTGTGCTCAATCCTTCTAGATTTTAACACATATACAAACACCAGTCATGATTCTTTTAATAACAACAGTTTCTAGTCCAGCAGCCTCCATTTAAAGACTTTTGCATTGCACAATATTCTGCTGTTGCATGGCTTAATGCACCATGAAAAACATGCAAATTGTTAAAGCCTTAAAACTGAATTGTGATAAGATAAGATTCCAAGCGGGGAATAGACATCTATTTTTCTGTGTTACCCAATGTCAAGCAATCAGCACTTTTGGACTGAATTACAAGAATACTAAACTTAATGCATTTCTGTGTTAACGTGTGCTTGAACTCATGTAATACAAATTGAAATAAAACAATTTCATTGAACTGTGAGCTGCTCACATATGAAAATTTGCTTTTCTAGACTAGATAGACTAGTTTTGATTTGGGATGAGAAATTGTTAAGTGTCACAGAGGAGAGAACTTAAGTAAAGTAAACTGCAGTTTTACTATTAAAAAGGGAAAGCCAAAAGACACAAATGATGGTGATAACAAGCAGGGGGGGAGGGGGGGGGGAACCAGACTGAGCCGGTTGTGCGCGTTTCCTGAATCCCTTTGCCCCAGTTTCTATTTGCCGTCAGCAGATTCAATACCCAAACTGACATTTGTAGCATCATCATATTTCATGTCACTCGACAACATCTTCTGCATATTGGTCAATAAAATAGTTATATTGCTAATGTGTGACTCAGCTCTGAGACTTCCACGGGGTCAGAGTCTCTCCAGAGCTCGGCAGACATAGACAAGAGACCACATCTATGTATCTGTGTGTACTGTAGCTAGAGGAAAATACACATCACTTTTCAAACAGCTGGTTAAGAACTACTATTTTCACAAAGAGAGGAATGGGGTCGGGCTAGATCTTACTGTGACAGACTGATCTCTGTAATTGATATCACTGTCTGCAATACTTTTAGGTATATCCTTTATTACGTCTAAAATGAAACCCATTTCATGAAGCGTCTGTATTCCAATAACCTTGCCTATGTTCGTAATAAACAAACTCATAAAATCGCTGGATATGGCTTGCATGAGGAAGAAGGAAATATTAGCTGCTATGGTAGCTTTCCAAATTAGTTTTGTTTACAATTTTTCAGGATGTTTTTAATTCCATGGTTAAAGTGTAGAATTCTGCTGAACGAAAAGGAATGTGTTTAATGTACATGAAACACACATGAATTGCATATTTCACTTACAATGCCTACTAATGTATCTGATTACATGATTCCTTGCAGCATACACTTGTATAAACATGAATTGGAAGCATTGGATTTAAATTAAGCATGCATTTGGGCAAATAGACTGTATGCACAATTACTGCTGCTAGACCAAACCAACCATCACTAATCTGCAATCAGAAATAAACGTATATGTCATTTGTCAGCTATCATCAAACTGGAGAAACAGTGTCCATAAAAATATGACATTATATAACAGCTCGTTATAAATAGTACATTTCCTATTAATTGACAGGGCATGCAATCTTTTTATTACTTTCAACGCATGGTGTGGTGGTGTGTGCATGCTATTTTTGAAATGAAAAAATGCAACCTAAGAAAATCAGGCAACATCAGAACTATAATTAATGCAAAATCTGTTGTACTGAAAAGGTTAAAATGCTCATATATTTTAAAATGTGGATCTACACTGAATACCAGCTGGAGTGTTTGTGGGCCAGTGTTTCTTCTATACTCCACCTTCATCTAGTCTGGCTGGATTAAGTGGTATTGGCATGTAAATGATGGCATGAAACAATGGTATATTTTTTGCAATGTCCTGTTCCCTTTGGAATTAACTAGGTGGTAAGATTAGCTTTTCCTTTGTGTCGTTCTGAAATAAATCGGACATCTCTGGCAGTTTCTAAAGTTAAAAATATGTTGTTTTCAGAACCTGGTGGCCATCTTGAAAAAATGGACGCCATGATGAAATTTCACGTGGCTAGCACTGTTTTCTTACAGAGTGACCTTGAAGGAATGTTCATAACAAATGCCATGCTTATATCAACATTTGAACGATTCTGCCAAAAAAAATCACACTTATCTGCTCAACTATCTGAAAGAGGTTAACAGAGATGTTTAATAGAAATGGTATCTGTTTTGATAGTGAAGAAAACTGCAAAATGTTTACTCACCATTAACTAAGAATGCTTAATCATTAAAAATTATACAAAACTAAAGTCAACACTATTCAGGTCAACTCTATCCTCACAGAAGGTAGTTAATGTTCAGACTTATGTCAGGCGATAATGTGTTTTGTTTGGCATTTTGTCTCCAAAGTATATTTCTAATCATCAAACACATTTTATTGTACATCACTAACCCAGATTCGCACATGGCAAGGTAATGCTCTCCCAGTCACAATACCAATCGGCAGACAGGATTCAGATTTGCACCCTCCCTTCTCATGTGTTATTGGGTTGTGTTGGGTATGATATGTTTCTAAACTGGACTACACATGTCCCTGGAGTTTAACCTTGTGTTTTTTCCAAATCCTGGCACCATCAACAATATTTGATCACTTAATACAGCCTCAGCCTCTTACATAATGCAGTTTGGGACAAGAACTTGGCGAGAGTAAATAAGAGGGTTCCCAATTCTTACCTTGTCTGAACCATCATACAGTATGCTGTAAACATGCTGCTATGCTGGCAAACTAAGAAGTGCTGAATTGCAAAGATATGTATTGATCCCAGAATCAGTAGATTCACTCTTCTGGCATGTTTGCTCACAAAAACAACCTTTCTGGGTGATTTAAATTAGTAGATGACTAATTCATTTTGTTCTGGAAAAGTAGTATGATAAAATCAAATGTACCACATCTGATTAGAAAGCAAAACATGGAAAAAATTAAATAAAAATAAACCAGAACTGCTAGTAGGAAGTTATACTGTATGTTTATTCCCTTCATGGAAATGTGGTGGAAATGTCCAGGTCAAGGGGTCAAAAACACAGTCATGGTCATGAGGTCATGCAGTTTAATGTATTTGAAAGCAACTGCTTACTTATAGTATTTAGACACAATCATTTACTCACTACATCTGAGCTTACATTTCTCAAAGGACATGGCACATATCTGTTCCTTCACAGCTCTTAACCCACCTCACCTTCAAAGTGCTGCATTTCTGTCCATAGTAAATCTTTGTAATTGACTGACAGCAGCATCACCCTTGGATGAACTGATACGCTGACCCCGGTGACCTTTGAAGCAAAACTGGAGTGAGTCACGTGCACAATATATGACCAGCACACCTGCTCTGCTCACAGCCATGCAGTATAGAGCATGTTTAAAGGTTACAGCAGTTTTATTGTTCAATCTATTGCAGTCACACAGATGGTACACAAATATATTAATTGGCATTCTCTATATTAACAGTCTTTACGTTTTGTGCCATTCATTACAGTCTGAAGCAATCTAAAGTTGACCTGTTTGCCTTAGCTATCGGTAAAGCCACCAGATCCCACAGGACTGATGAAGGTGGCAGCAGTTCAGATCACTTATTTGACAGCCCATTATTTAACTACTGTAACTGTTTCTGTACAGTCAGCAAGATCATTTTGCCCCAGGTCACAAGCATGACCTTGTTCGGGGGATGCATGGTGTAGGCTTCTGGGAAATAAAAGGGCTTCAAGACATTTAACATCGCTTGAAGTGCTTGGATTTGTTCACTTGCATCATGAATCCAGTGTGATACAACAGGACTGCCACATAAGTCTTCAAAGTGCACTTGGTTTAATAGATTTATTATCCCTTTACAACAGGTTTTGTCCCCTATAAATCCACACACTCATAGCCTTGTGCATTCTCCAAAAGCTGTATTGTTACTCTTCAGTTTTACAGACTAGGCACTGTGAAGGATAAAATTATTAAGATTCAGGTGTTCATAATCTTACTAATTGCATTCTTTTTGGTATAACTTTGGTAAGTATGTCCATGATAATCTAAATCTCACAAAAATTTTGTCTGAGTGGCAAAGAGTTATCATTATCATTTGTTTAGGTTTCAAAGAACTTCTGCATTCGCTTTAATCCTGTCTTCAAATGTTCTAAAATAGCATAAAATTTACACAATAAGCATAGCCAAATGACAAATGACATTCCAAAAAAATAATTTTGCTTATGGGTTTGAAGGAAGTCTGAAGACGACTGAATATTCGAACAGTCTAGTATTTTGGCATAACACAACACATGACTCCATGGAAAGATCAAAACAGTCCTGAAATAACCAGGTTAAAGACAAAAGCTCTGGATAAGCCAAAAAAATGAGCACCTTGAACTTATCATTGAACCAGAGATGTACAGACGATTATGTAGAAAATACACTCTGTTCTCGGACAACTTAAATCATTCAACGTGCATCTGATGCGAGGACAATATTTATCTTGGCTGCAATCTCCTAATCCTACAAAATCCTTTTCTTTAGTGCAGAATAGAGCCAGTGGATTAGGAGTTTTATTCACAGTTGTTAACCAATCGCAAGAGGGGACAAATTAAAAAGTTAGATTCTCATCTGAATATCAACCGCAAATCCTGAAAGAGTAATCGGCGATGGCCGGGTTACAAGAACAGATGACGGAAGTGCTAAGTTTCTATTATTATTTTACATCGTGCGTCTGTAACCACTGGATTGCAAAAGTGCGAATGAGTCAAGATGTTGACGTAATTTCTTTCAAGTAGAACGTTATTCTATAATGTTTGTGTCCCAGAACTAAAATGCGTTACCACTTGCACAACCCCAAATATTTAAACTGGTCGTGCTCCCAATGCTTATATTTCCATTGTGAAAAACAGGTGTCTTTGTAGAGTCTGAGCAAAGTTCAAATCTTTGGACTTTTGTTAGATGTATGCTCCAGAAATTCAAGCTGCATTTTCTTCTGTGATATGACATATTTACATAATTCAAATGTTGTAAGTGCTTTCTGATATTGTAAGCATTTTCAAAGGTTTCAGCAGTGAGAAAATCATACACTACGCCACAGACAACAGCAGCACTAAGGAGAGTCAAAGCAGGTCAAAGCTCTTTGCTATTGATATTTCAGACGCACATACCACTTTATAGTACTACAGTTAACATTTGTCATTATATGTATTTCACACAATGCATTTACTTGGTTATAGGTTTAGTATTTACTCAGATTCTTCATAGCCAATGTCTGGGTCTCATGAAAACCTATAGTAATGTGAGATTAATCTTTTGACACTTACATTGCTTTAGGTTTGTTGACAGTCAATCTATTTAACAAATCAATGTCTGTTCAGCTCTATACAGCAAGGGAAGAGCTTCATGTGGTTAGACTGCTTTACTTTCATCCAAATCAGTTCTGACAGTGTTGGACAAGGCGATGCAGACAGTCCTGCTGGAAAAACAAGATGTTTTTCTTTACATAGCATTACCAGGAAGGTATTGAGATATTCTTCAATATAATACATTTGCTTTTCCTTCACTGACATTTAAACAAATGAACATGGGTTAATAGGCATCAAGCAACAAATTAAACAGATTTTACAGATTAAACACATTTTTAATTGTTAATAGCATCGTCTGTACCATCTTCTCAGGTTGCCCAATCTTATACTGCTACGATTTAATTAAAACAGTCTGCTGAAGACTCCTTTAGGCGGTACGCTCTTTATTAATATAAGACTCATGGAAAAACGCACATTCCTCGGAAAGTCCACAGAATTACTTTGCATGTTTTAGTGAGCTCTACTGCTTTTCCATCAGTTTGTGAATGATGTTATATGAAAGCATGTGGCAAATGTATGATGCACACACATTGCTTTTATGAGATGTATAAACTCAATATAATCCTGATTTTGACTACTATCATCTACTACTTTGACAGGGCTTGTATTACAAATGCTAGCCCAGTCCTTGAATATTGAATATTGAATATTTTAGGGCGTTGTTTTAACACTTATTTGACCTGATGAAGAAGCTATTGGGAAATCTGCAAAAGCATTTATAATTACCCTTCACTGATATGTACATTTAAAGCACGTTTATGGAAGAAGGGACTTCAACATGTGTCAATTTAATTAAGACACTTCTGATGACTGTCTGCCACTGTCTGAATTGACTAAAACCATAGAGGCATCAGTGTTGTTCATTCTTGCGATTCTTCCTCGATGTTGAAACAGGTTGGGCCTTTAGTTTAGAGACTGACCTTGCTTGCTGTGCGGGTTATCTGTTTTGCACATATTTTACAGCTTAAAGTAAGAATGTATCGAGAAAATCGAGTAAATGCGCATTTAAGATACTTCAATCAGCCTCTATTTAAAAATAACATTTTTTGTGTGTGTAAGAAACCCCTACCAGCTGACGTCAATACTGAGGTGAAACAGCTGAGATTATTTAATCTCCCAGACGGACACTAATCTCCTTCATAGATGTTTGACTACTTTTCCATTTCAAACAGAAGCCGATCTACTGGTGAAGAGTTAAATACAGTTATGTATTTACCTCAAAGGACTGGAGCGATAAGGCAATCAACAGCAATGAGATTTTAGAAATTATCTTTACCCATTAAAGTCAAATTCACAGGGTTGGAACAGTTTGTTCCAGAGAGCGTCTTTGGATTGTCCCACCTGCATAACTAGCTGCATCATACGCCCTTTTTTGGGAAATGAATGCATTGCCAATTTATGTTGTTACTTAAACTATAATAGTATTCGGACATTCCAATTAAGGATGGTTCTAGGACATTTCTAGTATGTGGCATCTGTCCTGATCATTTGTGATTGCAGCTTCACAGAAGATGGAATTGATTTACCACAGGTTATACTATTACAAAAAAAGGTATTCAGAGAACAGAGCACAGCGGTGAAAGAAAGGATTCTGGGAATGTGTGCTCTGTTTTGAGGGTTAGATATATTTAAAGTGATCGATGTAAATTCCTCACAGCAACAGTGCAGTAAAGCAGACCCGTTTAAGGAACCCCACCGAAACACTAGTCAAACAACTTTTATGGAGCCAAAAATGACAGAGGATCCATTCCATTCCAAAATCTTAGCACAAGTCATGATCTGGAATACGGCTGACAAAACCCAGAGCTGTATGGGTTAATTAGCCTTAATATAACATGTGTAGGAATTTCCATTTAACCTGCTGTCAGTCTCTGTCATACTAAACATCAGTTAGGCCAATATCCATGCACCATTTTGCTGAGCTTTCAAGAAAAAAAAGGACTATTCAATATTTTTCAGTCTGCAATTGTTCCAACGTGGTTTTAGATAGATTTTAAGATATTCTGAGAAGTGGGGATGTTACATAGAGGTAGAGAGTTAACGGTGCCTTAGCATTGAAAAATTGAGTGGCTCAGACAGACTTTCAAACACTAACAAGGTCAGTGGTTCACGTGCATGATGGGAATGTGAGAAATCACAATGGAGAGAGCTAAAAATAACATCTGTTGCTTTGGTCCTGATGGTGAGATTTGTTTGACAATTAAACAAAACATCTCAATGAAAACAACTATAAAAGGTATTTTCCCTACCAATTATTGTTAGTTCTAGGGCTCCAAACTGATGTAAACATATCAATAAACTGTTTGTCGTCTTCATATTGACTGGGTGACAGTAACAGGGTGTGTTAAAAAATGTGTTAAAAGGCCTGATTCAAAAAAATGTATTCCTTCACACGCTACAACTTTTTTGAGGAAATTAGCAGGCTTAAATATACAAAAGACTACACTGTACATTAGCATAGCAGTCATAATGTTTTTTAATTAATGTATTAATTATATCAATAACACAAATATACGCAACTCCCCAGCACAGTTTTGCAACCACACTCTTCCTCCTGTAGCTGGTCAATGAACGCTTTCAAAACTAGAACAATGAAAATAACATTTTACAGGCTTTTCAACTAGGGCACAATTTTGCCCAGCTCAGATTTCCTTTGATAAGCACCCTGTCCCAAAAAAGAGTTTGAAAAAAATGAATTGTGATGCCTTGAATGTTGTGCAAGAGACACGCTGGGCATATGTCAGTTATTTTGCAACACCGTATGTAGTCAGTTAGCACACATGGTGTATTTAGTTAGTTGTATACAATGTATACAAAGAGTTAAATAATGAATGAAGCCCCTGAAATGAGACTGTATGCCAGCCCTGTCCCTGACCGAGTTTCTTAGTCAGCACAGAACCTGAAAGAGGAAGCAGGAAGAAGCAGATCACCCGTTCAGAGATGAGGTCAGCAATTGCCCTCCAGTGGGAGACTGCAGCTGGTGATTTAAGATCTTTATGATTTTGTTTTTGTTTTTAAAGCATTTGGAAAGAACAAAGCAGTGACTCACATATTATCAAAGTCCTTTAAATAATATATTTTTGCATTTAGATTCATTTTTGTCTCGTGAGTATAACAGATTTAATTTCTTGGTGTATTAAATGTAGTTTTGTAAGTATTTCTTAATGAGGTCAAGCTGTGGGTATAGTGCATTCGATAAGAGTCAACACCTTTCTGAAATAATTGAAACAACGTGGATAGTGTGCGTTCTGCTTCTTTCAGCTTTACATTTACTATTTTGAATTTTTTTCTTTGATTCTTCTATGCAGGATTTATAGGCACCACCATAAATAAAGGCAATTTCATACACTAAAGCTTTGTCTAAAATTAGAATAAAGAGACATCACTTATAACTGGAGTCACTGGAGTTCTGTTTAATGGAACCCAGACTAATTCAAAAATATTTTAATGTAATTTATGCAGAGAAATACAAATTATGAAGAGAGGCCATTTATTATTTCAACACTATTTACTGTGAGATGTAAAATTATGATGGCAATAGCTTTGCACGGACAAAAAAAGGTTGATTTTAAAAGTAAAACCTTGCAACAAGTTACCTTGCAGGCTTTTTGTTGAGTTAACAATACACACACCAGTATTCATGAAAACTTTTACAAATATACAGTTTTATATTGTTTTTCTTTCATTTTAATTTTAGTGAAGGATGCTTTGTGATCATGCAGTTCAGGAAATCATCACGGCTTAGTTACAGGTACAGTATTTTCTGACAATTTCCTGTTACTGAACTAATATAAATAAATAACATAAATGTTCCCACTACTCAGACACAATGCAACTGCTTTCAGATCTGAATCAACTTGATAGTATTTTAGGACTATAAGAAGCCATAGGGTTAAGAATCCTCCAAAAATATTTCTCCAGGTCTGTTTCTGAACTCTGGTCACACTTTATATTTGATCTAGGGCAACGCCAATGGAAAAAATAATCATAATAAAAGCACAGGGGTGGCCTCAATGTTCATATTGTTTTGAAACATAGAGTGGTGTTTTGTGAATAAATGAGTTGGTGTAGAGAGAAAGGAAAAAGTGATTTTCCTCTGTTTTATAAATAACATTAATGTTTCCACTACTCAGACACAATGAAACTGCTTTCAGATCTGAATATACTTGGTAGTAATTTAGGACTTCAAGAAGCCTTAGGGTTCAGAATCCTCGACAAATATTTGAATACATTTCTCCAAGTTTGTTTCTGAACTTTGGTCACACTTCATAGTGGGTCTTGGCCATGCAAATGGAAACAAAATGAAAAAAGAAAATCACTGGGATGACCTCAACGCTCATAGTGTTATGAAACAGTGTGGTGTTTTGAGAATAAATGAATTGGTGTAGGGAGCAGGTAAAGAGTTATTTTCCTCTGTTTCAGTCACTATTATCTGGGCTTCAACACCTTTTCCCTCTGTTAGTCACGCCCATGAGTGCTTACTGTATAGTGGTTTGCCATCTTGCATGCCTCCCCAGAGAAAGCTACAATCAGGTGATTATGTATTCAGTATTGTAGATCTTTGACCGTGGGAAGTATATAAGTTACCCAGGACTGTATTGTAGCTCTGAGATAATAGATTCAAAAAGTCGGAATTCAATACACAACAACCCTAATTTAAAGTTTCACCTCCACTTTTCCTATTCACGATATCCCACACAACATCTAACATGATTATTATTAGTTTTATTATTTATTTCTTAGCAGATGTTCTTATATTTTGTAAGTCGCCCCGGACAAGGGCAATACAAAGTGCAAATAAGCCCGGGTTGGTGCTGTACTTGACCTTTTCAGGAAGAAAGAGTTTGGGAGAACATCTGTGTACTCTGTCACAGTGCCAGGTTTTAAAAATACAGTGCTCCTTTTAAATATGAAGTGCTTTATGGCTCAAGACCAAAGCACAGTGGAATCTAATTACAAAACCTACAGTCCCTGAACTTCAGCAGGGCATGTCTAATGTTGTTCTGATGTTTGGGCCCAAGACATAAATAAGGAAGGTTTTCAGCAGAAGGTTTTCATTATTAGTACAATCTTTAGTAGAATATTAATTGAACTTGTCTCCCAAGTGGCACAAGTGGTAAAAGTGGTCCCATAGACATCACTGGTTCAGCTCTAGCTATGTCAAAGCTCACTGTGACCAGGACCCTTTTGATTGACTTGACCAAGCACTGCTGGGTTGGGAGGCGGCACATAGTTACCCAGGTGATCCTCAGCCCCTGTGGCTTGCTGGGTGCTAGTGAGTCGGTGAGAGTCGGCTACTTGCACTATGGACCTACAGATGGTAAATCTACTTTCAAGGGATACACGCCTGTTGTCTTGCTTTCAGGCAGGCAGGGATTTCAGACACTGAGATGTTGTCTTCGCGTGAGTAGGAGGGTCACACCAGTTAGCCAAGTTGAGGGGGTATTAAGGAGATTAGAAAGAAAATAGAAAAAAATAAATGTCCATGTATTTCAAATCCTAGTGGTTTTACAGCTGATTTAAATGTTTTCTATTAAAATTATGTATTTAAGTACTTCAACCCTATTTAGTAGAAGTGCAAGAGAGGAGTTCTGCAGGAGAAAGGTAAGGAAGAATAAAGAATATATCAAATAGGACTGTTGGTTAGATTTCAACAGGTTAACAGTCTAAAACACAACACAACTCTCATGGATTTGTATCCGCATTCCTCTGCTGATCCCTGTGCTTCTATAAAGGACTTTAAGAGCGTCAGAAAACAATCTTGTTCAAAATCAAGGGTGTTTAGGAATTTCACAGACACTACAGCCAATTCCCAAATAATACTTCCAAACGTGACTGATGGTCACTGCCAAAAACACTGAGCTGTACATTTCAATTTCCTTCTGGATTAAACGAAGTACAGGATCCTACTCATTTCCATTTTGAGAATCAAACATCCTTCTAAGAATTTGACAACCCCTGGAATAATATGTACTGGTTACATAAAAACTGAAAACAGCTAGAGGTTTTCTCGGAGGGGTACATACTAGAAACAGAACAGCACCTCGGTCCAATTGAAAATGATGTCATTCTTGGCTTTTTTGTGTCACACCCCTCCATTTTAATTTAGAATAGCTTTTCATTATCCACCTTACAATGCCAGTCTTCTATAGTTAAGTTTTACCTGTAAACACATTATTTATAGATTGACTATAATTTTCTCCCTTATAGGAGGATATTTGATAATTATGCAAAGGGTGATATTCTATTTGTCACTGCAGTGAGTAAACTGTACCTGACCGGTCTGCAGACTACCTGTGAGTCAATTCACTTTGCATTCCAGCAGCTTATCTTCTTGACAACATGACTCATGACTCCAACCAAACATGGGCATGGCTGGGTCAAGAGGGACATTATTGGACTTAGGCCTGGAAATCAATAGCAGCAGGCGTCTGAGCCTCAGGTTTGACTCTCATGGGGATATCACATCCACTATCAGTGTCTCAGCAGAGTCAGCCAAAAACTGTTGAAAAGGCAGGATGCCACTCTGCAGATCCCATAGGCACTCTAATCTCCAAAAGATTAATTTCCGGATCCCACAGAACAATTGGTGCCACAGTGAGTAGCAAAGAATTTCCAAAAACATATTGGGTAATAAAAAAACATTGTAATCGCCTTTTATTGAAAAAAAGTTAATTTGTAATGGCATAAGAGTAATGTATTTGGCATTGTGTCTTATTTTATGACCAGTGTCATCACAAGAAACTATTTGTATAGTACAGACAACATTATAAGGAATCGGTCCAAAAACATAACTATGAAAGCAGGTGTTGAAAATGATCCCCTCTGCCTTTTAACACCCTACTAAAAGAAGAGCACTCTTTCCAAGAAAACAAAAAGGGAAGGAGAAAAATGAAGCAACTCAGTTCTAATGTTTTGTTTTGTCTTCTTTTGTCTGAAAATGGGTCAGGTCCACCTCAAAGCAGGAGGCTCTCTGCCCATGTCTAGATGGAGGTTTATCCATTTAATTTGGGAGGTTAGGTTACATTCATATAACAATATAACATGACATACTTTAACTGAGCTCAGTTTCTTGGCCCATATGTAGTTGCCGTGTCTACCCTTGCTATTCAACATGAAGAAAATCGAGTGGAGAGACTTGGGATTCATTAAATGACCTGGGCAGCCTAAGCAAAAAAAAATCACTATTGTGTATCCAATGTGCAATCAATGTATGTAAGCAGAATATTCTCATATGTAACGTAATATATAGTTATTTGAAATGTGTATGAACTTTTGAAATATTATAATACTAATAAAAATTGACATTTGTTTTGCAAGAGTTTAAACTTTACACCAGTATCTGTCAAAGTGCAAGAATGTGCCTAGTGGTAGCAGAAGGTACTGCAAGATCAGTTAAAAGCGGTACAATCATTTCTGCTAATAATACAAAAAATAAGATGTTTAAGAAAATTCACTGTCATAACTATGAAACAAACAGCTTGACCCAAAGTCTCTATAGAATCCAAGGTGTTTGATGGATTTCAAAAGTGGTGTATACAATTTTTGCTGTGGTGTTAATGAGGCGCCACCTAGAGGTGGTCAAAGGAAGGTTAGATCCACCATCTTGTTTTTTTTATTTTGGCTGTATACTCTGACCATTTCTGGTAAGATTCTTCTTGTGAAAAGAACAATTTTGAGACCCTCCACAGTTTACTCTCTTACAGTTGGAAAATCTGCATAAAGTGAAACAGGAAAATTGGTGTCAATGTCTTATTTCTCACACCATTTCATTTAAACTTGGATTTTGGGAATCTGAAGTCATAAGTAAGAAGGCTGAATGGTTCTGATCATGTTTGGAAATAGTTGGGTACAGCTCTGCTTCAATGGGGGAAATTAAGTTGATTAAATGTGGCCAATGTGTCTGGGGATCCTCCTCTGGCAATTATTACTATGCAATAATATCTCATTCAAATCCTCAAACAGATGTCCAACACAATGCCGTTTGGTCCTGCTAGGTGTTAAAAATCACAGCCCAGGAGAGATCACTGTGTTTTTCAGACTGACAAGATGCAGTGCCTTGTGAATTGATACTCGTGTTTTTATATATGTACTGTAAATGTATGTGGTGGCTTATGGGGACAAATCTGTGGCCTGAAGGAATTATGCCCCAAATAAGCTGTAGTGCGGGATACGAACTTTGTAATTACTAGTTGCAGGACACAGAAAATAAGTAATGTCCTCTAATGTTTAATGTTCAAATTGTTAGCTTATGTTGGCTACACTTAATGATTGTACAAATATTTATTCAAACAAATGTCAAGTGGATCTTAAGAATGGAATAGAAAAGCACAAAACTGTAAATAATGCTATAACTGCATGGAAAGGATGAAAAATAAGTTACAAAAAAAATTTGACTCTATTAATAACAATGAACTTTGTAATTAAATCCAAACTGTTGACTGAAAATTATCAGTGACTGCAAAGTATTACTTTTTGTTAACTGTATGTGATAAATCAAATTGTCTCCAACAGACACCCGTCTCCAATAAGAACTGGGGCCACCACAAACACTGCAAAATAAGCACTGGGGGCACTAGGGTGTTTCTGAAAACTGAACGCTGTAAACACAGATGTAATTCATTAAGTGAAATCAATATCAGAGGTGATGTGTGTTTATTATATCCTGTAATTTGAACTATAATGAACTGCAGGAAAAAGAGAAACCACTCAAAACCTGTGTGTCCATGCTCTAATTTTAATGGCCTCACATCCTTTAAAGTAATTTTTATATGATTGGAGATTTTTTTTCAGTGCTGCTTGGAATACGTTTAACATTAAACAGACTCTTGTATATTTGTTGGCATTTCAGAAAGCGGTGTGGAGAACCAATTTCACAGCTGTAATAACTCAAAACCCACTCTCCTAACGGGCATTCACACGCCTCTGGGAAATCTTTAGCATAGTGCTCATTAGCATACCTATCCCATGCCCAAGTACAATAATCCTGTTTTAAAAACTTTTTTCTCAGGGAGCAGGCCTGATTGTTTCACCGCATAGAGGATTTTTTCCAGTAACCAAAAAAAAAAAATGTGGAGGTGTACGGTTAAGAGCAAACACTGACAGTTCTTCAAGAAATTGAATAACTTTGAAAAAAATTAATTAAGAATGTATGCACATCATGAATACATACTTCTCTTTGAAAGTCTAACAGAATTCAACGACTTACAGGGCTTAATTATTTTCATAATAAACTGATCTGACTGTGGCCATTTGCTATATCCAAAAGCTCTACCGTCTGGTACAGAACTGTATTCAGGATTATTCCCTATTGCACAAAAGGGAGCACAGCTTAGCTCTCCTTCCACAGCATTAAATATGTCATCTCTTTTATGAGAGATCTCTGAATGTGTGCTCTGCTCTGCTCTATGCGACTATGTTACATTCATCACAGCAAACCTGCTGATTTTGTGAGTAATTTGTGAAAAATTATAGGAATGTTATATTATTTTCATATTACACAATCATGGAAAAAACAGTACAAGTGTTTGATGCCACAGTGAAGCAGGTTCGGTCAATATTCTGTCAATGTAAGAAAACATTACAAAATGTTTCACTGTAGAGTATTCAGGGTTTATGCAGCATAATACAGGGCATTATGTTTATTCATATTTTAATTGCACGAAGACTGAGCATCTATAATTTGTTCTATAATTTTCTTTTATATAAGAATGGATTTATGAGGAGAATCCTTGTTCATTCACGCCCACGTGAATACTGTATATTAATTTAACTCTTGGGAACACGGTCTAACTACACATTTGTGCCATCCCCCTTCTCCAAGATAATTAACAACAGGGTTTACTATGTGTTGTTCATGAGTTCCAGGCCTAATTGTTCTAGTCTGTCAAATGTTAATATCCAACACCCTTCAATCAGCCAATCTGCACTTCAAAAGGAGACCTTTAAGAAAAAGTTTATATGTTACTTCTTGTCTTCCTGTATTCCTGGTTATGCAGAATCAGTGAATCTTGAAGTCTTTATCTGCATGGCTGTTTGAATTGCCACTTTCAGTTCCAGAAAAAGTGGTGAAGCACAAAACTACACATATTAAAGAATAAATTAATACATTAATTTGGGAAATGATAATGCGTTGGAGAAGTGGATCCTAAACAAGTCCAAAAAGGCTTTCCAGAATGTATAAAACAATGTTTTGTATGCCAAGGATAATAGAACACGTGCACAATGCTCATAGTCACAAGATGTATTTGGTATTTAATGCATAAACAATGAGCTCACACTGTCTGTATTGTTCATTTGTTGTCAATTAAAGCATTATTCTGTGAGGAAACCAACATCTAATAGATATACTTTGTCAGAGGGTTTATTGACATTGATCTGATGTACCATGTCATATTTTGGTCTATTTTGGAAAGTTGTGTTTTTTAAAAGTTTGCAAGTGAAAAAAATAAATACAAAAATTAAAAATTAAAAAATATGTTATATAGTTGATAACAGACCAACAGTGTTGGTTGAATGTAAACACAGCATCAAAAACAATCTGAACTATCACATCTGTGACTCCTGGGCAATGGGCAAATGAGTGATTTGCATTAAACTGCCTTCCACCATTCCACCATCTGGAGTCTGAAGCCACAAGCGCATTGAGACGTTTTTAATAAGCAATTCAGGTGGTTAACTTATACTCATTGTGGTAAAATGTATTGTTAGAAATATGTCAAAACATCCCACCTTTACCCTGAATACAGGCATATAGGAAGAGAACAACAGAACAATAAAGACAAAGAATCTTCACCAACATTAAAAACCTAATTTTATCAACTAGAACAAGATTTTTAGTCCAGGATAGACTTTGGTACTCATTACAAATATATATTGATGATGCAACAAATTATTATTATTATTATTATTATTATTATTATTATTATTATTATTATTATTATTATTTGAAGGCCAGAGGTTTTCAGATGAAGTACTTCAGAAGATACCGGCGTCAACATTTCAAATACCCTAGACATCTTTCTCCGTGTGCCTCCAGCAAAGGGTTACACTGACAACCCAGCCAGAGACGTTTTTCCAAAAAACTATGCAAAAACAACAATACAGTATATACTAGTAATAGTAATTATTCTTAATTGACCTCATTTGCAACTAAAATCAGTTACAATTCTATCCATCGAAAAAATGACAAGGATGGCTGAGAAGGAAAATAGGACAATGTGAATTGCAGCCAACTGAAGCTTTTCAGTGCGGTTCATTCCACTGCTGCACCCAATTACAGCACAGATTACATAACAAGAAACCCACTGCTACAGCTCTCCCTCACTCTTATTATTACTATGATGAGAAATGTCTTCTCTTTGTTTGGAGGGAGATTCAATGTTCTTGATGCACTACTGAAAATAAACAGCTCCACTTGAATTAACTGAAATAAAACCTTTAAACTGAGAATTTTTTCCCTCACTTAGTCCCAGTAGAAATTACAGAAATAGTGTGTCAATCTGCTTACAGAATCTTACAATGAACCAAATTGTTTTTGAACCAGACAATGACAGCCCAGTTAGGTCCTTGTAAAAGACAGATTTCCATCTTTAAAATGATTTAAGAGAACCTATAATAAATACTTACATTTCATTTTATTGTTATTGAAATCTGCTGTGTTCATTATAGCCTTTTTTATCACTTATTATAGAATATTAACATCACACCAGAACACTAAACAAACATTAATCTTTTAAATATTGTGCCACTATGTTTATGGTGTGAAAAACAAAATACCCTACAGAAAGAAATTTGGTTTTAATGTATCCTCAGATGATGTTGCTGGGCAATTTTTATGCACAAAAGTGGAGTCAAAGCCACACAGCTTGACAGAAAAGATCTGATAATTCAGCAGAAAAAAACACAACAGCAGGTCTTTGAAACTGGCCAGATCTGGACTAAACCAACCCTGAATCTTTCTTCCTTTCTTTCTGACCCCTCCCTTTGCAAACAGCCCAGTTAGATAACAGCCCCTCTTCCTCTCGACTTTTATATCTCGCTCTAAAGCTCGGTGCTATTCACAGGCAGCCTGAGAGAGGCTTTCTTCTCCTTAAGATGAACTTGAGAACCATTGACTGGAAACAAAAAGACCTTGTTTGTTTCTTTTTGCTCTACAAGGAACAGGACAGAAAAATAGCTTTTCTTTTCAGGGTTTAGAAAACATTTGTTTTTCCTCCTTATGCAATCTGATACCCAGTTCTTATTACAGTGTCTGTGAAACAGCAACTACACACAGCACTGTACTGCTGAGGGGAATCCGATTGGTTCCCAGGCTGCCATGGTTGCCAAGTAGCTTGGAAACTGATACTTACGGGGGGAGAAGAAAAACAAGAAAAAAGCACAGTAGTTACTTTGTTTTTTGGGGATTCAAAAAAATTCAGACGTTTCATACTTTTACTACAATAACAGAACAGTCTGTTTTCCAGAGCACATTCCTAAATCATTTATTCACTCTACAGACAAAAACATCATGCAGGACTAATTAAAAGTATTTTTTATATCCATCAGTGTTTATACAATTGTTATACGACTTAGCCAAAACATTGTCCTGAGACTTTACCAAGAAGACAAATATTGCCATTAGGGAATATTGTGGCTGTATGTCCCACCCGTTTTTTGGCTTTCGTGATGTTCTCTTTGTTTATTGCTGAGCACTTCCTTCTTAGTATTTTTGGTTACAGCAAAATTTCTCAGAAATCCACTTTTCCCTGCCCAGTTCACTGTTGTTCCTTTTGAGCAGGTTACCAAGAAAACAACCATGATGCAAGTTCACATTACGTTGCTGGGTGTACCAGTGATGTGCCATATGACAGAGTTCATAATTTCGCTTATCATCATACACTTAGAAACAGAGGCTGCTTAGAGACTGGGGCTAAACAAATTTGGTACTCTTATAAATTAAATAAATCACAGATGACATTTCATTGCCAAGTTTTTTCTTGTTTTGGGGGGAAGAAAACTACTAAGATTTTATTTCAATATGACACTGATAAATTAGAAATGTCTTGCCAAAGTGCAGCTTTCAGGAGACGTTCACGGAAGGTCTATATGCACCTTCATACACTACCAAGTGAATATGTACAATTAAGTATTTTTCTTTCCTTGAAGCTTGCACAGGCAGTATAAAAGACTACCATAAAACCATTAGCATTGTGGGAATAATGGTTGTAGACACTGGGCAAAGGGTAATCATTAAAAATTGAAGTCTCGAGTGCTGACACTGTCACAGAGACGAAATCGGCAGGAGACACAGAGCAAGCTTAAACAGGTAAAGGAGAAGAATCCATAATAGCTTGTGCTATGTGCATGAAAACGACTTGGATAACCAGTGCTGACAATGGAAAACATGTATTTATCTATTCTTAGCATATATTGGTCAACTTGGACCATAAACAACTGCATCAGTAGTAACAGATATAATGCATCTCAAAAGTGCCAGGATGTAAATTATTCATCAGAATTCCAGAAAAGCTCGACATACAGGATTTTCCCAAGTCAAAATGCAATAAAATACATTTTTGGGAAAACGTGCTTATTTGGTAAACAACAAATCTCAAAACAGTTTATTTAGAGAACCAGAATGTCTAAACAGTGTAGTTTCTTCTCTGTTATAAATGTACCATTTCAGACAATTCCAAGGAAAGGCATCTGTCCTGTGAATGTGTTCATAATATCAGATCAACAGCTGGTCATCTACAGTGCATAAAACACATGGTAAAACACATAAACAAGCACATTCTCCCTCCATTAAAGATAAAATATGGAAGGGTTTGCAAAAAAAGGAAAAAACTAAGAGCAGTCGTGATTTGCCATTAAAGTAGTTATAGCAGTGAACTCCAGACTCAAGGAAGTAAGTAAGGCTCATCCAGGAAATAACTTCCAACCCTCTAAATGTCAAGGCAATTAACTTTTATTGACCATTTCAGGAGAACCCAGGTTCCATACACTGGAAAGGGCTTACATGTATGCACCCTGAGAGTGTGAGCTGCTTACAAGGAAAAGATCTGTCATTAGGACATGATAACATTTTCCTGCACTAAAATTAGTTGTAATAAGCATTATTATAAGTTAGTAGAGAAGACTTAGAATACAGCAACAATGATAACACTTATACAGGGTAGATATATGGCATTGATATAACTGCAAACAATTGAATTATATTGAAATCCTTTGAATTCCTCCCCTTCACTGAATTGAAAATGACATTAATGCATTTTGTCTTGTTAGATGTATATTTGAAAAGTAGCTGTGAGTGTCCAGAGTTTTCCCCCCAAAAAAAGAAAAATGTTATCTCTTTCTCTTTTAGTTTTAGTGTCTACGTTAAGCTACGTTTTGGAAAGCTGCCAGTTTTGATCTTCATGAAAAAAAAGTGTAACATTCAAGTTCAATGGACTGGTTGACCTCACGTGTTTGCAATGTCCTGGCAATTCACACAGGAAATAAGTGAAACTCCCCGTAGTCTACAGGCATGCTGGCTGAAGAGCAAAGGAAATGCAACATATTAGAAAGACTGGTCCTGTACGGATGCAGGTAAAATATGTCATAAGAATCTCTACAGTCCAGTTTACAATACAAGGTATAAAGTGCTGAACAACTATTGTGCAACCAGAAAACATGCATTCAGGACACAATATATATGTCACCATGAACACTATAGGAGTTGCACATAGTTTTCACTGTATCTGTGAATTTTCATCACGGGAGACCCGTATCATTTTAGATTCATCCTCAACGCATGCGTTTATGATTCAGCTGTAGTTATTGTGGTAACCACATAATATGCAGCATCCAGCAGAAGCATTTTATTTTAAATTGCTAAAACTCTTATTTTTATAAATGTTGTAGTGATGGCATTGTTTTTTTGGGGGGGAGGGTACTTTCACATCATAGTTTATTAGTAGAGATGTAGTAAGTGATACAACTTGGTGTCGATAAACACAAGTAGATCAGACAAATTGTCTACCTCTGACAAAGGCAGGATCAAAACACTGCAAACTACATCGTGACACAATGACACCATGTTTGTCTGTGGGGCCTTCCCCTCGTTTTCAGCCAAAACCAATACAAAGTCAGCACTCAGAGCAGCAATGACTTTTGAACTAGCTGGCAAACACGAGCGATGCACATACAGTCAGAAATCCGTTATGTTTTCCTTCCCTTAATTTAGCTCTCCACTCTCCTGGGTCACTTTTAGTATGCCTTTCCCAGTGTATCTTGCACTTTCTGAGTAAGGGAGTGGGAGGTGCAGGCTATCGTATGACCCCATGAAGCCATCTGAACTTGCTAAGCTGGCATTTTAGATTGGCATGAGTAAATAGCATACGTTTTTCTACTTGGGAAAGTAAACATAATTGTTTACCAACACTAATGATCAACCGGCTGCAGACAGGACAACTTGATCACGAAGATCTCAGACTATTGCAAAGTCTGCCCTTTCTACAGCTTTGTGTTTGTTTTCCATAGATGAAATGCACAGTGCTTTAAAATTGTTTAAAAAATAAGTTTAAACATTGTAGACAATTGGCTTAGCAATTTTTTGTCTTTCTAAATCAAACTTATTTGTAACCATATGTAAATATCTGATTCTCTTACAGAATCCATAAAGTAAATACTTCCTTTTCTGTTTTGTTTTTTTGTTTGTTTTGTTCTCTTCAAAATAAAGTGACCTTACAATGCTATACCCACCACCTCTGTTTCCAACAATGGGATAATCACAACCTCTAAACATATGCTGAACAGATTAAGTCCTATACAGACCAAACACACCTTTGTTAAGCCAGTTTACATTTGTGTTGTTGCACTACAGGGAACCAGTTTCCTGAGTCTTTAAAATGTCTAGGTTATGTGAAGAGCTCTAATATTTTGGAACAATGTCTCTTAGAGATTTCACTGTGTTGCACATGGAACCAAGCACTCATCTACGGCTTTCCCAATAGGATTCACAAGATCATATTTTTAACAAACCCTTATTGAGCCTATCTTGCTCTGAAACACAACAGCACTAATACATTTTCATATTAACAAGGATTTAAAGTTTCCCAACTATATTGTCCAGGAAGTTTGTCCTGTAAGCAGATTGGAAGTGGATTAAACCAGTAAATGGGTCAAAAAGAAAAAAAGCAAGGCCTTCCATGTGAAACAAACCTGTGAAAGGTCTTTCAGAAAAAAGAAAAGAGAAAAGCAGTGTGGTAGTGAAGGGCAAAGAAATATAATATGGGGTATTGTGAGAGAAGCTTTCATTAATGCATTTGTAAAACCTTGAATCCTCCAGACACCACTAATAACTTCCGTTGTTCTTAATGTTATGCAATTCTCAGAAGGACACAAATAACCCAAGAGGCAGGTAACATGGAGCTAACGAGTTCCATTACAAAAGGCAGTCAGCATTGTGACCATGAACTTTGAGCATGGATGTTCGGACACAGTCTTGTTTGATGATTTATTTCAAGAATATGATTTAGCTACAAATGAGTGAGTGATGGCAACTTGGATCCATTCAAATCAAATAGCAACACTTGAGCAAAGGCATCAAATGAATAGATCATATGGATAAAAATGATCATGACACTACCTGTCAAAAGTTTCAGAACACCCCATTTTTACAGTTTTTATTGAAATTTAAGCAATCCAAGTCTAGTGAATAACCTGAAATGGTACAAAGGTAAGCGGTACACTGCCAGAGGTTAAAAAGTTTAGGTTACCAAAAGCTGAAAAATAATATACATTTCAGAGTTATATACTGTGTTACTACACCCTCTTAAGCATTATTTGGCAGAGTTATGCGCAGCTCCTCTTCATAGAAGTTACACTGTATTCCTACGATGTGCACATCGTTTGAAACCTTATTCTCTTGGCTACCAGCGCGTTTCATTCTCAAACACATCCGATTTACACATCCGTCATACAGAGCCCAGGGGGTAAAAGCACAGTCTGCTCTGGTTCCAGAATATGTCATAATTGTCAAAAAATTCTGAGATTTTGTATTCCTACTCAGACTAAATATCCCCCCACCCCCCCATTTCAGAATGAAGAGAGGGGGGGTGTAAATGCACAGGGGGTATAAAGACCAAATTTTTCACATCAGAGAATGCTTCACATCGTTAGAAAGCTTAGAGTCTCAGCTTTCATGGGATACCAAACACTTGTCAAGCAACACAACAGTGAAGAGTACACATGGGATTAAAGAGGGTCTTTAATCGGATTTGGTGCCCTTTTAAGGTACCAGAGGGGTTTGTCAGCTTAAGGGGATCAATTTTGTTAAACAAAATGATTCCATTATTTCTTTTTTTATCTCCAATTGTTTATTTGTTCTATGCTTTAATTTTAGAGTACACCGAGACATTAAACTGCGTATATTTCAATAAAAACTGGAAAAATTGAGCTTTCTAAAACTTTTGACTGGTAGGGTGTATGTATTGGTTTCACAGTAATTACATTCAATACGGAAGGCATGGCGATGGCAAAGACCAGGCCACTGCCTCAGTCTCTGGGTACTGAGCATTTTTCTTGCTGTGATATTGCATATTGGGATGGATTTTGTGGCTTTTTGAACTTTAAACATATAATTTAAATATATTTACATATGTTTCTGTTGAATTCTCACAGATTTGGTGACAAAGACTTTCAAAGGGAGCCAGAGGATGCTAGAATCCTTATTTGGCGACACTGTAACTGGGATGAACTGACCACTTTATAAACACCCCCCACCCCTTGAAAAACACAACAACGGAAAAAACAACACAAGACAAGGGTTTAACTATAATTGAGGTGCAGACCACATAGCTACAGTATCAGAATGCATAGTAAGATGGACAAAAAAGTTTCCTAATGATCGGAAAATCTATACAGCTCTGCCTTTTGTTCTGGTAATACCCAGTCATCCTCTTCCTTTCAACCTCAAATGAAGCGATTCCTGTCCTGGAATGTTCAATTATATTAAAATAGAAGGACATCTAATTTTCTTCTGGTTGGCCTGTCAGGTCTCTGACATCTTGCATAAGAGTTGGCACCAACAGGCCCAGTGTGCATGTGCCCTCGGCCCATTGTACCCCGACCTGCTCGAAGGAGAAGCATTGCTTATACAAATTTGGCATGTTGGAATAACAAGATTATGTTGTGCCGGACTATCAAAACAAGTAAGTCTGCTTTCACCCCAGGACAACTGCAGAGCACAGAGGTATGATGAATCAGAAGAAAATTAAAATATACCAAATTAATAGTAAAGTGGGTTTCACTTTTCTAGCCCTGGGAAAAAGCATTTAAGATGCTCTTATCAACAGCCAATCACAGCTGTGTCCAGTTTGTAGGATCTGGATGTGCTCTTCAGTAGATAGTCTTTATATGGTGTAGTAGACACACTTGCCAGCTATAGATGTTTACCCAGACTATCTGATTTAAACAAGAAAATATATTTAATTTATTTCATAAGACAAGAACATTTTCTTGTTCTGTTAGTGTTTTTTCATTTTAAATAGGTTATGTTTTTTGTCAGCATTATGTAACTTGTTTTAAAGCTGGTTTTAAGAAAAGTTGAAATAGAACTCTCAAAATATGCAGAAAATACCCCATAATTAAGGGCTAATGCTAATGTAAATCTTTCTCTCCTGAGCAAACTTGAGCCATAATATTTATTTCCTCACGGTCTTTAGTTAAAGACTCATAAGTGACAAACGTCTGTGAAAATCATGGGTCTTAACAGGCCTAAACATCGTCTGTGGATAACTCTCAGTTGATTACTCACTGTGAAACCACTACTTTGCTTTCCCAAAGCTATCTGTATTGTATCTAAAAGTCTGCATCTCACACTTCTCTGATATATACCTGACTTTCCTATAGCTACATATTCAGCGATTTAGTAGCCGTTGTTTCGGGATAGTGTCCGAAAGGCAGTTTATATTTCATCTTTCAGGGTAGAAGTGAGAGAAATAAGAGAAATTGTTCTTGACATGCATGCTAAGGGTACATGGACAAGGGGGAGAGGGATTTTAGTGTCCGTGTAAGATTATTAACAGATCTGTAAGTAGTCCTTCGTTTATTATTAGAGTGAAGATTATTGTTATTGTTACAAGTATTGTTATTCAGGTTGTTTTGTCCAGTTTTGCTGAATGTCCAATGTGTTTTGTCATTGCAAAAACACAAGATCATGGCATAGTGTAACTGCATCACCCTATCATGGCTCCAGAGACCAAAACCAGCTGTACTGGACAATGCAAACGTTGTCCTCACGGCCCTGGTGATATAAAGACCGATTATTCCCCTTCTTGGCAGTGGCACAAATTTACCTTGTTAGGAGAATTTGCTTCCCAAGCTTGGCACTTCTTTTTTGGAGATACTGTGGGAAAGCCATTAAAGTGTAAAGTTTTCCCTTTTATTTATTTTTAACAGAGTATTAAAATTGGGAGGTTTATTATTAATGAATGAAGGCATGGGGAAACTTAATACAGTATAATGCCTTTCCTCTGCCAAAAACATGCTTACTGCTACTCCCGTACAGTGTATTTTTACATTCCTTACAACTGTTATACATAATGAGGACAAGACTTCAAAGTGGATAATATTTAAAGCTTTGTCCTGCCTGTATGAATAGGTATTTGGAATCATGTGATCTGAATCTGCCAAGGGAGACTGGTGCAATGAAGTGTGTGTGTGTGTGTGGAGGTGGGGTGAAGCTCCAGCACAGGAGGTCATGGAAACTATAATACATATAATGTTCTTTAAAACCTTTACTGACCAGAAATAGCACATGTCTTGTTATTACAGAATGGACACAATTAACAACAACTTAAAAATAGCCTGACATCGCTAAGTTTGTTAAGGTGTGGTAGCAGCAAGGCAACATTGGGACCATAATTTTTTTGCTTTTTTCAGAGCTTTCCAGCGGACCCAGCCACCAGTTTTGATGCAGTCAGCGAAACATAAGAAAACTGCAATAGCCTGACCACAAAAACGACACGGTGTTTTTCATCCTCACACCGACTGTCATATGTTCACTGCCGGGACTGCACATTCAGGCCAAAACTGCCACTTGTCATTTTTATGGCTCTGCATGTGTTTGCTGGTTAGGAGGCACATTGTTCACCTACAACAGACAGAGAAACTTGGGAAAAACAGAATTGTATGGCCTGTGAAGCCTGTACACGCATGCATGTGCTGTTTTTTTGTTTTTGTTTGTTTGTTAATTCTTGTCACCATTTGCTCATTTGTTGGTCAGGGCTACATTATGCATACTTCCTTTGCAGAACCGTGTAGAAATTATCTACCATATAATGAAGTGAATGAGCATTTCGTTTTGCAAAAAGGGTATGTGTAAGATTGGATTGTGTGTGGTCTGAGAATCAGTGCGTCTTTAAAACAAGTACATAACTGAGAGTAATGTACTCAAGCCTCGACAAGGAGTATAAATATGAATGTTATATTCCGAAAACAGTAAACACAGCTCATGAACGTTTATGAGTGTCTTGCGGTTAGCACTGACAGCGTTCAGACAATTCCAACACTTTCCAATTTTGTGAGACATAGAGGCCTCTTCTGGGCAGACCCGGTATTACACATTGTTTACCAACTGGTCTGGCACACAAAGCTACTGGACAAGAATGCTAAACATGATGATGAAATGTACATTACACTCTGCAGCTCAGCATATGTCTGTAACACTTCTCCATTTCATTAAAAACAAATACAAAAAATACTTCAAAGGGTCAAATGAACATGTAATCTGTTTTACCTACGTCTTAAGGGACAGTTATGGTCATAGAAACACTTAGTTAAACACAGTGAAGCTCGTAATGTTAGCTCTGACATGACAAGCCATGAAGTTTAAAAGGCTGCAGACAAAGGGTCATGTTACATGCAACTGCACAACTACTGTCAAAGTAATAACACTAGCAGACAGAGCAGGGACTGTGTGTACGGCGGATTACAATCACTGCGAGATTCAGCAGCTTTGGTTCTTGAACTGAAAAGTAGTTATGTAAGATAGGTATTTTTGGATCTTTTGTTGTCGGTTTTCCAAGGCTTAATCAATTTCGTTTGTAGATACTCTTGTGGGACACACCATTATTATATTATCACTGAATTGCTGATGTTTTTTGTATCTACGTCTCGTGATTTACAAAGGGTGTGAAAAAAACCAAACAAACTGGCCTTCATTTCACATGGAGATATTTTATTACTAACATATTGATGCTAAATTGGCAAATTTGCTATTCAATGCTTATGGAAGCATTACTAAAGACCTTTCAATTAGCTATATCCTGTGCACTTGTTAAATCCACTGCTTAGAGAAAAAATACACTGTGTACAGCGTGTTCTGTGCTAAACAATGATCGAACCGAGTCGTTAAATACTGGAATAAAGGGCAGGTAACATGAGTATGAGCTCACAAAAATATACAAAACAACTCAATATGCATTATTCAGTGGTAAAGGCCTTTATTTTAGTAATTGATATCTCCAACAGTTAAACAACAGTAAACTGAGCACTGTGTGGAAATTAAATTACTTATTTTTGTCATCCTCCCCACCATTACACAGAAGGGGGTGAAATGCCGATTATGAAAAACGTTTTCTAATTAATTAACACATTAGCTCAAAACTGTACACGAATTTATAGTAGGAAGGGAGGCATGATTATATGCCACATCAGACCTATTTCAACAACTGTTCAGTTCAATGGAGAAACAGTAGTAGTGAGAAGGCCCTTTGTCCGGGGCAATTGGTATTCTGATACCAGTTTTGAGTATTAGGGCTTTTTGTAATATCCACATCTAAAACTCCCACTTACTCTGGGGCCAAGCTCTTTTGTACTACAGCTCCTACAAAGCCAAAATTACTGAATCTCTTGGCATCGCCTGGACAGTCATATCAATGGCTAACTCTTTCCAGATATCCACACAGATACTAGATATTCTGGCTCCTTTATATATTGGTAAATTATTTTGAAAATAAAAGTTTCCACTCTCTACAAAGTATTGCTTTGTCCGCTTAAATGTTTCTTTGGTTTTGTTCACCACGTTCACACTAATGTTGTGCAAGTGTCTTTAAATACACAACAAATACATCTCCAAGGCTCTTCTATTTGACAGATGGGTAGAAAGGACCTGACAACGTGTCTATTAATCATAGTATCTGTGCATTAGGGTCCGAGTTACATATTTAAATTTGAAACTGAGCCATTCAAGGGTTATACATTTATGATCCGTGAGGAAAGCGTGCCCTTGTGAATGTTCTCCCTCGGAGTCGGCTTTTATGGAAGTCGAGCACCGCTAAAGATGGCTCCTTTGTGAGACGGAAGCTCGCTGCTCTGATTGTTACAAAACCGTCGTCAATAGGTCCATGTGCTGGAGTCCAACATGATCAATAGGAAATGCCTGGCAACCATAACAACTGTGCCGGATGTCAGCAATGCGATAAACTAGCTCCACTATTCTCTGTGTGCATCTTTATCTTTGTGATTTATTGCACATGTGCTCCTCAGACATGTCATGTGCAGGAATCACAGATATGACCTACAATGAGAATTCATCCCTCGCTACTTTCGAACTGGATAAATCCTGAATATCTGCACTAGAAACTAGAAACATTTTTTTCTTGGCTAGATGACCTTTTCAGAAAAACAGTGCTTTTCATACAATATATAACATGGTCAGTGTTACATAACTCCTGTCAGCTTGTATAGATCTCAGACAGCTCTTCCTTCTTCATCTCTTCTGCCTCCCCGATCAGCTTTCTGGCTGATTACATCCTGCTTTACTGTTGATTCAAAGTGCTTCGGGGGGCCCGGGGCCTCTGCAGCACAGCACAACCTTTTTACAGACAGCGCCTAGATTTTACAGTGGGGAAAAAACAACATTGCTGCTACAGTAGGCTAACTTAAAGCAAGATATACCCAACAAACCTGGAGTGAGTGTCTACTAGGCAAATCAGAGATGCTGTGACTCTTCAAGGCAGTGCCATGGTAGTGAATATGGTCACATAACCCTACCATATCCAGGGTGCCTAACATAGTTTAACCGAACAACAGTCTTTTTAGGAATTAACCATTTAATAGACATAGAAACCTCTTGTACGTGCGGCATCTGCTATGTAAGCGTGGCCCAATTCCCCAGATAGTGCATGTTAGTAACACTCACTGTATACATACAGTGAGAGAAAAAAGTATTTGATCCCCTGCTGATTTTGTATGTTTGCCCACTGACAAAGAAATGATCAGTCTATAATTTTAATGGTAGGTGTATTTTAACAGTGAGAGACAGAATAACAACAACAAAATCCAGAAAAACGCATTTCAAAAAAGTTATAAATTGATTTATAGACTGATCATTTCTTTGTCAGTGGGCAAATGTACAAAATCAGCAGGGGAGCAAATACTTTTTTCCCCTCACTGTAACACCTGCCATTAACTACGATGAAGTCATCTCTGTACTGCGGCCAAACCCGTGCCCATCTTAATACTAGGCAACAGCTCGGGAGAACAAATTCAGAGTCATGACATGTGCCCCCAACTTTTAATGCTCATCAGTCCACAGAACTGATGCAGGGGACTTGTTTGTTGTCTCATGTATGCACCATATTTGCAGATGACAACTGCAAGTCTTAGTTCTGCTTAGAAGAAGGGCACATTTTACGAAGCATCATTTTAATGATTCGTTGATATGCACTGGCTCGTGTAAATGAAATCGGAGGACAATAAATGAGTTGAAAAACTATGCATTGCTAATATGCTTATTCTTAGGGTTATACAACAATTTTTTCAGTGTACATAGAAGAATATGAAAACATATTGGTCATGCAACATGCACTGAAGTGATTGACTATATCTACTATATCTACACATAGACTGAATCTACGTGTGGTGAATTACAATGGAATGAATTATGATTAAGGTCAGGGGATGATTTACCTTTTTGACAATGCTGCATGTATTAAGTCACACCATGATAAAGTGATTAGGAGATGCATAACCTTACACTACGGCCATTCAGCCACCAGCTTCAAACCAGAACTGTGCTTTCCATTGAGCTGAAGGAAACGGGGAGCCAGCATCAAGCACTAGGATCATAATAAGGACTACACAAATATTTGCTTGAAACTCTAATGCAAATTTAGGTTGTAATAAAGCACTCATCATATACATTGTACATATATACAAATTATGAAATGACTGAAGTAAGGGTGAATTCATTTGACAGGCATAATTCCACCCAGTCCCACTTTCACAAAGTAGAAACTGAATCTAGGCAAACAAGTTACCATTCGCACTTCCTGATATACTGACCTATTTTCTTCCTTCGGTTGCTTTGGTGCCGAATATGAATATGAAGTCATTACAAGCATAGTAACATCTTCAATGTTAACATCACAGCAACAGCTTGTGTTGTCTAGAAGTGACAGACATTATAACAATCTATGTGAAGACATGATATGTTATGTATCTAAATAACAACAAATTGAATTGATATACACTTTCTGTACAGCACAAGATAAACTCATGTTTAAGTGCTCAGGCATTAGGCCCTGCCCCAGCTAGTGAAGTAGAACACTTTTTGCTACTAAAGTCAATATCCCATATGGCATCCCCTTGCACAAAAACAGATACAAACACACACACAACAAAGGTATATATTTTCAGGAAAGAGTCTCATTCATCAATCCATTCACCCTGACAGAAAACAGTTTCCTAGGCACTAGGATCATACAATTTCTGTGTCACAATTCTTCTCATGAATTCACTTGCACCTTGCCCCCTTAGAAATTAGATGAACGGATTATGTATTAGAGAAAACATTATCTTTGAACAATCAATATCTAATATCTCGTTATTTAGTCACCTGCACGTCCCGGTTTATGATATACTTTATTTATGATCACTTTACAATACAGCAAGTGCTCGTGGCGATAAAGAATCTAAAGCTGAACCGGTTCGTACTAGATAGTGTGTCACGTCTGACTTAAAAATAAAATAACAAAATACCCCCGTGTTACAACTTAATTATACATTTAATCAGACCTCTCTTTTTTCAAGGTAAGAGTCCTACACTGGCTTAAGTGTAACCTAAGGCCAGAACTCAGTAGGTCTCGAACTTTATCAATAATATTAACTCTTGGCGTTAATCGTTGTGGAAGAAAAGGGAGAATAATTGATGTGAAAGTTCTGAAAAGCGGCTGCTGTTGGCCAAAACCTCAGATAATACGAACAACAAATTGTGTTTTATAACGTCATATCTAATCTTTGAAATACCTCACACAGAGATAATCAAAAGAAGCCCTGTCTGCTATCCTTAATCTCTCCGATGACTCATTACTTTCTCTTTTAGAAAATTCCTAAATTGCGGTAAGGCAAGCAAAATCCAATGCAGAATGTGCTTATTCCAGCTGAACTTACAGTAGGAGTGCTTTTTTAGTGCTACTGCTCTCAACATGACCTGGCATTCATTTTCCATTGTGACTTCCATGCTTTTCCATCGTGTGTTTTTGTTGCCATGACACTTTGAGAAAGGACTGGTATGAAACAAATTGTTATATCGTCATATAGAGCAGTAGGGTGGCTAGACTACATAATTTGGAATTGGACTCTCTTCGACATACTTACAGACTGCTGGTTTCCTACAGAGACACTACGCTTTAGAGTTTGGGGAGGCTTATTTATAATTGTTTCCATGTAATTGTATTAAAATGAGAGGTGTTAAGTGTTGAAAGAAGATGTGGATTGTGTTGGACTGGACACAATTCGTTCACCACTGCATAAAACAATGTGCCAATGCCTTTGTATACTACATGATTGAATACTGGGCATCTATGTGAACCAGTATGTGTGCGGAGCTGTGGAGCTATCTGTTATAAAGTAGTGGACGTGTTCAAACTCAATCCTTGATTATTGCAACACCATGCTCGGAGCAGTACCAAAAGATACTCTGAGAAGATTACAGTATGTCCAGCCAGACTTTTATCCAGGTCCCACTGTAGAGACCATAAAAATAATTATTATACATTGTAGACAGAAATGACCAAGAGATTTCATGCAATCTGCAATATAACTCATTACGCAACAGCAGATACTACTTTCTAGTGCAACAGCCTACCTCAGCTCTCCTGACTAACACATTCAATGTGCTTGCGACACACTACCCAAAATATCTTTGAAGAACCGATATTTCAAAACCTCTAAACTGCCCTTTGAGTCCTGCCATTTTAATTTGAGACTAAACGCGACATCAGCAAATCTCCATTATTACAGCTATATTATTTAGATTAACAAAATTACATTGTGCTACAGGTTGAGCTATAACATTAGCATGACATAAAGGAAAGACAATGTGAGGTTTGGTATTTTTAACAGAAATTGGTAAGCAATTAAGGTCATCGTTTTCCCTTCCAAGCACTACAAATGTGAGGCTTATAAGGAGACTTATTTGAACCGAATTCAAATCACACTCCAGCACTGCTTTTTCTACTGCTACATACAGCTCCTTTCCTTCCAACTCAGTAGAAAGGATGGAGAAGATATGCTGAATAATATCCTTTTATTTCCCCTACTAAAAGCTTTTAAAATATTTGTGGGTGTAAGTATAGCTCTTCAGAAAGGAGACAGAGAGAGCAAAGTTTGGTCTCAGCCAACATACTGTGTGGGAGAACATGCTGCGGTGCCCAAATCTCAAAGGTTTTAACTCCTAATACTTCAGAATCTACACAGAAACCAGGACAAGAGGAAATACGTGGATCTTAAACGCAATCCCATTCAGGACTGAGCGGAAACCACACCCTTTTAAATTAAGAGCTGTGGGTTTATGGTTGAAGCAATGAAGTTAGTTTGAACTCAGCTGTCACCTCCTCTCATCACATTGATATGCAAATAATGACAGACATTTAAAGACTTATTTCTATTTATAATGTAACAACACAACCAATTAACAGTGAAGTAGACCAAGGTGCTTCTGACATCATAAATGCAACCGTTTGTGTAATACACATCAGATATAAATAGACAGATAGATCGATAGATCGAGAGACAGGCAGCTCATAGTCTCTCGCTCATTGTACACCTCTTGTAAACAGGCATCTGAGCCATGAATCATCCACCAATCTGAACATCTATCAAGGTTTATTAGATTATTCATTAGCAGCTCCTCTGAAATATCTAATGTCAATAAGACAGTCACGCTACTCATCTATACAGCTACATACCAGATATGACACATGGCAACCATTTTAAATTGACACGCAGGCGGTGTCTTATTGTGTCATCCTGGAAACCTGGATGCTCACCGTGGCAAATTTAGGAGTGGTTATAATGTCACTACAGATATGTTACAGGCAGCTGTAGGCACACTTTGGGGATAAAATGTCACAGTACATCACTGTGAAATTAAATTAATGATTTATTGAAATGTAAATGTTATCATTCTAAAGACCCTTGACATGTAAACCAGTATACATTTAGTAATATATATTCCATTTAAAAAATACTCATGAAAACCTAAACAGCCGGTCAACTAAAATTAGAATTCCAATCTAATTTTACTGAATGCTGCCAATACTGTCATCTAATGAAATAATATTCCTGATAGGGAACATTATATCCTATAGGGACCTTTTGTCATGAAATCCAATTACAACCAAACCGAGTTACATAATACGGTTTACACTATGGGGTTATATTGTCCCCTGGTGGTAAGAGCCTGGCAGATTTTTCTCACGGAATCTTTTATGTCATTTTAGTCACGTTTTAGTCATGATTTTAATTAAACTAGGAACACTCACTTCAAGTGCTGATATAGAATATTACAAAACAATGACAAATATGTCAATAAAAGTAAACAACAGCTTATGCAATTCATAATACAAACCACTAGTGTCAGTATACCTCCCTTGGTGTCTATGATAGACTACCACTGATTTGGATACAATTCATTCTGATTAAGATTCAAATCAAAGGAAAACATATACAGATGTATCCAACAGTTTATCATAAAGGACAATGTAATGTATTATTTGTCAAGAAAAATCAACCAGTCTCCTTAATTAGAGTAGACCAATGCAATTATTCATCTTGAAAGACTATGAAGATGAAATAAGTGAACTGACAGGGCCACCTAGTGTTCAATAATATATACATACATACAAACAGACATCAGTTGTTGGTTTTCGAACTGAATTTGTGACCACAGAAAGAGCACATAGTGAACCATATTTTACAAATGGAGGTTACCTTTGCGTACCTGGCTTTCTGGATGCTGGCGTTTTAGCTGGAACTCCTGTTGATACTATTCACTCTTCATTTCACTGTTCACCAATGCTTGACCTTCCAAAACACAAAGAAAGAATTTTAGCCACAGAATAGCAGGGTCAGGTTTAATATAGACGGGTCATTATGTGTCAATTTAAATAGAGCAGCCCACCTGTGCTTTTGCTCATCTGTTGTGTAGGGGAAGATACAGCTCAGATATGAAACCAGACCTAATCACAGGCCTAAGTGACATTTTGCAACCTTTTGACTTGGATTTACGAGTTATTTTTTTAACTGAGCTGTGCGTGCGACCAAGCTTTTAAAAATAAATATTGTTGATCCTTAGTTCAATTGTCTTTTTTCTTTAAAACATGCCAGCAAATATCCACATGCAATGGCAAACGCAATCATTTCTAAAAGTACTTTTGCGAGATGCAGCAAAACATTAAAATAAAATAAAATAAAAAATCAGGTGCTGGTGCCATTATCTAAAATATTTGTGGCACCAGTGTAAAATGTTAGTCGGTTAGTCTGATGAAATACACCTGCTTTCGAAGCAGGGCACAGTACTCAAGCTTTAAATGTGCCTAATTTATAAATCTATTTTTTTATATTCTGAGGGTTTGTCACATTTAGAATAACTGGAGCCCTTTGAAGGCTTTCGTACAGATTACCAGTTTGGCCATCTGCTGAACTTATGCAAAATAAGTATCACAATGTCAGTTTTCCTGAGGATCGTAGAAATAAAATTATAAAGGTAAACAAATAGTTTTGCTTTACAATGTTAAAAATAAATAAATACAAACATTCGACATATCAGTTGCTAAACCTTGCACTGAGGTCAGTCAGAATGGGTCAGGCGCAGACGAATCCTCCTTGTCCATACTAACTAATCGCTACTGGTCTTACTTTTGTTTTAACTATACAACTGTTTGTCACACTGCAAAATAAGCTAATTCCACTTGCCAAACGAAATAGTATTTTTTCAGCAAGTCTCTTTGCTGGGGTCCTGAAGTGCTGGATTTCACCATATTTCTGCCCCCTGGTGGCCAACAAAAGTGGGTTTTCTGTAACAGATATGGTTTTCTGCCACTTCCTAGTACCCTTGCATTTGGTTGGTGCCTCAAAAATGTTTTTCAGTCTTCATGTCTTATTCCACATACAAATTGTAGGCTACATACATAATGGCTCTGTGATTATGAAAGACTGGTCCTAGGGGGCTGATTTTAGAGTTTTAATTGTAGAGCAGTCTAGGTGATAATGCCATGTCTTGGCCTGGTGCCTTACTGGTCAGTGATCCACATTTATTCAGTGCAAGAGATCCTTTTTAGTGCCGGCTTCAAAGACAGAAATTGTTTATTTTGTCCTGTTAAAAGAAGCTGTCGATCTGTTCGTTGTTTTAGATACCTAGAGACTCAATGCTCCTTATTCTGGGTCTTCCTTTTCACCATCTGCCCTCTGACAATTCATCACAATATTGTTGCCTTGACACTCAAGTAAGACATTCAAAAACTGCTATAATTTCCAAACCATTCGCTGGTAGTATGGCATACGAAACTGCGAGGAAGCCCAGAAAATGCATTAGCATCCCTCTGGGTTGTGAATTTAGATTTTCAAACATTAGACATGGCTTAAAAGGCAGCACATTTCCATCGAACAGTTCTTGCTATTAGCAGCAGCTATTATATCAGGATTATGACTAGTGAAAAAAGAAGACATGCAGTTACATTGTATCAAAGCACACCATACGTTTACTTCCATCCTTGCAACTGTTTCTTGAAAGTGCGCCTCACTGCACAAATGGTCCAACTGCTGAGATGTTATTTCAACAGGAACTTACGGTCTTTAAATGCAAGTACAGCTTGAGTGTTTCATTACTACTCAAGCCCCCACAAAAATGCTCTTGTCTCATCACAAATATACATATTGTCATCTCTGGTTTCAAATGCTGGCGAAATGGCACTGGACACCCGATCCGCACATGTAATGCGTCAGACGGCCAGTCCTGACAAGCTGCTCTCTGTCATCTAAATCAGCGGCATCCAGCTGACGCGCATGCGCAGAGTGGGTCATTCAAACTAATACATTATAATGAGAATAATAATGTAATTAAACCCATAAAATCGGTTAAAAACATACAAACATATATACTGTTACAAGTTTGGTACCTTTAACCTTCTTAGATCTCATCTTTTTTTCATTACAAAGAAAACTCACATCAAATGCATGACAATTGTTATTATACAGAATATTAAAGACAACAGGGGTCGACAATAACGTTAGTATGCGCTGGCAACTTGCACATTGTCTTAGCGAATACTAGCATTTTACAGTGCGATGGTTGGATGCTTTCCAAAGTTTTGGCCATGAGCTATGCTCATCCGACTAAATTATGAATCAACTCAGATGTCCACCCATGCAAATCAGGAGAGGGGGTGTTTAAAGCGCCCCTGCCCTCCACAGACATGACACTGACATCAAACCCCTTCCCTTTCAGAGGACAGGACCACTGCGACCAGAGAAACAGCCGGTGAGTTCATGCGTGCCTACAGCTCCAAGCTCCTGGTCATAGAGTTGATCATTCAGCTGCCCAAAGCCATCAACTTTACATAAGTGAGCTATCTGGCACCTACTATCATGAGTGGTGTTATTCTTAATTAAAGTTTTATTATTACTATTATTTTCCTGCATTCAAAAATGCCACAATAACAGTCATGAATCCTTAAACTAAACCAATGTCTCATAGGTGTTGCCAATCAGCACCGCCACTGCGACTTCAACAAGAGAATAAACTTGACTCACTGAAACACTGAATCAATTAATTAATGAATTAATTGCGCGATTATATATTCATTATAGTGTAGCCTAGTATTTAGTTTTCAATGAACAGCATGGTAAGGCCAAATCTATGTTTTAATTGAGTCAATTATACTATTAATTGTTAACAGTTGATAATTGGATAGAAAAAGTCTACTCTTCAACCGAAATTACATGTCAGATCATGTATGAATGTTGTTTTGTAAACTGGAAGAAAAGATATTTGCAGTCATGCTTTTAACAGTTTTTCCCCACACATAGCCCTCTTTACAATTACAACCATATTTTTTATTTTCTTTACACATTTCTAAATGGTTTGAACGGGTAGCTGTGATCAGTACTGGCTGGAACAGATGTCTCTGTGAAGGCGAAATGCGGAATTAAAAAATTAAAATACCAAAGGGGGGGGGGGGGGAGGAAAAAAAAATGAATCGGAGGCGATGCATCAGCCAGCTGTTCACACTGTCTTCACTCATACTGGGTCCTGTTCCCGGACAGGGGGCAGAATAGCCAGGACAGACCCGCAACACCGTGCAATGCATCCATTTAGGGTTAAAAGGTAAGAGATCGGTATGCTAAAACGACACGGGCCATTGCATCTATTATATGCTGCAAAATGAAAACGAAAACCTGCAGAGACGGGACTATATATGCTGACAGCTCGGGATGTAAGTGTATGATTATGATCCATTTAGCCTACTGCATTTACGAGACTTGCACATGGAGTATCTTGGTTTTGCTTGTATGATCTTACTGACGCTTTGGACAACGTACTCTTTTTCAAAAGCAAATCATAGAGACCCCTGATCTAGATTTTCGGAGGACTGTCAGGACAAATTGTAAAGCAGTTGCAATCTGTCAGCTGCTACGTGATCTGGGTGCAAACAGCTGAACTTGCAGGGGATTGATTGAGGGAATTATACCAAAACAGGTAGCAAGTCATTTAGCTCCATTTTGATGCCTGCACTCTTCTTTTTGCTAAATAAAAAGGTGCGACCATATTTCATTTTAATTTTAACGTTTGTCTTACGGATGTTGGCAGGAATCTGTCCAGTTTGACACGTTCCCCTACGATGAATGTATCTAATAGTTAATTCAATAATCTCGACCAGTCTAGAATTGTGTTGATAATGTCTGCCAATAATTACATGTATTTATGTCCAAAACAGTTTGGCAATGATGCATTCTGATTGATTCGTTTCATTTATCTAGAACTGATCAAATACTGTAAGTTGACTTGGTTTTGAGATTTGATCGTTTTACTCATTTTAAGACATTCAAAAGTAATTGCTCTGAGAATCCTGTACTACTGGATGCTTTTATAATTTAAATCTAGATACATTCTTGTTTTTGTTGGCATTTCCAGATACAAGAGTAAAATGGAGGGAACAGAAAGGCATCTAGGCACCAAAACTCTGGTCATCATATCCAAGTGAAAGGGTACCATGGAGGATTTAGACCCAGAGGAGCCTTCTACTGAGGCCTCTTACTCTAATGTAGAGGCATCAACAAATTCAAAAAGAGAAAATGTGACGGACCACAGAGAAGCAAAACGTTGTCCTGGTCTTCAAGGTGATTCAAAGGTTGCTGATGGTACAGTTTCAGCTTGCTCATTACAGAGGGAAGACGAGAAGAACGACACATGCAAGGAGGAAGAAGTTCTTAATTTGCAATATGAGAATGTTACTTTCATCAACGCCAATGGTGTGGCCGGAGAATATAACCCCATCTCCGATTCAGATTCCAGCAACTTGTCTTCCATTGTCCACAACCGTGATGAAAGCCTAAATTGGAGACTGTTACAAAAGTTCAGCGAGTTATCACCTGGGGAAAAATACCTAACTGGAGTCTCAAAGCACGATCATTTGGATTCTGACAGCTCGACCGCGGACAGCTTTACTCCGGCGTCACCAAGACCTGAGCACAAGGAGGCCACCAACAGTCTCATACGCCCTGCCTCTGGTGAAGAACAGAAAGGGAGAAAGGCAGAGGGCAATAGACAGAAAACAAAGCCAGTGAAGAGAATAAATTCTGGTCCGTCTGAAGAACAGCCGTCTCGGAGAACAGTGCCCACACAAGTCACCCTGATCAAGAAAAGATCGGATGGAATGGACACTGAGAACCGGCCGTACAAATGCCCGCAGTGCGGTTGGGCTTTCAAGAAGTCGAGCAACCTGCTGAGTCACATCGAGACGCACAGCGGACTGAAGCCCTACGTCTGCGAGATCTGTAGCAAGGCCTACTCCCACCAGGGCACCTTGCAGCAGCACAAGCGCCTGCACACGGGGGAGCGGCCCTACATCTGTCCTTACTGCGACAAGACCTACATCTGGTCCTCGGACTTCCGCAAGCACATCCGCACACACACGGGGGAGAAGCCGTACGTGTGCGACGCGTGCGGGAAGGCCTTTGTGCGCTCCTCGGACCTGCGCAAGCACGAGCGCAACATGCACAACAACAACAAGCCCTTCCCCTGCCAGGAATGCGGCAAGACCTTCAACAAGCCGCTGTCACTCCTCCGGCACGAACGCACCCACCTGGGGGAGAAGCCCTTCTCCTGCCCCGACTGCGGCAAGGAGTTTGCGGTGGCCAGCCGCATGGTGGAGCACCAGAGGACTCACCTTGGGGAGCGGCCTTTCATCTGCCCGGTCTGCTCCAAGTCCTTCACAAAGTCCTCCAACCTCCTGGAGCACCAGACCCTGCACTCTGGACAGCGGCCTTTCAAGTGCTCCGACTGTGGGGTCTCCTTCGCCCAGGCCTCCCGCCTCGTCCGCCACCAGCGCATCCACACTGGGGAGCGGCCCTACGTCTGCGCCCAGTGCGGCCTGGATTTCACCCGCTCCTCCACCCTCAAACGGCACCAGCAGACGCACTCAGGGGAGAAGGCCTTCCAGTGTCCCCAGTGTGGCCAAGACTTCCGCCATGCCTCACAGCTCACCCAGCACACGCGCACCCACACTGGAAAGGTGCCCTACACCTGCCCCCCATGTGGCAAAACCTTCACAGAGTCCACACACCTCCTCCAACACCAGAACAAGCACAACTTGGCCAAGGCACCACCGTTGTTGGCACAGGAGACCCAAGTCATTCATGTGCATTCCTCTGCTTATGGTCCACAGCACTCTCTGGAGCAGCACCTGCAGTCTGGATCCCCTGTCAGGAGACTTTCCCCTCAGCCCGTTTGACCCCGGTTTTAGGGGGCGAGGTGTTATATCACAGTAATTATAGATTTCCATCTTTGTGTCAACGTTTTGGCTAATCGTGCCTTCAGTGCACGTTAACGGTCTAACCTCTTTACGAGATTCTGTCATAGGAGTTCCAACAGTTCAAGTCCTCCATATTCAAAATGAAAAATGCTGCATAATAGGTTGGTGCCCCTGCAACATGCAGTTATTGTGTTTCTGATCTATGCACATTGCAGCATGCACTACATTACAAATGCATTCTTCTGGTTTTAAATGAAAGAAAACGCGGTACATACAGACAGGGACTTTTTCACTAAAAAGGATCCTGCTGACTCAAGCCCAGGACATACCGTGCCTAGGATCCAATTGTAAAACCATAGGGACAGATAAAAGGATACAGATCAGCTTCGCTAGCTTACTATATATACTAGCCTATATGTTTTCTACACTGGCTCTCAACTTGTAATACAAACCAGTGCCAGCTGTCAAGATATGCATATTTATTATTTTTGCTGACTTATCATATAAGCCTAGTACCAATTTACTATAAGAGTTATGAACTGGTACTCTTAACCGTTAAAGGAAAGATTTGGTTATTAAATTTCAAATCCATTTTTTTCACCAGCTTCAGCATTTTAAGCTCACCAGAAGGTTTCTACAGATTGTGGGAGTGTGAAGGGGCCAGGGAGGGGGAAAGCCTCCCAAAGCAGAACTGTCACTAAGTTTGAATCCAAAATCTCCATGTTCAACTTTTAAGTAAAACCAGCTGCATTCAGCCAATCAATTGATCGATATTAAAAAATAAAAAAAGACCTTTATGCTACAGAAAAAGAAATGTGGAAAAAATACCAGCATGTAGGAAAGAGTGTGTAAATGCACATTTAGTACACAACCCCCTGAATACTTAGTACAAATGTCAGAAGCATCATATTATTGTTCCTGATTTGCATTAATAAAGTCAAGCAAAACGTGGGTTGTGTGTATTGGAAGTTGTTGTTGGAAGTGTTAATTTATCTCTCATATATAAAACAATCTTGAGGGGTTAAGGTTTATCCTGTTGAACCCCTGTGTCAAGAAAGAAATACATTTGTAATGTCCAGCAAAAAGGTTTATTTTTTCTTGTTGTTTATATTTCAAATGGAGTCTAAAAATGTCCTTTAGTTGCAATATGTTAAAATAAAATGCTTAAATTAGCTCTGCAGTAGTAAAATTCAGAGTGAAAATCATGGATGACCTATGGGTCATTTTGAGTCCTAAAGCCCAAAATTATCAGGTTTCCTTGTTATATAACTCCTCAACTACACACATAAATGAAAAAGAATTGGTCATTCAAACATTATCAACTGATACAAGTAATAATAGCAAGAACAAAAAATAGATTAGCCTTGCAGTGCATTTCACCACATGCACCTGATAATCTGCAAACCAATTTACTCCTAAGCAAGATACCATGCATCATATTTAAAATTAAAATGCATATCCAAAAGAAGCTGATCCAAAACAGATGCAACTTAATAAAATCCAACAATCATCATCCACAAGACACAACAGATAAGTATCCACAGCATGGGCATAATATAACATTCACAGGGGTTAACATGTCAGTGGTTTCATTCATTTAGCCAAAAGCCCAGTCATCATTCCAGAAAAGATGCAACCGTCTCCAAAACTGCATTGTTGCATTCCCACACACATACTATAGCAATGCACACAATGCCACCTGTATTATTTTCCACAAATACAAGCTTTCCGGTGTCATGCTAGCTCAGTGACCCTGCCAGATCATGTGACTTGGCAATATTTGCAGCGACATGTGCCAACTACCGCCCCCAGAGCCAAATACTCCTCTTAGACATGGGGTATCTATCACTCTCCTGTGAATTACTTAATTGTGTGTTCGGCTGCAGTGTACAGCTGCTTTGTGTTTCGATTCAGGCCTTGTGTTAAATGTACTGCATACCCTTTAAATCAGTTGTTCAAAGTCAAACTTCAACTTTAGATGCCAGGTTACCAAACTAACGTGTAAGTATTTATTGTAACTGTTTTTCAAACTCATATTTCACCTCAACAGACTCTTATTCTACTGAACTACGTCGAGGGAGGTTGAACTGTGCAATTAATCAATATACGGCCAGATGGTCCTGTTTTACCGCGCAAACCCAATTTCTAGTTCAAACTCGAAAACAAAGGAAATTTAACTTCCACACAAACAGACCATTAAACACATTTACAAATATCCTTCATAGCAAACATGTGTTATGCTCAAATCAGCCCGGATAGTAGTGGAACCAGCGATATGAATGAATTAATGAATGTAATAACATATACACAAACCCTTTCTGATATGCATATGCAATCATAGATGGAGTATTAAACATAGCAATGGATAAATCAGTTTCATTCAGAAACTCCTCACTCCTTAATGGGGACAACAGGACAGATAGTCTCAGATGATGTCTGATAATATCAATAAAACAGTGAAAAATATAGGTAGATAGTTAATAGTTAGTGCTAACATAACATAGTAATTTTATATTGCTAATGGCACCAGTTATTTGTATATCCTAATTATACTTTTATGTAATATTGTAAAATATGTCTGGTAAAATTAGTCCTACATTGGGAGGGGCTTTTTGTATGAGTGTATACCAACTCTGTCAATGGGGGTGTTACCTATTTATGGAGAAGTGCATTCTTTATTACCCTAATTATCTCTCGCTCTCTCTCTCTCTCTCTCTCTATATATATATATATATATATATATATATATATATATGTGTGTGTGTGTGTGTGTGTGTGTATGTGTGTGTGTATGTATATACGTGTGTATAGGTATGTATATATAAATATATATGATAAATAGATATTGTAGATTTTTGATCATAATTTATTCAAATAAGTAATTGTGACCTAATTTCATGATAGTCCTTCTGACTAGGCCTTCTGAATATTGGCATGTAAACTGGCTAAAGCAGGAGCTGAGACCTGTATAAAAAAATATAAAATATATATTTAACTTTCATTTTGTCGTGTTTCTTAATTAACCCTTTTTTTAAGCATGACTCAAGCTGTCACAGCAATAATAAATAAATATATACATTACTATAAACATCTATATTACCTACTAATAGTATTCTGTACAACTGCATATAATATATACTGTATTAGCTGTGATGTATAGAATTATGTATGTATTAAAAAAGGCTGATGTAGGTGATTATCATTATTATTTTGTACCAGGACTAGCAGTTTACAGTCTTTGAAACCACTGCCAATCCATAGTTACTTACAGTGAGGGGAAAAAAGTATTTGATCCCCTGCTGATTTTGTACGTTTGCCCACTGACAAAGAAATGATCAGTCTATAATTTTAATGGTAGGTGTATTTTAACAGTGAGAGACGCATTTCAAAAAAGTTATAAATTGATTTGCATGATAATGAGGGAAATAAGTATTTGATCCTCTTTCAATCAGCAAGATTTCTGGCTCCCAGGTGTCTTTTATACAGGTAACGAGCTGAGATTAGGAGCACTCTCTTAAAGGGAGAGCTCCTAATCTCAGCTCGTTACCTGTATAAAAGACACCTGTCCACAGAAGCAATCAATCAATCAGATTCCAAACTCTCCACCATGGCCAAGACCAAAGAGCTGTCCAAGGATGTCAGGGACAAGACTGTAGACCTACACAAGGCTGGAATGGGCTACAAGACCATCGCCGAGCAGCTTGGTGAGCAGGTGACAGCAGTTGGTGCGATTATTCGCAAATGGAAGAAACACAAAATAACTGTCAGTCTCCCTTGGTCTGGGGCTCCATGCAAGATCTCACCTCGTGGACTTTCAATGATCATGAGAACAGTGAGGAATCAGCCCAGAACTACACGGGAGGATGTTGTTAATGATCTCAAGGCAGCTGGGACCATAATCACCAAGAAAACAATTGGTAACACACTACGCCGTGAAGGACTGAAATCCTGCAGTGACCGCAAGGTCCCCCTGCTCAAGAAAGCACATGTACAGGCCCGTCTGAAGTTTGCCAGTGAACATCTGAATGATTCAGAGGAGAACTGGGTGAAAGTGTTGTGGTCAGATGAGACCAAAATCGAGCTCTTTGGCATCAACTCAACTCGCCGTGTTTGGAGGAGGAGGAATGACCCCAAGAACACCATCCCCACCGTCAAACATAGAGGAGGAAACATTATGCTTCGGGGGTGTTTTTCTGCTAAGGGGACAGGACAACTGGACCGCATCAAAGGGACGATGGACGGGGCCATGTACCATCACATCTTGGGTGAGAACCTCCTTCACTCAGCCAGGGCATTGAAAATGGGTCGTGGATGGGTATTCCAGCATGACAATGACCCAAAACACACAGCCAAGGCAACAAAGGAGTGGCTCAAGAAGAAGCACATTAAGGTCCTGGAGTGGCCTAGCCAGTCTCCCGACCTTAATCCCATAGATAATCTGTGGAGGGAGCTGAAGGTTCGAGTTGCCAAACGTCAGCCTCAAAACCTTAATGATTTGGAGAGGATCTGCAAAGAGGAGTGGGACAAAATCCCTCCTGAGATGTGTGCAAACCTGGTGGCCAACTACAAGAAACGTCTGACCTCTGTGATTGCCAACAAGGGTTTTGCCACCAAGAACTAAGTCGAAGGGGTCAAATACTTATTTCCCTCATTAACATGCAAATCAATTTATAACTTTTTTGAAATGCGTTTTTCTGTCTCTCACTGTTAAAATACACCTACCATTAAAATTATAGACTGATCATTTCTTTTTCAGTGGGCAAACGTACAAAATCAGCAGGGGATCAAATACTTTTTCCCCCTCACTGTAACTCAATCAGTTATTACCTTTTTTGTTAATGTCTCAATCCAATGTCTCCATTCGCACTCGTTTGTCCAGTCTTATATTACTCATATGTTTATAATTAGATAAGAACTCTAACCAGCAAGTTGACCTGGCTTGTTCATGTACACTTTGAATAATGTGTCCACCCAGAAATGCAGCGATTTTGGCCCTTGGTTACCTTCTTGTAAGCAGCATCTGGTCACTGTCATTTTACTCTGCAAAATCATTTAAAAGGGCCTTGCTCATTTCTCACATCCAGGGCTAATATTTCCAGCTCAGTTCTTAAGTTTATTGCTTTTGTGAAAATGTTTCATAAACCTTACAATGTAGGCCTACGCTTAAACATTTCAGAATACAGGCTTAAGTACACTCCAAGAATACCAGTTATATAGTGTACTGTACATAACTATTTCTAATATGGGAATTGTTTCAATAATACAAAAATAGTACTCATATTAATAACCTAAAACAGACATTTTGTTTTTATGCAAAAGGGTATTTCTTGTGTCATCATCTTAAGAAATCTTGTTTTCTTTACAATATTCAAAAACAAAAAGACAAACGTATTATTCCCAAGATAATTTATTGAAGGTTTTCAAGTTTCTCTTACAAAATAGCACATTAAAAGACAGAAATTAAATAAGCAAATTTAATGGGATAATACACAGGCTCAAGAGGCCGGGTTTCCAAATCTGGATCCAGTATCTCATCGGGTAAGATTTCAGAAAATTACAAATAAATGGGTTAGACAGTTGAAAAGTGGTCAGGTCAGAATATGTGTTTCTGCAAGTCCATCAGTAATTTTTTCAAATATAATATTTTTTTGTAAATACATTTAGGCCAATATAAAACCTTTTTTATTTTTTAAAGGACAACACAGGAATCACCAACACTGATTGTATAAATGTCATTTTTGTCTAGGTAAACCACATAAATGTCTTAAATGTATGATTTATTACATTTTTAAAAAGCTTGAATATCTGTTTTCTGAAAATAATAAAAAACTTAAAAAAACTTCAGAATACATTGGAAAAAACATGTTTTTCACAATTAATAAGTGCTGAATGTCAGCGTCGTTTCAGGCGAAGGAAATTGAATCCTGCTAATAGGACTATAATGTGAGAGGCTGCGGGCACAGAGCTGGGTATTAGCCAACATGCTGCAAACTCTGCCAAACCCCTCCAGAATAAACCTGCCAGAAGCAATGCAAGCATCTGCCGAGTAATGGTAAAAGGAGATTTGCTAATCAGAAAGTACTTTGGCATAATTAAAAGGGCTTTGATTTAGTAAAATAATCTATCAGACCAATCTGTACAAAAAAAAAGGCAACACATAATTATACATAACACTGTTTCATATTGAACTTATATATAAACTTGATCATTAATGTCCCAACAAATAAAAAAGTGTTAATTGAATACAATTAGGTAAATAAACCAAAATCAATGCAGAAAGCAACCGGAAGTACTTGCTACTCCCTTAATGTTCAAAACAAATAAACTGATATCCAGATACACAGCTGTGTGTGTATGTTATACATATACATTTTTTTATCTTAAAAAAGTTCACTTAAATACTTTCTAGTTTTAGCTTGGCAATATACTTCTGGTACATGCTGATTGTCAAGAACTATACACGTATATAACACTGTCATTGTCGCAGTAGATTTTGAGTACCTTTTTACCATTTTTTTGCACTTATACAATCATGGAGATACACCATTTGATTCAGATGAGTGCAACTAAAGAATTGTTTAACAGTTTATGTTTTAATGGTCAGAATAGGTCAGAACAGCATAACATAACTGTCCAAAAGGGGTCTCGAGCACTAGTCCTAGAGAGCTTCAGGGTTTCATTCCAAATAAGTGTGTCCTTACTTACTTTGACCGTCTGTTAGCATAATTAATCATTCAGCGACCAGTTTGTCAGCAACTGCTAGAAGACAAATGAAATCTGAATGACCAAGACTGGAGACCACAGCTGGTCAGCATTTCATCGTACAAATACGATTCAAGATAAATGGCAGTACAGACGTATACATTTCCAGATGAATAAACACTAGTGCAAGTGAGAACTTCAATAATGACTAGACTGTGGGTTTATAAAAACATAAGAAAGTTTACAAACGAAAGGAGGCCATTCGCCTCATCGTGCTCATCTGGTGTCCATTAATAATGAAGTGATCCAAGGATCCTATCCAGTCTGTTTTTAAATGTTCCCAAATTTTCAGCTTCAGCCACATCGCTGGGGAGTTTGTTCAGATTGTGACGCCTCTGTGTGCAGAAACGTCTCCTGTTTTCTGTCTTGCATGCCTTGAAGCCCAATTTCCATTTGTGTTCTGTTTCAAACAGTGCTGATCTCAGACAACACGTCACGGTTTCTATAAAAGGGTGTGCATGACGCTGTCTGAGATCTCCACAGACCTGAGGGATCATTACAATTAAATTACAATTGAACACTGTGATCAGGCTGGCACAACCTTCTGTTTATGTAAAATTACATTTGGACAACATAAATGTCTAGACACCAAGATACATCAGTACAACACTGTCAGAACAAAATAAGGCTCTTATGTTTCTGCAACTTCACTAGTCAAAAACGCTGTATGTTACAACCATATGTCGGCCACATACAAACTACAACCTTACAGCAATGTTGTGAAATGTTGTGACACAGTTGTGTGATAACTGAGCTGTTATTCCCTGATACAAAACAAAATGGAAGCAGTGCATAGAAACCTGCATTGATGTGTACCAAGTCCTCTTGTGTCACATTCAGCTACATTACAATTACAGAAAGTGATATCAGTTTTCATATTTAAACAACTACCAAGTGCAAGATTTGTTTTCTTTGTTGTTGTTTTTTTCTAAAAATTAATTAAAGTGGATATTCAAATGCTATACTTTTGGGTTGCCAGCAACCCCAGTCAGAAGGACTGTGTGGATGTGTATAAGAAATACTGCATGTGTCTGCAGGAGGTCACTCGGCTGTTCTTAGAAGATAATATTGCTCCAGGGTTGAAGTCAGGACAGTGTTTATAAGTGAGGTCCTTTGAGGTTCCTTGAGAAGATCAAATTCCATCTCTAGGTATTAAAATCTTTCAGGTCATCATTTTCTGTTAGTCCTGAGCAACCTAGTTCTGGTGGACCTGTCACGAAAATCAAAGGTCATCAAAATCCCTTCTGGATGGGAGAAAAACATATGTCAATTTGTAATGCCATAATATTAAAAATAACATGATAAACAAGTAGTCGATACTGCTTCCTCTATAAATTCACTGTGGCAGGTTATTTTCTTGTCTTTAATGGAGTGGGATTGTAATACAGTTCATACAATCCCACTACTTATAAGTAAAATTTGACAGAAATGTAAAAGCATCAAACATGAAGGCATTTTAAACAAGAGCCCAGTACGATGACATCCATGAACACCAAGCAATGTGATCTGTCAGGTGTCCAAGGAATCGGAAATGTATCTGGGAAACAGCGGGCAATGAGAATCCATCTCTCTGGTAATGTTATCTCATATTAAAAGCGTTTTATGTACAACACGTTATGGGAAAAACACGATATGAGATAGCTGATGATCTAAATACATGAAAGAGGGACAGAGAGTCATTAATCAAACAGAAATGGATCAGAGGATGTAACTGAACCACACCGCTTACCTGGGTCAGGAATCCTCCCTCCGAGGACAGTGACTTGGTCTGCTATGACGTGCTCTGCCTCCCTGTGGGGTGCATTGATACAGAGGAAAACAGCAACACATAGTCATTCATGGCACATTGCATCATTTTAAACACACACAATCCTATACCATTTGAGTCAACTGATATACACAATAATTAAACATCATACATAACTATTCTGTAACAATTTAATGTTTTAAGTTAGTTATGGTGCTATAGTCCCTACATTTTAATGCTACAGTTTCCTATGATGGCAAGATATGGTATTTCAAGTTTATGAGGAGCTAGATATTTCTAAAGTTCAGTTTAGGCCTCTGGGATTCCTGCACAGCATTCCGTTAGGATTACACCTTTGAGAGTCCCATCTGTATTGATGTAGGGCGTTACTCATGAGCACAGTAATAGAAATGCCCGATTAACTGTTCCTCACCAGCCCATCTGGAGAAGGGGTTGACCCCTGGCTGAGGGGGTGGGGGGCCTGCAGCCTGAGAAAGTGCAGGAGGACGTGGTGGAGGAGAGAGCAGGGGCGGGGCAGAGGTGTCCTGCTGAAAACCAACAGACAAAGGGAGTCAACAGTCATTATGGGGGAACCCAAGGGTCTAGAACTTCAAAGAGTTCAACAGAATTCATTCCAGAACGCTTACCCAGCTGACATTATCAGTGTCTTTTAGGTCATCCTTTCTGGATTCTTTATTCTCTGTCTTGGCTGCAGGTTTGGACTTAAACCAGCCAAACCAGCCAGATTTAGCGTTCTACAAAGACAAAAAAAAAAGAATACACAGATTTTTACGAATATGTTACAAATATCATATATTATTTGAATATTCCGTTGTAAAAGGGGCAATAGGTGGGCTCTGATAATGGCATCACTCACATCCTCAGACTTGCCCTGCTCTTGCGGTTTTCCACCGTGTTGCTCCACAGCTGTTTGGAGTCTGGCCTCACTCTGCCCATCAGGGTCTGGTCCTGCCTGGCTCACATGCATGTCACTCTGAAGAGGAAAAGCAGAAACAATTAAGCAGAATTAAAATAATGTAGCTAAATAAAGAGAATAAAACCGGTGTTTATTGCTGGGCTCTAAACAAGATGATTTTTATTGGTGTTTTAGTGGCCCTGTACTTCAGATACTTCATGTTTATTACATCGTTCCCATCTGTCATGCACTGACTGGCCCAGGTTCAATAATGCAGAGCAATACTCTTCAATCTGTACAGCAATGGAGCAGGTGTACAATATGGCTTTCAGAACTACAGTACCTGCGTACATCTTCTGCTCAAAAGAGTTAAAGAGGGTGTTTGAAGCTTGATAATTAACAGTGTAGCATGTACCTCACTAAGATGACGGACTGAATACTGAGGCTGCACAACCGAGCGGTCAGATTGTGTACACTCACATGCACAGGGCATTCACAGCCTCCTTGGGCTAGAGGGCAGCACTCTTTCAGGGAAGTCTAAAGCAAAATAAAACTACTTACCGTCATATTTCCTGACTGCATTTCAATACCTGTGGTGAAAAACAGGGTTGATTGTGTACGTAAAGTAGAACTGTTTCAAGCGGATACCAAAAGAAAGACCTGCCCAGCTGTAACGGCAGTCATGGGGTTTCTGGGAGCAATATGCCCAGTGCGGTTTAATCTCAACAGCTGATTTCCTCGCCAGAAAGCAGGTTCCCTACCACCAGAAATAGAGGGTCTGTGGTCTTCTGCAACTAAGCCTTACTGCGCCTGCTGGGATTTTATGATATTATACTCTAAGGTAAGGTAAAGTAAGGTACGTATCTGTCCCTCTAGTCGTTTGATAAAATCACTGGAGCTATCGGCCATGTGTACTTAGACCAGTAAATACTGATCTACGGTGCTACAATGCAGTCTTATACCATTGGTGGGTAACTTTAATTAAATCAAGGGCCAAGTATGAGGCCTCTAAAGTAGCCTGAGGAGTGGCAAGAAACCCCTAATAATATAAACTAGATATATCTGCCAGTCGAAAGGTTTTTAAAGCATTATTAGTGTTTATACAGTGGGTACTCTATGTATAGTATTCTGAGGGCCATGAATTGCTGACCATTGTCTACAAACAGTCCATACCTTGAGGCCACTGGTCAGAAGAGATTGAGTCCAGCGCGGAGGTGTGTGGATATGTGGCATCTGGGACCTGGAAGGGGTACCCATGAGCTCCTGGCGGGCTGGGCGCTGCAGCGGTCTGGGGAGGGTCGGCTGGGTACTCCTGAGTCCAGGGGGGAGGAGGCTGCTGCCAATGTCCATCAGCCACTGTGAGAGGCTGCAGGTATTGCACATCTGGCCCAGGCCTTGGCAGCTCAGGTGTCATCGCTCCTGTCAGGAACATCTGGTCACGCACAGTATGGTCTGCCAAAAAGGGCACAAAAAAATAATAATAATAATGAATAGTTAGTCTGTGTGCTTCAGAATTATCAAAATGTAAGAAACTGATAAACCTTTGTCCTACGTGGTGAGTGAGCCTAAATTAATAAAGGCAGTGAGACAGGATACTTGTTGAGATCTACACTATATTCAATCTGCTGCCATCTTGTGGCTAACCAGGTTGAAAAGCAAGACAGCCTCAGAAACCTTAGAAATATTTAATATTTCATTTAAGACTAAGAGCTGTACCTGTGCTTATTCCATTCTCTTCCTGTGGGGCAGTTCTTTCATCAGCAGGTGGTTGGTCTCTGTTACACCAGCCATTGTTCCCCATCTAAATAAACATTTGTATAAAAGGAATATCACACGCACGCAAAGCAAAGTCAAACAGTTTTAATAGGTTTTTGAGGAGGCCTGCTGTATCTAATAAAACCTTTATAGCATTTAAACACAAAGTTATCATACTAAACATATTTATACGGTTTTTAAAGCTTTGCAGATTGAAGCATGATAAGGGACTATATAATTGTGTCATGAACGAGACCAAGTCAGGGAAGCTAATTTTTATTAAAATCTTAAAATGAAGGCTATGATAGGTACATCGTAGGCAAGTGTGAGTTATAAGAGCAGGTATGTGTGAACGTCTCAAACCTGTGGGTTGAGGTGTCTCAGCTGCAGTTGTGCCAGCCACTTGGGGTCCCCAGTCTGCCCCTCCACTGCCCCGTCACTGAACAAGGGGTCCGAGAGCTTCAGTCTCTGTGCCAACTGTGGGAACACAACAGGACTAGAATGGTGCATTGTGGGTAGTGTTAGAGTGCAGTACAGTAGTGTGGGGGGCAGTGTGAGGACAATACCTTGATGAGCTCCCCCACCAACACAGCAGGGAGGACATCCTGCTTGAGTAAGGCCTTCCCAATCACCTCACAGTAATGGAAGGCCTGGGACGCCAGCCCATAGTCCAGCAGGCGGCACGCGTAGATGAATTTGTACACCTGAAAACAACAAAATAGTAAAAAGCCAGAATAATACATTACTTAATCTGCTTCCCTGTGATGATATTCAAGTGCATGTGTAGATTTGAGCTGTAATCTGGTTAAACACATATCAAAGTAGGATTAGTCATAATTTAAGGAGAAATTAAATACTGCTTATGCATATGTAGTAGATATAAAAGGTACGTCCCCTCATCTACATATCATTCCCTAATTTGAAGTGTGCCATGTTGTACAGCTGTTTGTATAAGTACTCAGTGCATGCAGTACTAATGGATTTCAAGGTCATTTTGTTGTGTACACTAAAGTCAATCCCTTATGCCTGTAAGAGCATTACTGAAGCTGCAGCCAATTTATTAAAGCACAGCTGATGAAAAAGTGACGGATTGACAGGGACAAGCTGTCCGTGAGCAACGTTAATATTTTCCACATGGCCTGAACACTATAGTCTTTTATCTATTTCATTAGATTGTGATTTGTGTTCTGTGACACAATTGCAACTGTGTTTGTATTAACAAAGCAATTACCTGGAAGGAGGGAATTAAGAAAAAAGGGTCACCCAATAGCTGGCAGTACTCAAACACTTCTGTGCACTGGATAGCAGCATTTTTAGTGAATTGCAGGAAGGGCAAGCTGTGGAAATAAAGACTTCCGCCTCAGTTTGTCTCATAAGGTTCACAGGATTTGCATCTTTCTCTTTTGGTTTCTGTTAGAACCACAGTATAATATTAGATCTACCTTTCTTTTTTTGTTTTAAATAAACTAATTTATTTCAAAGACATCTGTGTCGAACCTTCAGTTTCAATGGAACTATACAATATTTTTAAAGATTGCATTGTCACACTAAAGGACCTGGTGATGTCACTGCTGCTTATTGATGACTTCATGACTTACCAATGGTTACTACCCAGAAGAACTAGCTTCTCGGACTTTACAGTGTAAACACCGAAGGGAACACGTGCCATTAGGTAGCAAACATGGGCAGCATCTATCAGTCCTCTTGTGGCTGGAAAAGTAAAGAAAAAAGTGCTTAGTAATCTCTGTTTGCTGTTAATCATTTTATGATTCTGCCCACCAGTTATCAGAGCCGGACAGAATTGTGCAGCAGAAACCACACAAAGATCATTTTTATGCCAACGCATGAGGTGGAACTGCTCCGTACCCAGCGTGTCGCCCATGGTGGTGATTGCTCTCTGGTTCAGTTCCACGTCTCCGGTCGGGTTAGAGAGGATCACAGCCAGGTGAGGTTTCCAGTCACCCCATCTCTCACTCCCACAGCACTGGCACAACAACAATGACAACAATGTCTGAGACAGTTTTTTCAAAACAGAGTTCGTTAAAGACCTGACACTAAATTCACAACATTCGGGTCAGCAGAAGGTGTGAAAGACAGTAGTCGAATCAGGAGTGTTATGCTTTTTTTTTACCCAATGGTCTGGTGGTCAGGTGACACACCCTACAGATTCTGAAACATCTGTAATTAAATTTTAAGTAGCTGCAATCATCTAATTAAGATTATTACACTGCCAAACCCCATGGACAAAACCCCAATTGACTGTAAACATGTTTATAAGATGCTTTTGTAGAAAACAAAGCCACGCAATTTTGAAAGCTCTTTATGGAGAGAATAAATGCAGTTCAGTATTGAGTGTACCCATCAATATGGAAGAGGGAAGTTAAAAAATGAGTTTCTGTTAGTGAAGAGATCAGATACCGTAGACACAGCAGGAATCCTCCCCGACAGCAACTGAAATAGCGTTTGCAGAGGATCATTGACAGCCAAAGAGCCTGTAAACCTGAAATATACAGGGGGGCGATTCAGTCACGTCTGAATAGTCACACATTTTCAGAAAAACATCTTTAGAAGGAAGGAAAACAGACTGATAGTGAGTTAAATGTAATTGTAGAGACGCTGTGGCAAGAGGTACCTAAAACATGGTATGTTTAATAATCGTAAGGCATGTGACGTAATTACTACAGATAGCAAGAGATAAGGAGTCGTTAAATCAATTCACCACTATATTAATATAATACCGGGGAGTCCCCCATCCTAATATAATTAATCTTTGACAATGATCAAACTACAAACCAATATAGACAGAGCTCAAATAAACAAAAGCTAATAAACCAATAAAATAATAAGAGGCATGATGTGAGTAACAGTGGCTTGTAATTTACCTGTTTAACACTGTAGTGTAAGACCGGTTGTCCATTTTACTGGCCAGGAATAAAGCATGCCCCCACAAACCACTTCCCATCGCCGCCTCCAGGGCTTCCTGAAGGAAAAAGACAAGAATCCGCCATGTTAATGCTTTTGACCACATACAGCATACACAACCTTGTCTAAACATTTATAACTTCAAATTATATCCTCAAATAGCCCTTAGTACAAATAAAAACAAGGGATACTTTTTTTAACCACCCCTACATTTGTGGCACATGTTTGAGCAAAAACAAGAATTCAAGAAGAGTGTGATCTGAAAGATGTTTGTGACTTCAAAGGGCAGGGGTCTGTTGACAAGGTAGACCCAGACAGAGTCCATCCTGAGGGGATGTCTAAGGGGGCTCTTACCTTCTTCCTCCCGGAGAGCAGGAGCTTGGTGTACTTTCCCAGGGCCTCTTCGCGGGACTCTGTGCCGTGTGTGATCTCCCCAGTCAGCAGGTCAGTGGTATCCAGGCTGCCGCCCATCACAGTGCCCTCTTCACTAAGATCTATGAGACTCGCAGTGCCCGGATCCCCCAGCTCCCCCGCACACTGCCCCGGAGCCCGGTGATCTCTCAGCAGCTGCTCGGCAATATCTGAGCCCACGATCCTCTGGGAGGAAGCAGAAGCGTGGCTTTAAAAAGTTATTCAATTAAAATAGTTTCCCTTATTCCGATCCACACAGTTTATATTTTAAGCATTGGAATCCATAAACCAACAACAGATATAAGTTTATTTTTAATCCAACAGTGTCTAATCATCATACACTGCAAAGCAAAAAGAGAATATCCTGCAGATAAAAAAGAACAAATCGGATCTATTATGGTTTTAAATATTTATGTGTGATTAAGAATTGGGCACAAAAATGTATTTACAATATTACATATTACAATGCACGGTGTTTAATAAAGCCCAGTTATTAAATTCTGTGTTATCAACGAAGTACCTACTCCGTTCTGCCGACACAACAGTACAAGCAGATTCCACAGGAGGGCAGCAGAGGCCTTGTCTTGCAGGGCCTCATCTGTCAAGCAGCGGTCTGCACGGTTTTGGGCAAAGCTTATTGCGTCCACCTTGTGGAGATCTTCCCTGCAAAAACAGACAAAGTTGGTGCCGAGGAGTGACACACAGAGAATGTACAAACACATGTGTGCAACAGAAACACATTATAATAAAGTGTTCACACTGCAATTGCCCTGTCCGGAGTCACCAGTGGGAGACTGAGAGGCACGCGCTGAAGAAGGTACCTGGTCAGAGGTCCCGGGAAGGCTCGAACTTCCTCCTGTTCCCGAGTGTCAACAAGGATGACCTACAGAGATGAAGTCACCGGTTCAGGAATACCTCAGTAAGCTGCCCACTGCGGCTTACCTACTGTGGGCAAACACATCCGACTCACAACAATGAGGATATCTCTTAATCCGCTTCGCCCGTCTCACACTGTCACCGCTGCTAGTGATGGCCTTCTGCCAAACTGAGCCAAAGGGACCCTCTCCTTTTCTGCTGCTTTTTCACTTAACTATGGTAACCAAGATTTAAACAGTTCCCCCAGTTGTAGGCATTTCCAGGAGAAAGTCTGTTCAAAGCAATTAAGTGTAGCTTCAGTTTAATGGCATTTCAGGTATGAATGTATCATTAAGGAACATCTATTGCCAGGGTGGCAAATGTTTAGGCAACAGAGTCATTGGTTTTTTTGCTTATACTGCATGCTCAGATATGTAACTGAAGTGATTATATGGTTAGATAACCTCTTTAGAGACCCTGCACAATGTATGTTTCCAATCCTACCATGAATATAATAAGTTAGTTTTAACAGGTGCTAGCCCTGTCCTCAGCCATCACCTCCAGACTGTGGATCTCCACCAGCGCCGGCTCCCCCTGTGTGGGCAGGCTGGGGCTGACCCGGAGCAGCTGGCCCCCCGGCCCGAATCCCACCCGCACGTGAGGGAGGGAGAACTTCAGGGGGGCAGCGAGCTGAGGGACCTCTGCACTCTCTGACAAGACATGGGAAGAGAAGACGGGACACTTTAGCCGGCCGGAGAGAGGGCGCTTTCTGTGACTGCCAAATTATAATGTCAAAAAATATATGTTTTCTAATCACATGCAGCACTGCTTCTGCAGTGGGAGTAGATTAATACTGGAATACAACCTTATGAAGGGAAAGAATGAGTCACCTTGTTCTCGAGACTCAAAAATGGAGCCAACTGAGGCAGAAGACAGACAGGCCCAGTTTCTGTCTCAGTTGACTCGGTTCAATCTAATAATAAAGCTTTTGTACGTGCACATTTTGGGGAGGTTCCTTCAGTGTTAGAATTTGACCTGATTTAACGGCCAGAGATTTGACTTGTTCCTTCTTTACACATGCCTTTAAGTTATTAAATATTTCAGATTCCAAAAGCGTCAAGTCTTGGAATGTGTTAAAGACATGATGTTCACTTTCAAAACCACAAGATGCCGTCTCACTCTATTAACACTATTAAGCTATTAATATTTTTTCTTTCTTGCACTGTCAGTTGAGTGAAGAACAGGGCTGCAGTGGGCTCACCTGTGTAAGCAGAGCTCCAGAGAGACTGTGGGGGCAGGTCGCTCGGCTCGGTGCTGTCGATGTACTGGCTGAGCTCATAGCCGCTCGACGACAACCCAGAAGCCTTAGCGCGAGCGAGGCCTCCTGATTCATATAGGGATAGCTGCAACACAAAGAAACAGCCAGGGTTGACGTGCACAGCTATGACTTAACGCGCATGAAAAGCAGGCCCATATATAATAACTTCCTATATATAGAGCTTCCTTAAGCCGGACCAAAAAAGGAAACACCAATGACTCAGCAATAAGTCTTCACACGAATGCCCTTGATATGTAAACAATACGTCATTCGGGCACAGAAAGTACTTGGGAGGGATGAAGCATTGTGGATAGGTAGGAGTACGAACTTGTCTTCCAAGCCTTTTTTTTTTGGATGGTTGTTGTTTTGTTTTGTTTTGTTAATGGGTATCACTGTTACCTCTGCGAAGCTATCTCCGTTCTCCTGCGCGCTGTCTCCATTGGGACTCTGGAAGTTCGCCTGAGTGCCATAGTCATACTGAGAACTTTCTGAAAACGGGTCATATCTGGAAACAAAAAAAAAAAGTGAATGGGTTTGCTATGACCAAGATAGTGGACATCTCACAAAGCAGGCTGTTTGCTGAATTATGATCAAATGAAGCAACAAATAGGACCTGTCTAAGATTTTTGAGTTTTAAAATCAACACAGACGAAAAGGCAGAGAGTTGAAACCAATAATATTACGGAGAACTCTGAACTGCAGTGTGGTCAATGTCCAAGAACTCACATCACTTGATTTCTGGCCTGGCGTTTCCTTTAATATCTCTTTCTGGGAAATGTCAGTGTCACGAATGACAAGGTTCCCTGTGTTTTAAAAAGTAAATATTACAAGTGAAACTATAATTTCAAGAAAGTGAAATGGCTCTGAATGAATTAGGTGTTGTAGCTGCCAGGTTGTGCACTGACCTTTTGGATTGAGGCTCTATGTAATGAGGACTGGCCCAGTCCTGCTCATATCTTCTGTCCTGGGAAGGAGGTTGCCTCCAGTAATCTTGCTGAGGGATATTGGGAGTCCATCTGTCAGCCTCTAGATATGATTATTCATACATTGAAATATACAGCATGGTATATAACACTGTTTTAGAGTAACTAACTAATGCATTTTAAATTCAAAGCAACAAACTATTTTATAAAGCTCCCAAGTGTAAAAAAAAATTAAATATAAAAATCATACAATATAGACTGTGCAATATGAAGCTGTTTTCTTCAGACACCATGCATGCACCAAGCAAACCTCTTTTTTTGTACAATAAAAATAAATCCTTTAAGTTTAACTGTGTTGTTAAAAACCGTTAAGAAAAACATTTAGATCACAGACCATAATATCACTATTTTAACAATCTACTTTTGCTATAGAATGAAGATGGGGAATCAAACACAGACATCAGCAAGGTGTTACACAACAGCATTTCGTGAGATTCATGTGCAGTTCACTATGGATCAGTGCAAAAAACTTGATTACTCAAGTAAAGCCTGTCTGGAAAATGATGACAGTAAGCATCTCAGTGTTTCAAGGCTGGGAATTAAAATAAATCAGTCTGAATACCCGGGTGTCGGCGGTGCCCTTTGTGGTAGCCTCGATCATAGTACCCATAATCCTCTCTGGGGTCCCAAGCAGGGTAGTTCTGACGAGGGTAGTCGTAACCATGTCTGCAAGGCAAAAGGACATTTACACACTGTCCTGAGAAGGTCAATCACCGTGCATGAAATAAAGGAAATCACAACACATTCATTTGTTATTTGTCCTAAGTACTAACAAAACTGCAGAATGCACTGTAAACTTGAATTTAATTGTAGTTCATCAGAGGTTTGTTTAGAACATTGTCGATAAGCTGATAATGACTTTTCAGACAGGAACTGCTACTTGCATCTTGTGACAGGGATGTCTACGCTGGGCTGATGCCAAACCACCTGCTGTGACAGTCTAAAAATAGCCCTTCTAAAGCACAGTGTGTTCTTCAACGCACACTGATCTTGTGTAGAGACCACACTGGGTGACAGGGTGGTGCCGTGATGTCAGGCAAGGGTGTGGAGACAGAGGTGGCAACGTTTGAAATGAATGAGAAATCAATGGATCTCTCTATCATGTCCTAGCATTTTTTTTAAGGGAAACTACACCTAGGTTTGATTGTTATTACCATTGGTAGTATTCCTTATCCCCAAGCTTAAAAAGACATATTTCAAGGATGTAATGTAACCAGATTTTATTTATAAGAGGAAGTCTATACCTGGAATGTGCTAGGCCAAGTGGCTGGTCTGGGCCGTAGCCTGCTCTAAACACAGGGTTGCTCTGGTAAACGGGGGTGACATCAGTTCGGGGCGGAGGGCTGGTAACATGGGGTCTCGGCCTGTGGTCGGCTGGTGTCCAGTGCTTCTCTCTGGAGTCCGGATGGGGGTAGTACATGTCCCCATAGTGGCCAGGCCTGCTGCTGTAATAGGCATCTCTGTCGGGGTAATCTGCTCTGGAAGCAGGTCTCTGGGGGTAATATTGGGGGGCTGCAGGTTCAGGCCCATACGGATAGCCTCTGGGATCCATCCTGTTTTCCCTCCCTTATCTGTTTTCAGTATTTTCCAAGACCCATTTATTCTCCACAGAAGGGACAAGGCTTAAAGTGAGCACCTAGATCGGACATGGGGGAAAAGCAACAGATTTTAGATTAACTTCAACCGTATTGATCACCATGACTGCAGCTGTTCCACTGTGGTGAAAAAACAAACGTGCAAGAGATGTCAAATGTGAAGAACTTTCCGGAAACGGCTTCATTAAAATTATTTATTTGAATTGTGACTCGAGAAAAACGCAGTGCTACATCCTGCAGAGTTTTCACACTAAAAGATTCTGCAAAGATAAATATATGTTTAGCCTGCATATGAAAACTGAACTGAAAATGGTCTACAGCAAATTACTTTGTATCATTTGGAAGGCATGGATTTCAATATTACCGTATTCTTAATAGTGGACTGTTTTTTCAATAATTGATGCTGACAAACTTTGAATCAGTGCTCAGGACTGTGACAGTAAAAACAAACTAGCAAATATTCACATGAAACCCATAGCATTATCTTTCAGAGGATACTAATAATATTAAATCAAAATATAGACATATAGGCCAACAAAGTGTCTATAATTATTTAGTTTTTCTATAGGAACATACTTGACCAGTTATGAAGATGATACATAATTCTGACTCTTCTACCTAAAATCCTCTTTACACTAAACCAAACTGTGACAACAATATGAATGAAAGAGCAGGTTCTACAACACCCTACTGCAATTTTGTATCTAAAAAAGAAAAGCAAGAGCGAGGATTCAGACTTACGCGGCCTGTATGGCGACCAGACTCTTTCTCCGCTGTCAAAGTACACCTGCCACATCAGCTCCCTTGAAATCACAACACCGAGCCACACAAAACCTCACTTCCCTCTACTTGCACTTGTCAGCTGGGGCAAAGTGCAGACAGTTTCAACAATAGCCTTGCTTTTACCAATTAATCAATAGCTCTCTCCCTATCTGCTTTACTGTGATGTAGCTTATCTTATAATATATGCATACAGCATGTAACTCAAAAGGTATGCAGGCACTATACCTGAACTGCGCGTCTTATTTTGGATTCACTGGTATATCAGTCTTGATTTATGGGTTATCAGATTTGTCCTGCTGCTACATACCTTTTCCTCTCCTCTGTATGATAAAGGCCATAGCTGTTTCCCTTCCGAAGCGGTTTGTCATCTTTGATTTAATCATTTCATAAATCCCATCAAGTCAGGCCATCTCCTCCCCTGACTGTTAAAACAAAACCACATGACACACAATACTAATGATTAACCTGTAAACATAGATAGAGGTACAATACTACACACTAAGCTTTAGGCAGGCTTGCAAACTTTTAAGACAAGACTAGGCTAAACGTTTAGGCCTGATACAAAGTTTGAACATGCCCAAGTCTCCAGCAAACTGCTATTCCCACCCCACCCAGTTGCTAAACAACCAGAACTGAGATTTGATGTTAAAATAACTTGGTAGAAATCAGGTGCCACCAAGTCTATACAGGACCATTTTGATTTGTGTAAATGTCTAAGCTGCTAACCTGAAACTAATCTGCTAAGGGTCACATCCTACATTTTAAAAGACACTGCTAAACCACACAGCTCAGGAGATCCCACACTGATTAATGAGGGGGAGGACAAAGTGCAACTCATTTGATTTTGTTACTCTGTTCAGAACTGATTTAAACAAGTCCACAACCTGGAGATAATTGTGATGATGAGTAGTTCTCTTTGTATTGAAGGCATGTTTGGGGTTTGTTTAAAATGGTCACTTTTCATGTATCTGTGCAATACATATTTAATTGAAATATGCAAAGGTTTTCACATACCCTGCATTGAAGAATGCCCAACCCCCCACCTTTAAAAACAACTGAAGTTGCCATGCATGTAAATATGTGAAGGTAAAAAGTTAATTTATGCATGCATGTCAACCTCATCACAAACGTCATCCACTGCCATGAAATAAACATGCTTAGATGTAAACATGCATGAAAAACCATGCCTTCAACATCGCGACCAAAACACTGTAGCACCTCGGAAATAATTAAATCAATAATAATCTACTCGTCAACATATACTACTACTACTACTACTACTACTACTACTACTACTACTACTACTACTACTAATAATAATAATAATAATAATAATAATAATAATAATAATAATAAGTAAAACAAAAACGTAGATCTTTTTCAAACCGTCACTTACTTTTTCTACATTTTATTTGAATGTCTTCTTTTTCGTCGGAGGACCTTATTTCCTGCTGTATTTATAATTATTATTATTATCAATGTTACAGTATCCAAGTACAGTTCTGTGCTCTTTCTGAATCTAAGCACATCCTTGCCACGTATGACGGAACCATTCATATACAGATGATGATACTATTCGGTACAGTTAATGGGTTACACAGCCTGCAAACTGGAGATGGTGCAGCAAGGCCGCCATATTGAGAAGGGAAGAAGTTATGAAATACTAACCTTTTAAAAGTAATACAATCCAATAACTGTATAGCTATCGAAGTGCATATGTTTCTTTAATCGTATATTATCTGCATTCTTCACTACTGCAGCCTGCTGTAATTAAGAGTATTAAAATGTATAAAAACATATGATAGCCTTTTAATATAATTTAAGACCAATGAAAACGACACATTTCATAGGCTAGTTAGATCATTTTGATACTTTGTTTAAATCCTACTGCTCCAAGATGACTGATTTAGTTCTAGCAGGTGGAGATAAACTGAAAGAAATGTGTTAATTATGACAAACAATTATTTAAATAACCAAACAATAGATCCCTGTGATTGGGACCTGCCCTGTATTTAGCATTAGAATTGTACATTGAGGGGCATAAATCTGAAGGTGTTGATGTGTTTTGTGTTTTAGTTTGTCTCACTGTTGATGAGATTACTTTAACAAAGCAGGTGTAAGTGGTACCTGTAAGAAGGATGCCAGTCTATTGAAGTTAACTCTGAATGAAACCTACAGTGCTTACATTTGTTCCCACCCTAACCTTGTATGCTCTCTTTGTAGGCTGTAGGTCTACAGATATTACATTTAAGTCTCCTGGTTAATTCACAATTGTATGGCAAAATATTAGAACACAATATCAAATTATCCACAATTATATGATATCTTTAGTATTGTACGACTCCCAAAAAGCATGGTAAACGTCCACTTTCCACTGCAGGGGTGTGACACACAAATGATTAATAAGCAGTCATTGTTTCATTGATAATGCATGCCTAATAACAGTCAACGTATGTTTTAGTTAACGCAAAACAGCTCCCTGACGTGAAAGATGAGGCATACTCTGGTCTATAATCCGTACAGTCACACCCAAGCAAATTCATGACGTGAAATGCCATGATCACTGCATGCCTGTTTCAATTCTACAAGATTCTAATTGCAAAGGGAAAGCATTAATTCAATTTCCTTGTTAACACATTTTTAAATGCCTTTCTTGCTTTTCTGCATTAGAGCAATCTTTCAGTGTGTTACCAAGGGAACATGTCAGAAAGGAATGAGAGTTGAAAATGTTTTTTCAATTAATCACAAATGTTCACTAGACTTCTGACATTCCTGTACTCAAGCAACCAGTGTTTACAGCATTATCACACAATAAACCCTTACAATATACCCTTGGAAGATTAACTGTGAAGCACTGGTATTTCTCTTTTCAGAATGCATAATACAGTTTTATAGTTATTAATTATTTAATTATTGAGTCTAAGGACCCCATTTCATCAAGTCATTTTGAAATGTAAAAGTGTTGCTTCAAATAAATGAAAACCCTTGAATTGAAAAGGGGAGTTACATATTTGTTTGAAAGCTGTTCTTAAAAAAGAAAAAGACAAATGCTGTCGAGGTGATCCATTTTCAGAGAAAGAAACGGAGCAAGAGCAAAAGTTCTTGATAAATACGGGCCTGTAACATTTTAGTGTTGGCTTCGGTACAAGACTTGTGCTAAGTAGACAGTTTAGTGTACAAGTAATACTGAGTCTGTTTGTCTCATCAATGGATTCCTTGTCTGAATTACAGTTAACGCAGAAACCACAATTACAGGGGCACCTTCAATCTCCTCAGCCAACAGGGAGAAAACATGACAATATAACTTGAAATGGTGAAATAGTGCTGTGTCATTTGATTTGTATTGCAGTAAAGAACTGACTGGAAATAAGCCTTACAGTAAGACAGCCAGCCACAGAGTACGGGAATGTCTGCCAATGCACAGTGAACACTGTTTATCTTGAAAGCGTGGCGTTGTAGAGTGTCTGCCAATAGTGCTGCTTCTGTTGTGCTTTCCAAGGGTGCCGCCAGCACTTCGGGTTATAAGGATAGGCTCGGTTACTATGCTTTAACCTTGTAGCTGTGCCACAACACTTTATGTGGAGGTTTGACGTTGCTGGATCACATAGTTTCCGGTTTCAGACTCAGCCTTGGGGTGGCGGCGTTCTTTCTGGCGACTGTCCAGTTTGAGTTTTAGGTCATATCCTTATGTTATTTCTGAACCTTGCGTGTGTGCATGTCCCTTTACTTTGTCCTTGTTCTTCTTGATGCTGTGTGCCCACCACCACCCCACAAATAAGCATCACACTACACCCTCCATTCTGCAAAGAACTTGTAAGAGTAGGTGAAGACTATGGCAAACGTTGGTGCTCACCAGCGGGGTGTTTAGAGTTATTTAACACTCACAGTTTCCTTCAGAGGAATGCAACTGTTTAAATGAATATAACTATATAACTTTGTCTATGCCCTTTTTTTTTTTATTGTAAAGAAATATGCACCAGTGCCATGCAATGCAATCTGATGGAAACAAAAAGGTGTAGGTATGATCATTAATTATTCCTTAGGGTTTTGTTCCTTTTTTGGAAACACATTTTACAAATAGCTAATGTACTGGTATTCATTTACCCATGCATACTTATTTAAAGCTTGTTTGTATGTCATTATTAGTTAAATACATTTGATTATTTGGGAATGGTTTCCTATTTCATAATCTAAAGTCAAGTCTCTTGTATCAGGTTTCAATAGCACAAAAGTAACTAGGGTGCTAATAAAAAATAAAAATAATAAACGGTCATTTGTGAGACACTCCTTGACTTTTTCGCGGGTCAAGTACCAAACTGCGGGCTCGGTTTCTGTCCAATCAGAGAGCTGGGTCCTGTTGCTGGGCGTCTATGAACTTCGGACAACCCTTACAAGCCAAGTCTGTTTTATGGGTTATCAACGATCGGTCTATTTTATGAGTAATTGCTCACCAGCATTTCAGTATTTGTACATGAAATCTCTTGACTAGTACGGTCGATTTCTTCTGTGTGAATTACTATGCATGCCCCTACCATGAATTCAATACTGTCCACTCGGGGTCGCTATTGATCTAATCTACTTAGTATGAATAGAGCAGATCAAATGTGTTTATTACTTTGCAAAATCAACCTCTGGCCCTGCATTTCAAGTTTTGATAACACTAAATGCATATAATCTCCTCCTGACTCAATATTGGCCACATAGTATTGTATTACAAATGAATTGCAAAAAAAACCCCAAAACAACTGTATGCTTTTTAAATAACTAAACTATATTTAAAATGCTTTCAATCTATTTCAGATATTCGTGCAAGCCAACGCATTTCTATCATGCTCTTTTCTTCCTTGCCTTTATTTCTCAGTATTGAGATGCCTCTGTGCTCGTCCAGCTGGGAGACTCCGCAGCAGCGCACCAGACCCGCCCACCCCTCCAGCACCTCCAATCAGAGGCCTTTATTCTGCGTCACTGTCGTGACGTCTGTCGAGCTCATTAGCATGCGTCCAATAGGGTTAGCCATGCAAATAACCGGCAATATAGACGGACGGTAGGTGCGGAGAGGTGCACATGTATTGGGAGCGCTGAGCCGGTAACATACGGAAGCCGAGAGGGTGCATTGGACCGGTGCTGTGGATAAAAACCTGAGTGGGGGAGTTATTTATGTATACTGAATTGCGCTGCCAGGAGGGAATACTGGGCCGTATTACGTGCAACATGACTTTTGAGGAGCTGAGTGGAGATCACGCTGCAGAAAGGTAATTGAGTGTTTAAGGACTGTAGCGAGACCGATGCAGTGACACAAATGATGATGATGAAGGGAAAACAATGCTTTTACAATCCCTGGAGGCTGGCCTTTTACAGTCGTTTCCATGCGCGCGATCTGGAGAGAGGGCGAGCTCGAGACACATGTATGTGTATGTGCTCGAAACCACATGCAGGTCCGCGCCACGCATGTCACGGTGATCTCGTCAGCTGTACTATAGTCTCCGTGTGAAACCGTGTCCAGCAGCCACAGGTCACTTGTCGGCCAAGTGATTTGACGCACGCTGGGCTCGCCGGCTGTCATGTGACCTCAGCTGTGGCTGTAATATCGCCTGCTGTAGTAACTGTATAGGATAAAGGTCAGTGGATGGAGAGTCAATGTTTTGTGTCTTTTCCCAGGATGGATTCGGTGGGAAAAGCCCTGGAAGAGGTCCTGTACAGCGCCTTACCGCAAGGCTGCATCACGGTGGGAGTTTATGAAGCTGCCAAGTCGCTCAATGTGTAAGTATGGCACTATGGCTTTGCATGTGGTTAGGGATGGATACAGATGGATATTTGTGTGCAATAGCCTTGCCTGACTGCACATGCCTTGTGATCCTGTTGTCTGACGGTGGGGTGTCTGGTCTTTTCTTGCAGAGACCCGGATAACGCGGTGTTGTGTCTGCTGGCCACGGACGAGGAGGATGTCAAGGACGTGGCCCTTCAGATCCACTTCACTCTGATCCAGGCCTTCTGCTGCGAGAATGACATCAGCATCCTGAGGGTGAACAACATGGCCCGTCTGGCGGAGATCCTGGCAGGGGTGAAACAGGGAGGAGAACCTATGGACCTCCACTGCGTGTTGATCACTGTAAGTGTCGACTCCCGAGCCGCGTCTGCCTTGTTTTGAGATGTGCCTGGGTGATTTCTGGGCTGCTGATAACTTTAATGTACTCCTCCTCTATGGAACGTGTTACAGATCCTCCCTATGGTGCATTTGCTAAATTTGACTTTCGTGCACCATGGGGAAATGATCAGGCTGCCTGGTAACTTTTCATCAGATGCAGGAAACTCGTATGTCTGTGAGGTGCAAGATTGTTTCAAGGAACCGGCTTGTGAAAGCAGATGTGCACCCGTGACTGAACGGGCGTAGAGAAGTCCCCCTGGCCCACGTGGTTTATGGCTGTAGTAGAGAAATGAGTTTTTGATATTTTCAACAAACCAGAGCGCGGAGAGAGAGAGTGACTTGCCAGCACGTTGCAACCTTTGAAGATCACAGTCATTACCACTAATTGACTGAGCTCCCAGAAGCTCTTTCAAGTTGTCACAGACCTGCTAAGGGGTCCTGTGATGTGGATTGCGGGGGGGAGATCTTCAGAGGGCCCCAGCAGCCATAATTGGGCGTCCTCTGACTGATCTGATTCCAGTCTGTGGGATTTGGCTGTTGGTTTAGCAGAATGCTGTGTACTTCCTTCAGGGCAGTTATGCAAACAGTTTTTCCAGGAACTGGCGACGGCAGTAACAAGAAGGGAATTCTGTGAATGTGAATTGGGAGAAACAGTTATCTGTAATTCAAAGAGAAAGCTAGAAAAAAGATATACCATGCAAGGAACAGAGTTCATAGAGTTCTTGCCACCACACCCAGTTCACAACAGGGAATTTGTGCTGAAAAATAGTTAAACCATATAATTAGATTACCCCAACAGTAATTTGTACTTTTTTGCAGAATCACAAAACTGTGTCAGTCTATTAATTCACCTTTTCTTTCCTGCCTCTCTTTCCAGAACCCAAACTCATCTACTTGGAAAGATCCGGCCCTGAGCAAAGTCAACGGGTTCTGCAGAGAAAGTCGTTGTATGGATCAGTGGGTGCCTGTAATTAACCTCCCCGAGCGATGAAGACGGAGGCGAGGACTTTGTTTTTTTTTTCGGTGTATTGCACTGGATTTGCGTAACGCTCTGGCGGATATCTCGGGCAAAAAAATCCTTCTTGCTGATGAAGAAACAAACAACTTTAAAAAAATAAAAAGGACAGTCTGATCGGAAGGGGGTGGAGTTCAGTCCAACAGGAGGAGTTCTTGCCCTGAGGAAGGGTGACTCAGCAGTTTGTGAAGAAAGTTGACTGGGAGGAAAAAAAAAAGTGTTGTTCACGCTGTTCTGCAGCAGAGCCTTCAAATGAAATGGATCATGTGGGGGCATATCAGCATTTACAAGAAAGGGATCTGAAACCACATCAGTCTGGTTCTGAACTGGATGGGCACAAGGACTGCACAGTTAATGATTTCAGGAGCTGAAACCGAAACAAGGGGTGTTTTGAGATTCTGTACTATTTTTAGTATTACTTTTATCATTTCTATTGCTGTTGTTGCAACTATTTAAAAGGGAAGGGCTGGAAGTCCAAATGTAGGAAAAGCAATATGTTTGATATTTTTTAATTCGTTTGAAAGAGAAACTGTTCTTTTTTGTTGTCATTAAGTTATTTTTTTGACTTGTATTAACTTAACTTGTATTTATGTTGCTGTTTTTACCAACCACACACAACCTGTAAAGAACTGGTACAACTGTATTCTGTTGAATAAAATGTTTGAACCAGATGTAAAGTTGAATTTATTGCATGCAGTGAGCCACAATGCACAAGGACTCTTTGTGCCTTCAAAAAGGGTATCTGATCTTGTAAATGGTTCATACCACTGATATTAAGAAGTCAGTATTATCTAATGTGACGTAGTATTCTCCAACATGGCCTCAATACCTTTCTACATCCTATGCACGGGTTTCTAATGTAGACATGGGTAGCAGATGCTCTGACAGAGATCTCGGACAATACTATTCATGCCAAATTAGATTTTAACTTCTTTCATAGATCAAGGTAGTCTACATTTTGAAAAGCATGAACTTAAAAGTTTGAGTTTGCGAAAAGTGAGAGATACGACTTACTATCTAGCAAAAAAATAAAGCAAAGTAGTTTCCAGCATCTTTTTTTTTTTTTTGGTTGGATGCAACATATCTTCACTGTGAAGGTTATTACACTGTTCTAAACCAAGCAAAAAAACTAGAGCGTGTATTTCCATGAAATCGGTTGTAACCGATGAGGAGGGAGTGTCTCCACACACTTTCCTGCAGGGTGCAGCCCAGAAGAAGAGCTATTTAAAGCACTTGAATGCTCTAGCCAGATCAAAGCACAAGGTCAACCACTTTAAAGTACACCATTTGGCCCCAGGATTACAGATTTTCCACCATTATGGTTTTTTTTAACTAGACAAAGAACACAATGCTGCCACAAGGTCTGTTTACATGAAAGTATGTACTGTTGTTTGGGAAATAACCTGAGTTGTATGAAAACTGAATGTGCCGTATTGTTCAGGAAACAAATTAAACATTGGCGTCCTACCCTTTGGCATGGAGGGAGCGGCAGTTTGACGGTGATAACCCAGTCTGCCATTGCGTGACCAAACTCCAGCATCAAGCGAAGAGAAAGGCAGGTATGCGTGTTGCGCAACTCTCTCCATGCACGCATGTGATGCTGAAACTCCTGACACAGGCGTGGCAAGAGCTGCAACTCCTGATGCAAGACAGACAATCCCCGAAACCCTGCTAATTACAGGGGCATTGCGGTGGAAGAGCTAGAGGGACAAAAAAAGGAAAGTAGGAATCAAACCGAACTTTTTAACTGCACGTGAATCAAAACCCTATGTCCTAGAAAATGGTTTGAACCTATATCACTTTACCATTATGGGCAAAGACTTTGTGCTAGCATGTCAGCATCCAAATGTCCAATATGCAGTTTTGTGCACACATACTGCACACATACCTGACTAGAAAACATTAATGACAAGTCTGTAAACACCCTGTTTAAGCAGGTTTGCAGTACTTCATTTGAAAGCATTCTGGACTCGGAAAGAAAAAACCATTAACCCAAGTCATACAACAGCAGGCAGTGATAGGCTTTTATTTTTATCTGAGGGGACTGGGGCTCCTTCAGACGGCCTAAACAGACAAATGCACAGCTGAGCCCTGAGATAAGAGCCCTGACTCTTCTTGGTCGGAGAGAGTGGACAGACGCTAGTTTTCTGTGGCCTGTGTTTGATTAGCCTGTTGAATAGTGAGGCTAAAACAAACGTTTGCCTTGGTTTTGATGCAACATTCTCAGGGCCTGCTGTCTCTGTATTGTTCCATCACCACAAATGTGATCCAGAGTACGATGATTACACGGCCTCGTGATTCCTGATAAAGATTCAATTTCATCCTGCAGGCTAATGAGACTGTTGTGAAAGGGGATACACAGATTTGCTCATTATTAATTATACAGGGACACACATTCCCGTTCTGATCTCCCCCTGAACTGTTTGTTTCGGAGTGCAGTGTCTGTTTCTGATCCACTACTATCATCCTGTAGAGAATCCCTAACCAGGAGAAAATGGTTCAGAGCAAAACAAATACATAAATATCTAATCTACAGCCACTAGCCTCGTAGATCCACTTGTGTGAATTTTCAGAAAGCGATTCTGAATTCCGGAAAGGGATTGTCTTGAGTATTAACGTCACCACCAAGTCAGACAAGTCTCGTGATGTCATAGCTGACGGTGTCCCGCTTGGCCCAGCCCCGGCTGTGGCGTATTTTCAGAGGCAGCTCAGCCATCACAGCGTAAATAACAAACAGCAGGAGTGTCTTAAACTAAAATGCAGGTCCTATCACTATCCCTCGGGCAGGGCTTCAGCACTGTGGTATGAACAGTATTACAATGAAAACAGGCCTACATTGCCCTTCCCATTGTTCAGTCTTCTACAGTAGCTGAGATTTCAATGGTTAGGATGCAACTGTGAAGGTACAGGCCCTCACCTTTGATGCCCTCTTCCAAACCCCTCTCTTGGGGGAGTGACCAATGGTCAAAGGTGCAGGACAGGCTTCAGGCCGCATAGGCAGACTGGTAAACCACCCACTGTGTCGCCCCAGGTCACAGTGCTGTTCACAAACATATCCCAGGGGTCCATTCCACAATGTAGGAATGCCAACTGTGCTTTAATTAATATGTCATCTGTATTAATTTATACAGATACAATAGAGTAAAGGGAGTGTTTTTAAATTAAACATGGACTGGTATGAAATCAAAACTTTGACCTTGTTCTCAGTGGCAGCTTTATTTATTGTCAGATGTTTCTTTCTTCTACTTGTACATTTAACAGCTATCAAGCACAGTTTTGCAGTGTGCTAGTATTGTATTTAATCTGGCCCATTGGAGTTTAATTACTTTAATTTGCAGATTCACACACTAACCTCTTGGTCTGTGACTCAGTTGTTGATTGGCAATAGATCTGAATGAATTATAGTCACTTTATCAGAGCAGCCCAGACAGGGGACCACAGAAACCATGAAAGAGGGAGCGCTTCACACTTCAATACCACTTGGAAGTATGTAGGTGTGCCACATATTACAAGACATGTCTTATTGAAAACACATTCATTAGGATTTTTGTATAATAGTAATTCTAAAGGCATCTAAAGCAAAAACATTAGATTGCCTATGTCATGCTCATGGAATCACATTTTTCTTTTTTCCTTTTTAGATCGGTCTGTATGACGTTTAGGGAGACTCCAGAGTTGCTGTGACTATTCCTGTCTGACCAACACAGCAGACCGTCTCCTAGCCTTATCTGAATATTAAAAGGATAAATGTGGGATGAAAGAAAAAGGAACAAGATATTAAATTTAGCACAATTTAGCAAATGAAGGGGAAAAAATGTCCATATCTGATCTTTCTGTGTTTTCTCTCCTGTCCACTGACAACTCACCACCTTGGCTGAATCTTTAAGATGAACTCAACCAATGATTAGCAATTCCTTTTAGACTGGTGAAGGCTACCAGTAATTGTGATGTACCTTTCCCGTGCAAATATTGAATTTCTCCAGCCTTAAGGTTCAGCAAAGTTGCTCTGGTACAGAACACTTTGCATTCGTTTTTTTTGCCTTTTCTTGACTGTGTAATTACGGTAAGTCACTGACTGTAAGTACTTGTTTCACAACATTTGCATTAGCAATTGCACAATTTTCTGGATGAATTACAAATAAAAAAACCTATCTAAAAGATAAGCACCACTCTTATTGCAAATCTGTGTTAAATGTTGTCACTAAATGCCATATATGTGCCACTCCACTCTACACCTGAACAATTTGCACCTTTGAGAAGTCTTTGTTTTTCATTCAAAATCAATTGTGCAGCATAGCCTTCATGGGCTGTGATTTTTATTTTTTTAATGTTATATGACCAACTTTTTATTGAACGGATGTGCAATTGTGTTAATATCTATTTTTCTAATTGACAAATTTACAATTATATTATAAATGTAATGTTCAGCATCAAAATAAGTAAGTCTTTATCAACTTCTCATTCCCTTTCGATCATTCATTGGCACAATTTGTAAGGACATGTTTCTACATGTTCCACTAGGCTAAGTCCACACCCACTATTCAAATGTTTCCTAAAATAGATTTTCTAATGCGGAGAGGAAATTGGGATTCATGTGGATTCTATTTTTACATTCTTTCCCTGTTTGCTCAGTGTGACAACAGAGACTCAGAGGCCTTGCTCTAATCTGAAGAATTATAAATAGCCTATTGATGGTACCCACGCATCTGGTCAGGGGAGGGTGAGTCACCGCTAACCCCCCAAAAACATCTTTGAGAACCCCCATCTGGTAGTTTGTATAGCAAAATGGCACCGTGCCATTACTGACTGGCAGTATACTATACAATAACAGTGTGAGTTGATACAAAATAGATTACTGTTGAAGACTCAAAGATTCAAAATAAGAGCCTGTTAAGAAAAACAGTTCTGTTTGCAGGAGAGAGATCAGATAAAGTTCAAACCTTGTCCAAGAGGGGTTATGTGACACTGCCCTGATGTCAGCACATTTTTTGATACTGAGAAAGTCTCTTCTTCGTAGGTGTTTAAACAACAAAGATGCGGGCTCTATCTGAGACCTGATGTGAATAATACCGGTGTTTTTGAAAATATGATATTGGTTTCAAATGAAGCTTTTTAAAGATATGATTCATGTTATTATCTCTATGACTTAAAAACAGACATATTAGATAGAGATATAATATATGAACTCAAGTATTGGGACTTCCAGAAAAGGATTTTACCACCAGTTTGGTGCTATATTGAGCATCCCATGCTACTCACAGTGGAATAACCACACATCTGCGGCTAAGTGCTGGGATCCAGTCTGAGCACTCATCCCTTTAACACCTTTAACTGCCAGCGAGTTGTGTTCTGAGTATCCATACTCTGCCATTGAGAGAGGAATGCATTTGGGAGCTGCCTGACAGGGGGTCTGCATCGTAAAGGGGAAGTGGTGAGTGAGGAGCTAAAACTTTGAGTGTGGGAACTTATAAACCCCTCAGGAAGGCTGTCACAGGCACTTGAAGAAATATTTAAGGTGGCTGGGACGGGAGGAATTCCTCCTCGTTGTGGACTCTGAACGGGACACCGCTCCCTGGCAGACTGTTATCTAAAACTGATAGACTGTGGAATCCCTGTAGAAGGAAACCTGCCCTACGGGTTTATCATCTCGTGTGAGGCCAAGTCTCTCCCACTGACATAATCAGAGTGAAATAAATAGCACCTTGTTTCCGAGCCTTTAAAAGAATTCTGTGTAGGGATGTTATATTTGTTTCGTCTTGAAAGGCAGAAAACAATGGATGCTTGTTTAATGTTGTTAGACAGGGGGTTGTATTTGGTGAATCAGATGGTGTCTCAATTTGATTGGTGATTGGCAATTGTAATGATTATCACTAGAGGGGAGATCAGATAAACAGTACGGGGAAAGGATCAAAATAACGGTTTTGGCAGAAAAAAAAGCGACAGATAATTGGAGCATTACCAAAACAAAACTGCTGTAGCTTTTATAATGCATCATTTGAAACAACTAGTAACCTGCAAATGTAGGTGACATATTAAATGACCACATGCATGCCACAAAGACTAAATTACAACCTTAATCCAGCGTCCTCACAGGCAGTCTATCAGGAAACACAATCACTGCAAATAACAATGCCACAAAGGGCTTCCGGCCATCGCAGGGAAACTGAGCACAGATTACATACAAAAATGGGGCAGTAAATATGGAATGACCTGGTTTCAAACCATAATTACAGCTTAATAATAAAAAATAAACATCCTACGCACTTTGAGACCAGTTGAGTAATGACAATTCTTAATGGTTTTCCCAAAATAGAAATTAGAGCAAGATGTAGGATTTACTTGACCTAGCACAAAACTGGCAGTTATCTGGGTGAAAAGACTACAAAGAGGGGGAAATGGAAGAAAAGGTTTGCTCTGCTGCTTACTTGCTCCAACAGTGTGTTTGTGGCATCTTTTTAGTTAGGGTACACGAATTAAAACACTAGTACAATAAAAGCAGACAGAGGAACTCAGTACCTCTAATGCTGAACCATTTCAGCCAATATGAAAGAAAATGCAATTGCAAGGGAAATGCAATAGTCTTGACTTCAGAGAAAGCTACAGCTCATGGTTATTTCATTTCCCCTCTGTTAATTAAACGTTACCTCTCTTGAAAGGGGTCATTACTGGGGGCCTCGGGGAAGAGCAGCAGGTGGGATTGTAAATGCTTACTCAGCTCTTATGCTGGTGATGAAGTGGTAGCACTCCCTCAGGGCCCTAACTAGAAGAGGCATTCACACATGAGGATCTGGGTGGGAACGTCAAGAAAACAGTGCTGCACTTACACCTTGGTCACTCCCACTAAAACCAAAACGGCCAAACGCTGACAGAAGCCTGAAAGCCATGGAGAGACACTAATAGGTGTCTATGAAGAGAATAATAATGTCCCTGAATTAGCTGCAGTGCATGCCGGGTCCTGACTAAACACCTGCATGTAAGAATGACACTTGTTTTTCTACCCAGTTCTACAAATAAAGAGTGTTGCACCTGCTAGTGTAAATTTTTCTCAGCTACAGTTAAAATGGTGGCCTTCTGCACGAGCTTTCGATTTCTACAAATGTTTCGTTGATTGAAGACAGGAGCCAGATTTGATACAATCTACCTTCCTTTACTTTTCCACATACATTTTGCTTCAGTGTTTGTAGGTAACACATCCATTTTACACCAATAAAAATTAGTTTAATGAACATCTTGAAGGAAAACAAAAAGGAAAATATACAGAAACAAGATCAAAAATAAAAATAAACCATCATGAACTTTCACCCTCTTGCAATTTAATTAAGACATTTTAGGAGAGCTTAATGACTTTTCCCCAATCAGTTATCAAATTAACCACAAATGTCACTGTTATACAGTAAATATATAATCACATACCTTCATGAGAGACGATATAGATTAGCAGTGCACATCTGGTTGTACTTGAGTGTAGAATAAAGATTTGAGGTTTTAAGATCTGGAAACGGGTATAAAATGCTTAGGATTTTTAATAAATGATGATGCACAATACCCAAAGAAATACAGCTTGTTAACAAGAAAAAGATAAAATGAAGATTGTTTTAAAAAGTTATAAATTCATCTGTCCAATGAACTAAATTGGCAAAAACAATACTTTTGAGAGAAGTCTTGATTGTATAGCTAAAGTTATACAAGATTAAATCACAATATAAAAGCAACTGTAAAATGAACAGAGCAGAAATATTCATATACAGTATAAGAACCAGGCCTCCGAGGACACCCTTTCAAAGACAAACAGTAATGTGAAAACACAGAGGAAGAGGGCTGTGGCCATGGCACAGTGATGCAGCTACATGATTGCAGTTTTGACCATCCCAATTTTTTCCTTCCAACAATAAAATGTTGCTGCTTTTGAACCTGTTCCCAGACTCATTAGTCAAGTGGCACGGTTTGCAAAAACTGGTAAAAACAGTCCGATTGCTCCTCAGTAATACTGGTGGCAGAGAGTTGGCGATTTTGCACTCCTGCCACACCCTAAACTTGGACCTGGTCTTATACGAGTGTCTTCATGACCATTTGTAGACGACACAAAAAGGAGGGGGTTGTATTATGGGTGTTACTACTGGACAGCGCTACACCTGAACATCATCACAGACTGAACACAAACCTGTAAGGCCATTGATGGTAAGCTGGTCTCTTGGTTGGGCATGCCAGTTGTATTGTGGCACAAAAGCTGCATGGCTGTCACACAGATTTAGAAATATGAATAAAGTGTAAAGCTTGGATCCCCAAAAACCACAGTGGAACGTGCCATTTCATTTTGCCAGGGGAACACCAATTGGAATACAGAGTTTTGTCCCCATTTGGTTAGAAAAACACAGTTTTACCTATTGCTAGACAATCTTTTGAAAAACCATTTCAAGCTAAGAGCACCGTGTGGTAAATACAATCAGGCTTTCTTTTTTCTCTATTGCTGGTACAATCTGGAGATGTATAATTGCACACTCAAGATCAAATGTTCTACATTTTACACTCCAGTTAATATACATTAATCATTATAAAATGACAATAGAAAGATCCTTCATATTCTTATAAGGCATACTCATTTAAAGGGTTGCTGTAGTCCCAGGAACTGGAATGCAATGCCATTTTCCATCCTGTCTGCCCGCAATACACACACACTAGTAGTTGGCTGTGTAACTTAGCTTGGCATTTATAAGTATCCGTTTAGATAGTGAAAGGCAGCATGTACAATACAGATTGTATGTTTTTAATACCTTGCATTTAAACAATTTGGTTTTACATATAACAGTACATATTTTACTATAAATTGTACACCCAGGTGTTGGGGGTCGGAATGAATTACTGAAAAACTGGGATCGAAATGGTCTATCCCGAGATGAAATCAATTGCATTTCAGCTTCTATGGCATACCCATCACTATCCACTACTAGTCAGGTTTTCAAACATATGGAAAATGTTTATACATTTTTCCCCCAATTTCACACAGAAAACCAAACTGAACCAAGTTCAGTGTCACTCCAACTGATAACATACATGAAACATGGAGTTACTAGAATGATTAGTAGCATTTGACAGAATGGATAGATATATTCTGGAAGTGGAAAACATAAGAAACATTACGGCAGGAGTTTCTTAACTATGCACTTTTACATACAAGCACATAACGAAGTTACATTTCAAACCAAAGTATTTTGATGATTTTTTATTATTATTATTAGAAACACTTGTTTGCATGATGCTAGCAACTGCAACATTACACAGGCGAATTAAAGATGATTCAAATATTTAAAACATTGTAGCAATGTTTTCTTCTAAAGATACATTATTCTTTATTGCTTGTTGTCCTATTAACAAGTTAAACTGGGCACAATGGCTAATCTCTTGCGATTGCACAGGCTTTTGGATCCCCTGCATCTCTTCTTCACCGGACACCCCAACAATTGTCTGCTTTATCAACAGCACAGCTCCACAGACCACGTCTGGCTGTTCTCAGTCTGCCACCCTGAGACAGGATTGGCTTTGTTGATGCATCATCACCGGTGCTGTATCAATGCACTGATGTCACTGAAGACACGTGTGCATGTAACAAAGGGACTCTTGAGCAGCTTAATGTTATGCCGTAGCCTTTCACCCAGACCCGCCCCTCCGCCCCCTCAGCATCAGACAGGCGAAACCACCTCTTCCCACAGGATCAGGAACAGTGGCTGTCACTGTCTTCAGAAAGACGGTAGCTATTTTCAGAGACGTATATAGGGTTGTAGAAACTGAGTCATACTGTTTTTAATTGGAAAAAGAACATTAATTCTAAACTAATGAGAATTGTTGGCAAATACCTAAAACATGGATCTAATAATTTCCCCAACTAATATCCAGCAACTACAAAGCACTTTTCTTGCCCCCTTTCAATAGGATAAAGTAGTGAGATCTACACTGAGCACTATTCTCAGGCAACTTTGGTCTTAAACACATAATATATGAAGTAATGGGACACTGCACAGCTCTGATACAGCAGAGTGACAAACTGATACAGCGCTGAAATGACTAATCATCCTCAGGCTTGGTTTCCTCGCACACACACACACTATTACAGCATTGTTTTTTTAACAATCAAAAATAAAATAAAAAATGCTTGCAGTTGAATTATGGTGTGGGGCACAAATTTTCGTGTGTGCGTGTGCATGTGTGTGGTGGGGGGAATCAGGAGGTTACTAAAATAAGATTTAAATATTTTTTCTTGTGTATATAAATATATATATATATATATATATATATATATACACACACACACAAGAAAAAATATTAAAAAGCACAGAGTTCAGTCGTCCACTACAATATAGTGCAGGGCTTTTTGTCCTTGAAGGGGTTCTCGGAGGTTGGGATGCCCATTAGTAGGGGGTCGTACTTGGCATGTTCTCCACAGTAATGCATGAGATCCGCAGACGCCTTGGACACCTGCAGAGCAGAGGAATGGGGTTAGTGCCTGGGACTGCACATGCAAGCACACGCACAATCAAGATAAGGAAATACCCTAAATAAGTCTAGACGTTCCTTGTGACACTGTTGCATGCTGGTGAGGGCGGGGGATAACACATGACGTGCAAAAAAAGGTCACAGGTCCTAGAGAACACCCACTGAGGGTCAGGTGGATTGGCATCATAGATGAACTCAAACAGTCGATGGAGGACATAAGGGAGTCTAGAAACAATCTGAAACTCTGTCCATTGTGCCATGCAGGCGGTGTTCACAGTTGTTCCACTACCACACACCTGTTGAAATAACAGCTTGATGCCAGGGGACAATAACTATTTTCAAGGGCATTTTCCTGTAATTATTTATACATTTATTAATAATCATGGCTGTGAAATTAATAGTTAAATGCTAATTCGGTTTAAAAAGAACAGATCTGAAAATCCAAATCATAAGCATTGCATTGGTTTTCAATATCTACCTTTATCCTCTCGATGTTTGCCTCTATCCTTAGCTGCTGCACTGTCCTCCTTGCTTGTGCTATGTTGTTTGAGCTGGGCATCTTCGAAGACATCTTAAACTATACACACCTGTGTAAAAACACATATTTAAACATGCACAAAAACAATAACTGTCAAAAACATAACTAGACCTCAAATAAAAGCCACTTGCCTTCTCTTCCTGAAAGCACACTGTAAACAGCAATGGGCCTGGATTGTTGAAAAACCTGCCAAACAATAAAAAAGAAATCAAAAGACTGGTAAAAACGATTCCATGTTATCCTTATATGTCACAGCTGGAACTTATTGTGTTTGGCACCGAAGAGTCAGTTTGCTTTCCGGGAACTTTACACAACTCCTACCTACGTCTGTCATCAGAGCAGAACTTCATGGTGAGGAGAGGAGAGGAGGACGGCACTGATGCTTCAGAAATGGTTACTACATTACAAAGACAAGACTTACTGTGCTATCTACTCAGCTTTTACCCATGTCATCACTATATACATGCAAGTATTCAAGAACAAAAGCTGCAGACATTAAAAAAAAAAACAGCATTTGACTGCCAAAGGTTGTCATTTCTGGAACCTCTACCTACCCAAACACCTCCTTCCCTACACCTACATGACTTAAATCAGTGGGGGATATATATATAAAAAAGAAGAAGGAAAAACAAATGTGGAAAACAGCCAAAGTGCAGTATACTATAATTCTTCAAGGAGCAGAGGAGTATTTTTCAATATGTGCACTAACGAAAAGCATGGAAAAAAGGTAAATTCTGATGGACTTGGGCCTAGAATTCCTCGAGTCGTGTGCCCTGCATGTGTAGGCCGTGCCCTCCAACATCTTCAAAGGCACATTTAACACATGCCAGCGCCAGCACAATGGACAGCCCGAGGGGAACACATCCAAATATCAAAACACAATTCCTGCATGTAATTATGCCGTAAGATTACAGCAGGTTCTATCAGCATGTTTATAGAGTCTACAAACTAATTTCTGGGACAGTAAAGTCATGACTGTCCAACTACTGTTTCCAGCAGCTGTTCCCAATCCTCCTCTTCCTATCATTTAGCTTTCTAATGACTTGGCTTATGCAAAGACAGGCAATAGGGCTTTCTGCCTCAGACGGAAGTATTGCTCAAGATAAGATGAACAGCCTGATCTGAAATAAAGAAACTTCACTTGTGCAGCTGACTGAGCAAGTTGGACTGGGGAAGTGAAGCTCAAAGGTACGCAACAGGACCAACGTGTTTTAAATGAAACCATCATCCAGTTAGGCAAGGCCATTTTTTAGGGAGTAAACAAGTCCTACATGTAATTTTCAGGTGGCACGCTCTGTGCAGCAAGACAATACTCACTCTAATCTTTTGCTGGAAGGGAATGTTTGGAAAATTGTGGGGGTGACACTGAGCCATAATTCAAAAGAAAGCATTGTACTTTCCAAAGGACAGGGTAGACACCTGCTATTTTTGTTCCATGAAGGAAAGTCAAATATGTATGGGAGTATTTGTGCAGTCTAGTTTGAGAACAATACATCACTGGAATCAATGGAATGAACAACTAACCCTTTTTATGACGAACAAACAAAAACTGCCAGGTTATGCCTTTTTATTCTGACAGGGTGAAGCCGAGAGGTAAACGTGTTGTTCTAGAACACTTTCTCGTGGGACTCTCACGCAGTTACAACTCGAAAGCAGAGAGGAATTTATTGAACTTCCACAGAACCATAAAACATTCGTAAGCGCAGGTGATAAATCCTCCAGCCGCTTATTTTTAATCTAATAACCTCCTCCCTGTAAATGATCTACAGTACGTACAAAACATGCCTAGACTTAACGCTGCCCTCATACCTTATCAGTCAGTTTACTACCCCTTTTCGTACCTGCTTTCCCTTTCTGCACTTTAGGGTAATTTCAGTTTCCGTTTACTGGGTTGGTTCTGCTTTAGCTAATCGGACAGGACCCTTTCACTTCCCGAAGTCACAGTCCTCCCCAATGCAGGGAGGAAAGCTCTCTCTCTCACTCACACACACACACACACACACAACAGCAGCAGCAACATGGATGACATCACGCATGTCTGACTACTAGTCATTCACAGGATGCCAACAGGAAGATGCGATTCCCACACTGTAATGAATAATGTTCATTTCTCTGCTTAAATCAAAGCCTTCTACCATTTTGTACACAATTTCTATATTTAGAAGTGAAGACGACAACACAAACCACTATGTTTTGGGCAAAGTATTGCAGACCCAACTCTGATGTTTCTAAGATTGCGTGTGATATAAACAATAATTCATTCATGACAAAAGTGAGAATTGGAAGTACATAAAGTTTCTAACCATAGTCACTGCTGGTCCTTGGCACTTCATAATTTCAGGCCAATTTATGTAAATTTAAAAAATGTAATTACTTATAACAATGGTGTGTGCGTGAATGTGTTACAACTGGGAACAGATAAATATACTGCACCTGTTTCCTCCACAGTCCTCTTATTGCAGGTCTACTGTCAGTAAATGTTCTCAAGTGAATTGTAAACTGCATGAATAGAAAACACCATCTGGAGTCTTTGATAAGCAGTTTTTTTTTCTTTCTTTTCTGTTGACATCCTTGCTGTTAAACATCATAAATATAGAGATTGTGTAGCACTTGTCTATTAACAAAAAAAACTAAAACAGCACAAAATTGGGAATTCAAGACAGGTTCCCAGTATACAGTTAAATTAGACTCATTACCAGCACTATGGTTTTTGCACGGCATTAAGACTTTTTCCAGTCTTAATTCTTTCCAGAATTTGAGCAGCACACAGTGTGATGACGAAAAATGAATGCCAGCTATGCAGTTTGCATTTTCGGGCAATGGGTTCCGCATAGCCACACAAATGTAAATTTGATTCCGTTAAACGATGCACAATAATGATTGCTCTGTGTGAGGAAACTCTGGCAAGACTTCTACTGACAATTTTTTTGCCAATAAATATACGAAAGGGCAAACAGAACAGCAGAGGGATACAACCCTGGCAGATTCACAGTAGCTATGCTCCTAACTTTTATCAGACACTCATTATCCTGTGAGAGAAGGAATTGTACGGGGGAATAAAGTTTAGTTGTCATTACAGTTAACCAGTGCAGTAATGTCAGCACTCAAAAAGCCACACAGAACTTTGTCCTATTAACACACGGCAGGATTTATGTAGCTTTGATGTCACTGCTCTTTTTGTATTACAGTTCTCTCACATGTGTCTTCACTCTTCAGTGGCTTCTGCAGAGTTTCCTTGCCAGTGTTAGTTTTTATAGCCTAGAGAACAATCCTCAAACTTCTTTGCAGAGACAGGTTGAGGTAAACAGACTGACAAACTGCATGTGATGGGTTTTCTGCAGAACTTCAAGCTTCCTTCACATTAAAGGAAATGTTTATTTCAGGGTTTTCTTGGAAAATGCATGCATTAATCAGAAGGGACTGCCCCTCAGAGTTCTCCTTTACAAAGTATCGTTTAAAGTGAGGTGAGGCTCTGTGGCAAAGCATACAGAACATATTCAAATACATTTTAAAGGACATTTTACATGCATTGTGTATATATTTATTTATTTTTCTAAAAGACAGCAGCAGATATGTAAAATCGCAATAGTAAAATAACATACTTTAGTGTTGAAACAATTCTGGCAAGCCAAACCCACTGTTGTTGGAAATACTGGCACACAGGAAACGCACAGACAATTATTGTGGTCTGTGTGCAACATGGATTAGCACGGAGCCAACATTTTACTGCCTCACTTGCGGGAAATCTGTTCTTGCAAGGCCAAAAGCAGTTGTGGGGCTGGACAAACCTGACGGGGGGTGAGGGGCTGCCATGCAAATAGCTGTGCTAAGGATCCAGCACCGAGCACATGGCAGTGAAGGCACTGCGCAACGGAAGCATTCACAGGATACAGCGCACACTGGAAATCATATGTTCCCATTCGCTTTAATCAGCCACCTCCCTTTGTACAGGAACAAATACGTTACCGCTTCCTTGAGCTAGCTGAGGCTGAACGATTAAAGATGTGTTTAAAAGTCAGAAATAGAAACGGAACAGGAACAGGGGTGTAAATGGAGCCTGGAAGACGGCTGTTCTGCCAAAAGGTGAATCTGCATTAAAAAGTGTGGCAGGCAAATTCATAAAACATACACACAAGCCAGTTACAGAGCAGTGGTCAATCCCTACTTATCCATCTTGATTTATCCCCACAAGGACACAAAACTATTTCCATGTGGATTTCTAAATTGTAGGCATTGAGAAGTTAAGTTTAATTCTAGTTGTAGCTACACACACAAACGTAAATGGTAAAAAAAAAAAAAAAAGTGTAAACAAAGCCCAAATATCTTACAAACAGTGATACCAGTGGTGATTTAATGGATACGTGAATACCATGGATCTGAAACCTATGCACCGATGCAGTATACTTGCATTCAGTTGAGTTAAGTAGTTGATATCTTCACATGCATTGGTTTGCACCATTTCATTTCCCCTTTCTAACCCATAATTACATGCTTCTCATGCAGCCAAAATGTCAACCAGTTTAAAATGTCCCAACCTTCCAAAGCATGCAACCAAATATGCAGTAATACAGTCTTCCATCAATAGTTTTGTTTTCCAAAAGTGCAGCAAGGCTGTGCAAGACAGTTGCGTGTGCACATACTCAGGAGTCACTGCCAACACAAACCAAAGATGGAAAACACAGAACCACTGCAAGGGTGCTGTGAAGAATCGCCATGAACTTCCACTGCTGAGCCAGACAGACTGCTTCAAGTACTCGGTCCTAATACAGGAGTACTGAACCAAAGCGGCTGTCTGCGTCATCCGGAGTTGGAGATGGTGACCAACAGACACAAGACAAAGTATGGGAGCTCTGTCTGCAGATTCCCAGCCCGTGGTGTAAGGCTGGCAAAACCTTTTAGCACTGAGAGCCACTTACTGTGCACTGAACTATAACAAACTAAGGTTAAAGGAATTCACAAGAAGCAGTGCTATCAAGAGGTTAAATGAACAACACATGTCTCAGGAAGCTCAAAATACTCTCTAGTGATTATACCTGGCTGCTCTTTTTTTTCAGGTTTGTTGAGTGAGTTGGACACCAGCATACCGAAACCTACACAAGACAAAATATGCAGCTGTACAATAGAAAGCAAAACTGTATACAGAACTGTTTTACCTGCCATTGTCTTCCTTCTATTGCCAAGTTCAATCTAGCATTAGGCTATTTAAAATCATACTTATTCAGAAACAGGAATACATCTTTCATCAAAAACACTTTAAATTACCAGCTATAAAAGAGATTCCACGAGCATTTTGAATCGACCTGTGAAGAGAATTCTTGAGCTTTTGCAACTTCCTGGGCTTAAAAGGTGGGAATTGATACAAAAGAAAGGCTCTCTTATTATACACAGCACACTGCCCTCCCAAGGGCCAGTCAACAGGTTACATCACATGTGCAAAGAAATGGAATTCCACACGCACATGTGAACAGCCCTGCCGTTAGTGAGCACAAGATGACACATTACTCCGCTCCGCCCTGCTGGACTGGCTTGCACATGTCTGTAGCGCTGGGCTGGGCGTCTGGACCTGAACCTGCGCGATTACGATGCAGGAATGCCTGGTGAGCAGTTAGTGGTCATCCATCGGTTCTGGACCCTCCTGAATCTGTTTGCTAACTTCCTCAGACTTTTGATCTCGTGTCTCAGAGTCTGCCATGTCGTTCCCTATATAACCCCGTGTTCCTGGGGAGGAAAACCACAGCTGGACCACCTAGACAGCTCAGAGATTATGAAGCATTGTGCTAATGTCGTGCACATCAGTAAAAAAACCAACAAAAAAACACGTCGCCGCTAACAACGAGACCACCTTGTGCAGAGCTTTTCGAGCAGGAAATAAGCCCAGAGAAGCGTCTGTAAACTTGTAAAACTTAAGATTCTGCAGTTTGGTGCCATTAAACAGATTTCATAGGATTCAGTTTTGCATATTTACAAGTGAAAACATATGCACAAACATGTTATAATCCCTCTTGACTACAGGTAAATGTTTAATACATTACACTGCTTCAGAAAGAGTAATTTAAGTAAGCAGGTATACAGTTTAGTTTTAAAATTATGATTTTTCTGGTTTACATATTGGCAAGTATCAACCTGCTCAGCAATACTGGATAGGCTGATTAAAGCACTCTTAATTAAATCAGCTGACAATGTTTTTTTAACAAACTCTAACTGTGAGAAACCCAACTGTGAAGGAAGGTAACTGATGAGATTTGCTCTTTAGTAAATTCTTATCTCCCGTCCACACGTCCGAATCTCTCGAGTGTATTCACAGATCTCTTATCACAAGTTTTACCCAACAGTATCGCTTGGCCAATCCCTTAGCAACAGGGAGTCCCTTACGATGTGACCAGTGCTTGTTACTACAACAGACTCTGCTGTGAAAAGAGCAAGACACTGCCTTAACAAATATAGTGATACGATCAGGGAACCTACAAGCCAAGTTGTTAAAGTTGAAGTTGATGCGTCAGCATTGCAGCTGGCTGAACCTTAATGGCCGGTTTCTCAGACCCCTCATTAACACTAACCATATACGATCTGATGTTATCTTAAAGTAAGGCAGTCTCAGATTATTCAAGTGTGTGTGACTTCCAACCAGTGTTTCAATGGCAACAAAGTTCCCCAAAACTAGTTCGTTGTCATGTAAGGGATGAATATTTTCCATTTCTACACCCCTCACTCAACTCAGTACTTTACACGGCAGTGTCTGCACCATGAGTAGTGTTTACTGTATTCAAGTCAGTAGAAACTAAATGATTCAATTCATATCTTATCTTCAAGGAAATCAGGTGTCTGGTATTGCAAAAATGCCACAATACACACAGTTATCCCGGGAAAGCTGAATAACAAAGGTTTAGTTGTTTTTAATTTGTTATAATATTAAATTACAGTGTAAAACGTATTTTGACATAACTGCTAGCTGAATGTTAGTCAGTTGTGCAGAACTCAAAGACAAAGCCTCAGTTATATAACCAATGAGTGTGTTGGCTCTGTGCCCTCAGGTGGCAGCCAGGAACAAGTTATTATAGAATCAATAAAATCTCTTCCTTTGATAATTAGAAGGGATGGGATGATTTTCCGAGGCGTTCAATAAGAAGCTTTGTGTTGTTGCTTTGTTTGTTGACGACTGCAAGCAAGTGAAACTACTGCAGGCACAAAACTGACTGAGCCAGAGAGTCAGGTGAAAGGCATGTCTCCCGTCTCATTATCAAAGCCTGAGGTGGGAGGAAATAAGGAAAACAAGCATACAACCCAGCTAAATTTGCCTTTTCCTTTTCTGTCCTGTCCCAGTGTGTGGCAAAGCCCGTGTGTGATCAGTTCTGTGGGTATTATTTCTGTTTTTGATCTTGCAAGGGGGCTGGCAGACTACCGGCTCAGGACTCCTGCCCAAGCAAAACAAGCGCAGACAAACCGCACGGGGAATGAAAATCTCAGATCACTCACTTCCTGTGCCTTTCATTTATGTCTCCTCACACGTCCTGGAGGAGGAAGGTGAGTGACGTCTGAAGATTAAAAGAAACTTTCAAGTGCACTCGCTTTTGGTCATGAATTGAAAATGCACTACAGCAACAACGAGGGGGGAGAGAGGAGAGAAGAAAAAAAACTTTGCTTTGACATTCACAATCTTGAAACAGTAGGACCTGTCAAAGGACAGGAAACCAAACAGCCCTTTTCGTAAATGGCATTTAAATTGGTGTACAGTCAGGTAAGCCAGATGCAAACATCAAAGAAAGAAAGTAACTTGCTGCTTCTATTTATACACCTCCACAAGCTTCACAAAGCATGTCCCAGGTTTAACTTCACTATATTAGAGCTCAATTATGACTATCTTTGTTCGTAGCTTTCTCAGTCAGACAACACTGCTCCAGTGACCAGTGCCCGGGCTTTGGTTTGTTCAGATTAATGCAAGCTGCATTCAATCACTCAGGGTTGCCTGAGCAAAGCTTTTTCCTCTCATAAATGAAATTAAGAAATGTAAGCTCTTGCCCAACACTGTAATCTCTCCCAGTTATTTCTATCAATTTTAAAGAATGGAAATTCTTTCAAACTCCACATTTTGGCACAGTCTGTTCTTCTACTTGTTTTACCGACATCAGCATGTTCCCAACATCGTAACCCCTGCACATGCAGGCAGCACAGTCCAAGGTGACTTTTCCTGCAGGCTGGAGGCACACTGCACCACATAGCACTATGATTGCCTGTTCACCTATTTATTCAGTCTGATGTAACTGCAGCTACACCATCAAATAAGTTGATATCAAAAGTCATACTGTGATACTGCAGCCTTTAAAAGGAAAATCTCAATACTATTTGAACTTGCAGCAATACTATTTTCCAGTCATTAGGTTGGAGTTAAAATCTCTGAACCTGGAACATACCTATACAATTTCATTAGTACAGTCTGATCTGCCATGGAAACCATCAAACATTTTAATGTAGGTTAATTACTGAACATACAGAACATACTACTTAACCACCAACAAGTAGAACAAAAACTAATGAGAAACACAAGCGTCTTAATTCATTGTTCTTGCGAATGCTGTACTGTTTCCATTGCGTAGAAGACGCCTATTTTCTAAAAACCTGTCCGTCATTCCCTCCTAAAGCCTGCCTGACGGCATTATGTCTCCTTCTTTTGTTAATTTTTTTTTTTTGGTATACAGCTTTTCATTCAAAAGATGAAGGAAAACTGGCTTGTGTTCAATACATAATATCAAAGGGGTTAAGTCACCTCAGTTATGAAAGGGTCATTTATCTACAATGTACACATCCCTCAATTCACCTTTGACCTCAGACAGTTGAGAAAGTTCATGTGCTGGTAAACAAAGGCAAGCCTGACTCGGTGATAATCAGGGGGATCTTCCTGCACGGTGTGTGGCGAGTTCCTGCTTTGGCCTGCAGCCTCACTTATCAGTTCTGCCATTATCACTGCCTCCCATATGTCAATCACAATCCTGTGCACGATCTGACACATCCTGCTCAGATGAATGGATGAACTCTGCAACAACTTCTAGTGAAGACACCTATATTTCAAGTTTACAATAGATTCTTTTGATGATTCACAATACTCTACTTGTTCCAGTTTTGGAAGTTATTGCTGGTACTTTGCTTAAGTGACCGCTTAAATCTGGAGCTTTAGAGAAAAACTTATCGAAAGAGTAGACCATATATACAATTAACCAGTTCCTCTGCAATTACCAAACAATCAAAGTAATCAATTGCTATTTGAATTTAATCCTAGTGATAGGGTAATTTTATTCTGGCACTTCACAACATGTTAGTGCATATAATTGAAGGATCATGCACTATAACTGAAGGTGATCAGAGCCCACTTAGTCACTCTTATTTCAGCAGAACTACCTCTAGCAAAAAGCTGCAGGTGTTCTTTTGCATTGTTTTGATAACACTTGGTTTGTGTGTGTGTGTGTGTGAACATGAAACAATTAGGAAGTCGTACTCTTCCGTTCCTTTCAGGGGTTAGCTGGATGTCACTTCTGCGCAAGTTACTGGAATGTTACGTTACTGTCCTGTACTGGAGATCTGCGCTGTGTGCCAAGAAGCACCAGGGACTAACGTTTCAGTTTCCTGTTGTGTAACAGTCAGCCGAACTGTGACCTCCCTGGGGACGCTGGGTTTCTGCAGCAATGGCTGTGTAACGCAACTCCACAGCTCCATGAACAGTTTAGGAGGAGAAAGACGGGGAGAAAAACAACAAAACATAACATGCACAGACTGTCTACTTCAGTGGAGACAGTTGAGGTAATTTGTTTTAACTCCCCAGAGGGATCAGGAAGGTGCCAAAAGCCGAACACCACCCCCCCGGTACTGGAGAACTTCCTGCAACTTTGCTCAGCTTTATATACCAACCAAGAACCCAGAGGTCCATTACAACAGTGCTTCCCTGTCTAGACAGCAGCCTAGACTGAACTAATTTCAGAGGAATCCAACAAACCCACATAGACTTATAATTATAAAAGCCAATTCGTCTCTATTCAGAAGCAGTGCAGCCGTTTTTGTGAGTGAGGACAGCAACCCCCTTTGTTACACTTTACATTGTAACTGCAATACATGTTCTCAATTCCCATCCAACTTTCATGGTACGCTTTTCTTGTTCCAGTAAATCCTATCTGTTTATTCCTACAGAGTTAAAAACATAGTTTTTGTGTGCATGACCTTTTCTGTTCAAGGTTCTTAAACAGTTAAATTAACTTAATCGCAAAGGCATGCACACTTTTATTTCACATTAAAGATGCGGAGACATTCACAGTGGCAGTTTAATTAATTTTAAAGTAAAGTTTGAGCCAGAACATATTTTTGAAACCATTCATTATAATACAAATGATAATGCCGATCAGAATAAGAACACAGGATGCCCTCTGGCCTGTTCTGTCAGTATCCTGAAAGTAGCACATGGACTGCAACCAACTGCAAAGGTGAGAGGGAAGTGTTCAGCTCAGTTTCTGATGCAGGTGAAAACAATCCATAACAGTTTCTCTGCCGCCAGACTTCCTACAGTCTGGAGCACGCAATACGCTCTTGAAGATAAACCTGTACTTTTAATCTGATTAAATGCTATTTGTACTTCAAATAATGTGCAGTGGGGAATGTATACAAACACGGATCCTATATATATTAGGAACGCTAATTTACAAGCAGTTGAGCAGCATCTCATGGTATGCAATTGACGGTAACTGGAGCACTGTAGTAGTAGGAGGAAGATTTTGTACAGGAGAAGAAAAAAAAAGTTTGATGTATTAGCACAATAAATGTCTTTATAAATATTGCCAAAGCAACAAGGATGCTTTGCCATAGGATACATTTCCTTGGATGTGTAATAACACTATCTAATCTACGGCTTGCTGTTAATCAGACTCCTGTCAAGGACACCTTTGCGGGGCATTTTATTTTCCACTGAAAAACACACACTAGTACATCTGAGCTAAACATAGGTAATGCAATTCATTTCTCATGTTCATAAAAATCAATTTCTATGGTTAACGTGTTAATCACAAGCACTTTTTATTTCATTTGAAAGTGAAAATGCACTTTTCAAGGTCTGGCAAAACATTATATATATATATATATACATATATACATATACATATATATATATATATATATACATATACATATATATATATATATATATATATATACATATATATATATATATATATATATACATATATATATATATATATATATATACATATATATATATACAAATCCATCATTTATATCCAGATTGGTCGGGTTTTCATTAACTGTCTGCAAAATGTTAAGGATTACACTGGAATAAGGGGACAACAAAGAAATAGAAATTAAGTATATTCACCTGCCAGATTTCCCAAAGATGAATCGGCACAGATTTACAAATAACTTGTGTCTGTGATAAGCAGTATTGACTGTACTGCAATCCAGAGCATGTCAGACAACAATATCTCTCAATTATAATTGCAGTTTGCTAATATTCTTTCCTACTAAAGCCTGTATGATTTAATCCATGCAGTCTGTAAAATGTACCAGGGGATCATCAGCAGGGTGTTTGTGTCATGAAAACAGCTACCAACAAGCTGCTCTGCACCACCACCCTGCACATCACATTGCTTTGATATGCAAATCCAGCATGTATCCCTTTTCAAAACAAAATCAACAGCTATCAGCTGATTAGGCACGAGGATAAACTCTTGCCCTGAGCTGCCATATCTATTATAGAGAGGGCAGGATGTTTCACACTCTGGAAAGCTGCAACTCGAGAGACGTTTTCAACCCAAGTAATTAAAGATAGTCTCAAACGGAATTTATTAAGCCTAAATCCAGGGTGTGTGATGCTGCAAATTAGCAAAGGTGAGACACAGACAAGGATCAAGTACACAATACTATCCTTCTGTAGCACCGTGTATCAAAGCATCACGCATTGTAGTACCGAGCACCGCTTTGGTGTTTGCCACACACTTATTAGCTCCTATACTGCAGTGTGCTCAGTTCTCGTCTTGCAGCTGACAAGCCTCTTGTGCAACACCAGTATACTTTGTACTGTAAATGTTGTACTTGTTGGAGGGAAATGCATCACAGAACTGCTTCCTGGTATTGCATTATTTTAATAGATGACAATCAATTGCATGGCATTGTATTGGTTTTGTAAATATGCAATAGCAGTGCAATCTGCATAGGGAACATTTACAGGAGGGAACAAATTATAAATGCATTTCATATAATCTTGAATTAGATTTGAGGTTCAGACGATTAATTTGATTCGGTGTGGATGTAAAATTGCAGAAGCTTCAAGTTACAATGACACCCTAAAGGTTTGCACATATTCTTGCACAGATACTCTTACCAGCCTCACTGTGAAAGCATGCTGGGAAGGGAAAACAATTACGAGTGGGCATAATGTGATTGGTCATAAGAATAAAAACCACATAATTCTGTTGTGAGGAGACGCATGACTAACCATGACTAGAATGTCAACAGTTAACCACTTTAATTAGTAATGAAACTGATGAGATTTGTTGATAAAAAATGCTTTCATCAGTAAATATGTTCTGGAAATTGTGCACAAGGGAAGGTTTTCTTGTAAAGCCGTATTCTGGTATTTCAATGGCATGTTCAGAATCATTTTGGGATAAACAGGGTAAATGTTTAGAATAGCTTATCTGCAGAGTCATCTACCCAGCACCACCTCTACAAGGTTTCATCTTTGACATATGACAAAATGCTGCCATTCATATGCCTATTTAGCAAGGTAACGTTTCCCTTGTGAATTCCCCCGTGCCATTGAGGAAGAAACATAAGACTGTGAAAAGACAAAAAATATTTCAGTTTTGAACAATTCTTAGAATGCAAAGGATTTAGGTCACCACTAATATGTGCATTTTAGAGATGGTGCAATGCATTATGGTTTTAGGGCTAGTAAAACCTACTTCTGATAATTAGGAAGTCCTGAACCACCTTTCTAGTAAAAACAAACAAACACTATATACATACACACAAACACACACCTTTTTGTTTCCTCACTTAAACTTAATTTCTTAAATACTGGCCTACATGAAAGTAAACTGAGATGTTTTAGGTTAAGTTACTCAGCAGGTAAGTTGATTATTTTCTCAGCTCAACTCCAGCTGGGATAATTAAAAGCCTGTAACCACAGCCCCCACCCCCCCACGTGAGTGCTGGACTCCTGCTGCAGGAATAGAAACTCACCTTTGACATCTCTCAGCATTGTCATCATTGAAAAGACACTGTCAGCCATTTAATCATGGCCATGAAGATATGCAAATAGCCTTTTACACTCTTTTGTCTTTCAGGTAAAGCAGCATTCACAAAGGGCTGCAGCATTTCCTTAATAATGGTAAAGTGGAAGGCAAAACCTATTCTTGTTTTTTCTCAAGCAGATGTGCAAAACTGACATGTCATTAAGTTGTGTAAAATGTACTATGCAAATTGATCCAACTTAAACAATGGACAGAATATGCTTTAGATTCATAAGTGATTTAGTTTTAAACAATGATTGCTTGAACCACAGCAGATGTATTTGTATAATACAGATAGTTTTCGCTGTGATTGCTGCCACCAAGTGTTAACTCAGGGGGGTGGAGACTTATCCATGCATGAGATTTCAGTTTAGTAGTTTTAACATTTTTTTCACAGTAAAAACTTTTTCCCCTTTAACAGTGTGGAGTTTGGAAAAAAAAAATTAAATGCATTAAATGCTGACACAGCACAATGTGAAAAAAGGTTCAAGGGGGTGTAGACTTTCTATTGGCACTGTATATACACTTTATTATATTATATATATGTACAGGAGAAAACCCATTCGGGCACATGTGGAACTGCAGATGGTTCAGTTTTCACAGTGGAACAACTCCTGCCCTGTATTTAGCAAGGTCCAACACGCTGCCTGCCCATGATTGCCAGGTACAGACCCAAGAAGAGTGATTAAGTGGCTAAACCCTAGGCATTTTGCAGTATGTCAGCAAAACGGCCTAATCTTTAATGCCTGCCATTCAACTGCCCCTTCATGAGGCTGGGTGGAGGCTGGGATGAGAGGGAAGCCTGTACATGTCTAAATGCACATCACAGCCATGGTGTAGTTCGCTACATAACAGGGGGGACATTTCAAGAGGAAATGAGCCGTCACTGGACATTGCACGTGCATGCCCCGAGCCATGACCATCACTGACCCTCCTATGTGTGCTTATTCAACTGATTTGAGTGTTAAACAGATTTATACAGAAAACTACTTTTTTTATTCTATAAAATTCTATTCAGTCTACATTTTGTACAACTTTTTTTTCACTCAGCAATATTATATACAGTATTTTTTGCACAAACATTCACAAATATATTTTCTTAAAATGAGAACAGAAAAAACAACATTGCAATGATCTCATCACAATCAGCCTATGTTTACAGTGGTTGCAGGATGGGGTGGCGTGGTGGGGAATAAATGAAATCACCACAAGACTCCTGATGCTCCCATATAAGGTCTCCCTATGCATACTGCTCCCACATGCTCTTAGCTGTGTGGTGGAAAGACACTGTCATGATCACCTGACAGTCAGCACTGCTGCTCTCTGCCCTGCTGATGAAATCACGGCTAATTGGAAGGGGATGACTGCTGCTCTGCAGTAATGCTGGTGATCTCACTTTCAGGAAATTCCTCCCATATCACACAATTACTGGACAACGGGATTGGCCGTCGAGAACAATCCCGAGCTGGATATGCATATTCAGTAGGTCAGCGCAGCGAAAAAGAAAGGACTTTGGAACTGAAGGAAGCTTAAGAGCTGTACTTTTCCTTCTTTCTGCACAGCTCTCATTTCCTGGTAATGTGAAAGGCAATACATGAGCTCACTGCTAAGAAGACAACCGACAGGATACGATTACAGATACTCGTTGGCAACTTCCAGGCTCAGTTAACACAAACAATACTACTGTCATATTGTTTTGTATCGATGATAAAACGATCAAGGATGATCAAATACATATAGAGTTTTGTTTTCTCACTCGCTTTAAAATAAATAAAAAAAGAGTTTGGACTAAGCCATAGGGAGGTCTTTATGTATTAATGTTATTTCAGTTAATATTTGATAGAGCACAGATCCATTCAAACAATTAATCAGCTAGGTCACATTTAACTTTTATAATGGTTTGTTTAAACTACATTATAAAGAGCATGTGCCTGCACAATCTCCAAGAATTATGGGCTCTTGAAATTCTCAGCATCACCCACTCAGTTGAAATAGGAAGTAGCAGTACAACAAATACAATTAACTGTTTAAAATGTTACAATATCATGAATATACATCTATGACATGCAAATATCTTGCAATAAAAGTGCAGCCCTAAATAACTTTTTTTTTTTTTTTTAATGCATATTTTGTTGTTATGCAAGATACTGTGATTTGCATTAATCAAAATGTTGTATACACTGAAAATGCATACATTGTTTAAGATTGTTTTGGGTTTTCTGATCTCACTGAGAAGACGTTGCTCATTTGCAATCCATTTAGAGCTGGTGTATTTTGGAAATATACAGACAGTGATTAAATGTGGAGTTATTTGCTCAAGGTCAAATTTAAACCCCACATCAGAGTCTACCTGAAATACTCCATTCCAGCACTTGAATAAGCTCACCTTTATTTACGGGTTTGTTTGTGCTGAAAGACAGGTTTTTGGAGAGCAGGCAAAATGTGATGCTAAGTCTTTACACAGCAATGTAACAAGGGGGTCGGGCTGTTATTTATCGAGGACTTCAACAGTGGCCACCTGATCCAAAGTCAAACACTGATTATATCAGATTTACGTAAGCAGGGCAGAGCATGAAAAGTCAGAGAGCTCATATCCTGGTTTAGCCCTTTAAACACTGCACTACAAAACCTAAAAAAATATAAAAGGCGGTGTTACTTGTAATGTTGACTAAACAAGAAATGCACAGCATTAATACCTCTCCTCACAACTGAAAACAAACCAGCGCCTGCCATGTGAAAAGCAGGAACCAACTGTAGAATGCACCGAGGAAGTTTTCATTTAGAACTTAATTTCCCCACATTTCATACTGAAAAACGTTTAAATATTTTCAGTTTGGTGAGGCTGGCTACATTTGTGCCTCTACAGTTTCCTGATGTTGAATGTTAACAATGAATTCCTGTCAAGTTCCTTGGAACAGCTAATTATGAAATTTGCATTTGTGGTTTGAATATGAAACCGATCCAAAAATGTTATGAAGGAGTTAATTCTTGACTTTCAAGAGAGGGTATTATGCAAAACCTTTTTTGAATACAAACCATTTAAATATCCACTTTCATATGGGATTGCCATATTCTACCATTCATATGCCTATTTAGCAAACTACAAACTACTGCAATACCTAGTAATTTCAAAAGTGAAAAAAAGTCAACATTTGACTGGGTGACGTTTCTTGTGCTGAATGTTTAGGAAATCTTCACATGCTACACACATATATAGCACACATATGGCCAGGTTGCGGTTTCAGTTGAAAAAAACACATTTATTCATATTAAAGTTATTTTTCTATAGAACAGACATATGACCCTGCATGTCATGGGAAAAGCTAATGCATGAACCCACACACAAATCAAAGTGAAAAAGCTTCCCCATCACTCTACACTCCTAACCCCCTCTTCCACTTCTCACCATTTTCACAATGAAACCATAAACACAGACAACAAAATAACAATAGGTTCCCATGACTATTAACGGTAGCTCGGTACAGTAGATGATGGGAAAGATGGCACAAAAAGACGCTTAGTGGTCATATTTCCACTCCACAATGATATTCGGCTCAAAAAGAAACCGACGATGAATAAAACAAAAACAAAAAGCACTGGCTCAGCAATGAGGAAGATGTCGTTTACGGCTGGGAAGCAGTGCCGTCTGAAGGTCTCTGTCACACTGCCATGAGAGGGAAACCTGAGAGTCTGCTGCCCAGTCAGAACAAAAATATTCACACTGTCTGACAAACAAGAATGTGCAAAATGCGGCTGTGCAAATGTCATTGGCTTGTCATTCAAAACTAGGTCTGAACTAGAGGCAGGTTAACATGAACTGTTACTGGAGCTGTATACCAGAAGCATGGAGAGGGGGAACCAGAAACACTGTTTACTGCATGATTACGAGAAGCCCCTTGCTGTGTGCTTGTGGTGGGCTGCACTCATACTAGTTGTCCAATCAGAGGAGGTCACATGCTCAGGACAATCTACAGTGCAAGGGCTATGTGTTTCTAAATTCAAGCTTTACACGTCATCAACAGCAGCAGCATCCATACTGAACGCTGGCAGGATTCTCTCATATCAAATGTCACGAAGGTCCATAAATGTAGCCTTAATGATATGTGGCTTTTCTTCACATGAACAGTAAAAAAATAAAAATAAAAAAAAAAAACACAAAACACATGGCATCAACATTCATCACCTGCCTGATAACAGCAACTGTAATAAAAGACAAAGTATGTGTGCTGTAAGTCTTTGCTATGTGGGTAATGCTCCCTATAGTGGTAGTTGGGGTCTCGGCCTATAGGAGGGTGTCATATAGCGCCTTCTGCGCCTTACTGCTCCACAGTCTGCTAACCCTTGTCTCAACTCTGGTCACATTGAGATTAAAGCCATTTCTCAGTGCTATCTGTATGTGTGAGTGAGTCAGCCTTTGGCCCTGATGTAGGGTGACAACATATGATTACAATATAACAAAGCACTGTCCATTACATGTGGCATAATATTAAATGAGATTATTTTAAAGTGGCCATTCAGTTTGAAAAAGGTCAAATACATTTTTTAACAAAATCGGTAAGCTTGCATTTAAAATGTAAACTATATGTACAAACCTCACTAACGAATTAAAAGAAGTAACATAGAATTCAATATATTTTTTTAATTATAAACAAAAGGATTTACAAAGCTTATCAGTACCATAGCTGCCAATTACAGTACTGTACACAAAGTATATGGGCTAGTTCATTAGAAAGAATATTCCCCACTTTCAATTACAGAACAAATCCAAATAAATAAAACCAAGGGCACCTTAATTAAAAAAGCATAATTAATCTGATATTCAAAGATAAAGTCAATACAGGAAATTACTTTTATGGCAACCTGATGTCAAGGTAAAGGTCTGGAGTTTACGTTTGTCAACAAGACCAGTGAATTTCAAAGACTTATGTCATGTGTCATGAGACAGCGTTGTCATCTCTCACACATTTCATAACTGCAATCTCACTTGTAATGTTACGGTTATTTGTCTTCCAGAAGGAGGAAACCAAACTGATTTTAAAAATAAATAAATAAATAAATAAAATGCAAAGAAAATCTCCTCCCTGAAAAAGTGCTCGAAAAGCAATTGAAACATACTTATTATTTAACTTCTGTGGTAAACTAAATTGCTTTTAACAACTGCTAATTAAGATGTATTTATCAGATATAATTGGATAAAAAAAATGGTCCTGCAAAAAATGCATACAGCAATGTCTCCAATGTTGCGCAGGTATTAATTACTTCAAATCTTGCTTTTCATTCTGCAAAGGGATCTGAAGAGAGATCCGATGAGTTGATTGATGCTACTGCTGTGTTTTTATTATTTCTTCAAAGTAAGCACACCTCTTAATAATTATATAATTTATAAAAAAACAAGCATTTTTAACTACCAGTACATGCACAGTATGGGTACATTAGACTCATTGATGGATCTCGTCTCTTCACCTCCTAAGTCTAAGAACTAAAAGACCTTCTAGAAGAAACGTCCACTGCCAGAAAAGGTACGAACAGCATACCAGCACCTCCGTGAGAGAAACGAGTCACTCTGTCTGGCACCAGGATATGTCTCCTAGTTTGCAGTCACCTTGCCTAAGCTGCACACCTTCACCGCTGACAGAAACAGCATTCCAGACACGAGAATATCATTTCCAGCTTCGTTTCGGACTAAATAAGGTTCTTCGATAAGATCAGCCCTACACTGGTTAAAGTGCGAGAGAGAGACGAGAGACGAGATATGCCCCACAGACTGTGATTTAGACGTGCCGCTCCTTTGAAATCTATCAAGCATTAACCGTTGGCTCCTTTCAGCATACCGGTCTTTCTTGGTCTTGCACCAATTTGACAGAACAAGAGGACAGATGATTGGAATGGGGCGAGGAGATTAAACTAACGAGACTGGGTTCGGGATGCCATACCTCAGCCACCTGTCTCCAAGGACACCCACATGAAACGGGGGGAATATAAAACCTGTTCTGCTAGGTTCTCATATCCAAGGTGGTGTACTTGTAGAGCATACCGATCTGGTACAACCTGCTTTGTACCGATGTTGCTTGGTTCGGTTTTAAGTTCACTGGCAAACGAGCACATTTTAAATTAACCGATTAGACTATAATATACATTTTTGGGTTATTTAAAAACTACTGTAAATAAAAATAAGTTTCAGTCCCATACAAATCCAGTAACAGGCAGCAGAATTAAATTGATTGAAAGCAGCTTTGGGACCATGGTGTGCAGTGGGTTAATGGGCCATTGGGAGGTGTGATCAGCCATTACTAGTTTTTTTTCCTGTCGCCCATCCACCTCCTCATTAACACTCAGAGGGACACACCTGGGAGAGGTCATTGTGTTACAGCAGAGGCATCGAATGGCCTGTTTGCCTGTGAGGTGGATTGACTTGGCAACCTCTCCAGCAGAGGGGAGGTTAGCTGGAAAGGGGCCAGAGAGCATTGAGGTGGGAGAGGATTAAGCGGAGGCTGGGAGACATAGCCCCAGGGCCAGATGACTGCTCATTGTACCACACGAAAGACACTTCCAGAAGGACGCATCTCCTCGAAGGGAAACGAGAGCTGTGCCTAATGAGCGATTAGGATAATTACCTTCATTCAGGGGGACATTCATTTGGAACACCACAAAAACCTGGAGAGTCAACATTTCCCAACGTAGAGCCTCACTGTGGAAGACTGGCCCGGGTTGTTGAATGCTCTAGGGTGCACATCCACAACCTTGTTCTTCATAGATAGCTGCACTTTGCAGGATTGATAGCAAGAGGGACTGCCTGCCACATTATAGTGGTTAGAGATCTGTATATTTTAGGAAAGGCATGCTTATGTGTTCATAAACTCAGCCAAATTGTGTGTTGTCTCGCATAATTAAACAAAAAATATCAAATAAACAGCCCTTAGTTAGAGTGATCACTCCAATACAAACTTAAACACAAACACCGTTGGCTAAACGTTGGCATATTTTACAAAATGCACATTCCTGGGCCAGAGACATAATAGAAACAAGAGTTCGTGAAAGAGTTTTAAAACTTTATATTGGCAACATCCTGTGGGACTGTAAACATGCTGTGTTTTGCAGGCTAAATAAACTAACTTGTACACTACTGGCCCAGCAAGGGAAATCTGTGGTATGTAGGGAATCTTGTCTGAAGTTAAACATTAAAAAAAAGTATGCTGCACGCCAGCTGCACTCACTGGAAACTGCCTTTACAACCCTTTCATGTCACATGGGGCACCAGGCAGCTTCAGACCAAGACCAAACCCAGAATGAAAACCAAAAGCAAAATAAAACCTGTCCACGTATTTCATAAATCTGTCACATTCCCAAAAGCAAATATGGATAAAACAACAAGTGTTAAAAACACAGTCCACATGAAAGCCCAAGAATGTGAGCGATGTCCTGTCCACAAGAAAGGCCCTGCATTTCTACCTCTTCAACTAATTAGCCAATTGCTTCTGTAAGCTTATGCTCAGGAAACCACAGCCTATTTTATACCATTTGACGTTTACATATTTTCCAAAATATGTAAGCAAATATATTAAAATTAGTGTTTTTAAAGTCAAATACTTATGATCTTTACTTTGAAAATGTTGGCAGGCTGTGTGGTGCTTCATTATATACATACATTAAAACTGCCATAAAATGCAGCTGTTCTGGGAATTACATTTTCTGTAGTTGATCACTGAAAATCTGGACTAGCAATGCACACAACAAAAGCAACACTTTGCAAACAAACATTCAGCCGGCACTGTGGCCTGAATTGATTTTCTGACCTAGTTCTAGAAGAATTCAAGTAGGCCACAGTCAGCGATTGAAAACTGCATTAAGACATTCAGGCTAATAGACAATTTTCCACGGAAAGCTGAATCTCTAAATCGGTATGTCATGTATTGTTGGGAGAATGTAACAGTGGAAGGGTCCTTTATTAGTGTCCAGGTAACTGCTATACATGCGATTACCTGTTCTTTGCTTGCCTCTGTCCAATCTCTAGCCTGCTCTAGTGAACAATTACGTTGATTAAATCGCACACGGTCCTACACTGCTGTGTGGCAAGGAGCTGGAAGCATCACATCTGGTTAATGAGGGGAAAAAAATCATATCATCCACAGTGCACGCTAAAGCCCTCCTCTGTTTATCTATGTCAGTGATCCGCAGAACTTGGAAGATACAGAAACTCAAATGTAAGTCATAGAGAGGTCACTTCTTAACCAGTCACATGGGTGCTGACATTATTCACATTGGGCTTTCACTACAATACCAATACCAAAGAGAATGACACTTTTGACAGCTCTATCAGTGAACTCCTGACCTAGTTCTGTGCTCTTTGGTACTTGGATATTTGAATGCATCATGTATGCAAAGTTTAGAATTCTTGCTTGCAAAAAGCTTCAGCAACCGATCTGAACAACAAGACAGTTTGTTTTGGTTTCTTTTACAGAAGCTGCAGTTGTGGCCCTTTGACAGCCACCTGGGATGGGGGGGATTCTATTCTGGCTCTGCAAGAAGAATGAAACAAAGTAGGTCATGGTCAGAGCCATAGGCAGGGTTTCTGCAAAGCGCTCGATTCTCAGAGTTGCAAACGCAAAACAGGTGCTCAAGTTCAAAAGAAAAAGGAAATGGCAGGGCTGCGCTCTGGGTCAAAAGAGGAACAATTTGCGTTTCCAACAACCCTCCTTTGTTTCGTTTACAAGGAATCATGTGCCTATAACCTTAAACTTTGCAACCTTTAAAGCGCTCTAGGGGCCGTACTTTCGAACAAAAGCAGTTCCTGTTTCGAGGGTGCGAAAGCTCCCAGCCTCCTACAGTAGTGCTCTGCTGGCTGAGGAGCTCTTGTGACAGCTGCCGGCAGCCAGACCAGAAGCACTTCCTGCTGCCATGACGGCTGGGCTTCTCAATGGTGGTGATGAAACCCCAGTGCTTTCTCAATACGCTTCTCAGGAAGCTTGCCAAGAACACTGTGCTAGGGTCAATGTAGCTCACAACGGGACGGTGATACTATTTGGAAAATGGCCGGGAAGTCTTGGCAGCTCGGCCACGTGTGAAACCCGTGTGATCAGACACGCATGCATGGCTCCCAGCGTTTCAGATACTGTGAAGGCACACACATGGGAGGCACTCTGCAAAATGTTTAGTGGGGATGACAAGTTTCAGCAAAGCAAAGACCAAAGGGATTGTGCTTCTGTAGCTGTGCATTTTAATGAGATGAATCCAGCCTTAACTATATGCATTTCCTCAGCCATCTGTACATCATCAACCGAAAACAGTGCAATAGAGAGTTCTTTGAGATGACGTTTCGGCACACCTGTCAGGCTGGAGAAAGAGCTATTGTGCGACACCTGCGCAGTCAGCATGGCCAGGGTGAAGTTTTACTCACACGCTTCCATAGCAATTACAGGGGATCAGAGGCACAATAGACACTCGGTGCATGTAATTTACTACTGACACGGGATGAAACCAGGCACCTGCACACCAGCAGGCCCTTTGTCTCTCCGGTGTGACTCAACTGGAAGCTTGCTGCCAGGCAGCCCGCGTTGTGCACAGACATTGCTACCATCATCAGCATGGAAATACAGTACGGCCTGTTTCACAACTTGGTGGAACAAACTTTTTTCTTTGTCAGACATTCTTAATTTATTAGCATGTAGTTCTGACAATCTCCTCCCACTTTGTGATTTACTGTTATTGTGGGTTACCCATTTCAGGATTGTTTTTAATTTGCAATAGAAAGCAAT